>NC_136596.1:20250872-20365872 GCF_910589615.1 Taurulus bubalis
TTCAAACTTGAAGTTTGAAATCCTTTTCTCCCTCTCTTACTAACAGCTTGTTCCTTATATAGCACCTGTAGCTTTGCTAGGTACAACTTTAACCTTGGAACTCTCACCTTGGGCCTTACACAAACACACTAGCTAAACCACAGCTGCAGGCTTACCAGTGAAGGTCAGTTTGTCCACTTAACTGTCTGTCAATTAAATTAACTAGTTAGTCCTCCTACAAACCCTTCAGTGCCTGTTAAATAATTCAAGTATGCTTGGAATAAGTGAGTATTGGAAGACTATTTTAAATGTGGTTGAGGATCAAAGTATATTGACAATTAGTCCCAACACAACAATGCAAGCGGAAACATAATGAGGCTGTGACCTAAGCAGTATTTTTAAGGATTGAATTGATTTGAGGAAATCAGTGTGTTATTTCTAAGTCCTATAGAGTTGACACACACCACACACTTCAGCCAGGATTGAATTTAGATTTCCATCTCTGTTCTGGGTGTTTGGTGGCTCCATAGCAGCAGCCTGCTCAACTTTACTGAAACTCAGCTGACAATTGAAGTCCAGGGAGCGAGAGGAGGATAGCAAGGCGACAGTACCACCTGCTGAATAAATCAACATGGTTTGACATTACACCCTGAGAGACAACGCGCTGTTGTATCCATTTCCTTACACTGTGTGAGAGTTTTATCTCTGGATGTATTCAACTTTGCTGGCAGGACAAGGCATTTATGAAGCAAAAATGACAAACATTATTGATTAGTCAATTATCAGAAAAAAAATCTGCAACCATTTAGATAATCTATCATCATCATTATTATTATTATTATTATTATTCCCTAGCTTCCACCTAGTTCATTTGGGAGGATTTGCTGTCTTTTCTTGTTTGATAGTAAACAGAATATATAGTCAAGTGTTGAAAGTGAGGATAACAAACAGTTTGATGACATAACCTCAGGATTTGTGAAATGTTTCACTCTGTTCTATGTAATTAAACAATTAACTGATTTCTCAAGAAAATTATTGCCAGATTAACCAATAATGAAAATGATTATTGTTGCAGCCCTAAAAGGAATTGTTCAAGCTTCTCAAAAGAGAGGATTAGTATTTTGTTGTTGTTGACCTTTTGATATCATTTTAAACTGAATACATATGGAATCTGGGCTGTTGGTTGATAAAAGAAACCATTTGAACATGTCACCTGGAGCTCTGGGAACCTTTTTTCTTTGTTTTCCTTCAAATAATTGACAGATTAATCAATGATTTCTTCAGTCTTCGTTGGAAGCAATGTCACAATGACCAAACTGACCTGTGAGCCATTCCTCTGTTGAAAGTGTTTCCGTACAACCCCAGAATCAATGAGTAGATGTTGGAAGGCTGATGTATTTCTGTGCATTATATAGGTCAACACAGAGCTTATCGAGCTAAAACCTGTTCCCTCTCTACCCCTCTCCCTCTCGGCCTTGTCTTGTCCTTGGTCCATTACTCTCCAGTACTTTTCCCTCGCCCAGCATCAAAGCCCTTTCTTCTATTTGTGCTGCTTTTATTCTCTCCATCTTGTAAAGGCTGAGTATGTATGACAGGCCTGGGCCTTTGCATGCATCATTTGTCACTTAAATTTACTTTTTGTCAGAACGGAAAAAAACGTTCCTTGTTTGATAACTGTGATACCCACACTTGGAAATGTATTCATAATTTAATTTCACGATTGGATTTGTATGTTTTAAATTAATACAAAATAAAAAAGGAAAGACCTTGAGGTAGTGATCCAAACTGGACAGGTAGCCTTTTTTTGTATTGATGTCTGCAGTGTATTTTTTGTCAGCTGAAACAGTTAGTTGCCCAGTCGTGTTTTCCCTAATGACAAAGAACATACACAATTTATTTCCTGCTGGACGGAAAGCATTAGTACATCTCAAGTCCTCCCAAAGAGTTTTAAAGCTGTTGTGTAAACTTCAAGGAGTACCGGGCTGTACATGCGCCCGTCGGTGTGTGTTTGCTTGTTTTGTTTCGTAGGCCTAAAGAAGTGGAACCCTGAATCTTTTTGTTTATCATTGGGGCAGATCCATACCTTTTTATTAGTATACTCACGGATGTGATGTGTTTGTACGCAGTAAATGTTTGTGTGTGTGTGTGTGTGTGTGTGTGTGTGTGTGTGTGTGTGTGTGTGTGTGTGTGTGTGGCCGGTCTTGTGCGTCTCATCAGAGCCAGGAAACGACTGAGCCGGAGCGTTCTTTTGTCCAAACTGCACTGATATGTGTCCTTGGCAAGATCCCCTATTTGTTTGTGGCCTGATGTAACAAGCAGAGAACACCATCAGTGCCATGACACAGTTGAGAAGCAGTCACCAGATGGGCTGAAGAAATGACCCTTTATACAATGTCAAATTCTGACCAATACACTGTTGCGTCTCCGGTAACCAGCTATTTCAAGATTAATCTTGCAGTGTGATCAACTAGTCATCCAGCATCATTGTGTTATTGTTATATTGATGACATATTAAGGGAAACATGCTGTCAGTGCTTTTCATACTGATCATGGGGGATCATGATGCATTTTGGAAGACAAGATATACCAGTTGTGTTGGTTATAGTCTATAAATTGTAGTTGTATATGTGTTGCTTGTATGGGACGTTCGCTAAATCAAAGAGTCAGTATCATATTGTATTGCAAAACACTTAAAGGTGTTTGTGTGTATGATACATTGGCTTTCATACAAAGGGAAATACACACGTAATCGACCGGTGCTCAACTCATTTAGGTTGCTTGTGATTTTTTTAGGCGCTCATGTTATGTCTAGTTGCCTATTTGCCTTGCCATGGGGCTTAAACACAGAGCAGCGACTCTTGCTGCTTAACGAAACACACGCCTGTGTGTATGTGTTGGACTGATCTCAGGATTAACCCTAGCTAGACCTCTCTCCGCCCTTCACCCTGTACCACCCCCCCCCCCCCCCCCCCCCAGACCCACATAGATGAGCCACTCTCACTCTGTGTGTGTGTGTGTGTGTGTGTGTGTGTGTGTGTGTTTGTGTTTGTGTGTGTTTGTGTGTGTGTGTGTGTGTGTGTGTGTGTGTGTTTGTGTGTGTGGGATGGGGGCTATAAACCTTGCATGTGCAAGCGTGTGTTTTTAGTTTATGTAAGCACTTGTGCTTAAGGGCGCTGTATAGGCTGGTGCTTTGTGCCCTCCACTCATTCTGCTGTTGTGAAATGATCTTACTTACAAATGTCGATACCAGTGAGTGATCTCTAACTGCTATGTTAATAGCACCGTAGTTACTTCTTCACCAGAGTAACACTTCATCAGTTGTGTTGGCTGGTTAAATAATGAAAACATGCCCCGGTTAGTTGTTGGTGAGCTACATAGCAAAGAAAGGGATCTTTTCATTGCAATGCCCAGATGGTAGGGTGGACCTCATTCAGCCGCTACCAGTCTGAGTAGTGCAACACCCCCATGCTGTGCGAGTTCCCCAAGCATGAAAAAAAGAAACAGGAATTGATTAAAACTGAAGTAAGATGGACAGAAAACAAATACCCAAAGGCCCAGCGAAGGAGGAAGAAACACACAGGCACGGAGAGTGAGGTACAGAAAGACAGGCAGCTGAATTCAGGGTGAGAGAGTGAGGAGTGAGAGGGAAGGGAGGAGAGGTGGAGAGAGGGATGGGGCTTTATTTCCTGTCCTCGATGAATAGGCAACATATTTCTCTGGAACATTCCATCCTCAGAGCTGGCCCGGCCGGTCACCAAGACTCAGAGTGCCACACTCCTCCCCATCTCTGCACTTCTTCCCATTGCACTCTCTTTCTCCTTGTACATATACACTTAACTTAAATCGTTTTACTCCCATCTTCCTGTAGCAAAAGTCAGTGAACCATAAAAGGTTTAGTCCAAACGTTTCTGACCAGACACTGAAAGATATTCAAAAGAAAGAAGTAAAAGAATACAAATCCAGACATAACGTTAGTGCAAGGTGTAGATCAGTAAATATATTAAACAATCAAAGTTTGTGATTCTTTGTGATGGACTGGTATTGAAAGATGCATGGATTGAATTTGATTACACCAAACTTTCATCATCTCCGTGAGGAAATGTAATACTAGCAGCAGTCATGAATGGTGGGAATGATTGCAGAAGTGGATTGAGAGGCATATTTGGTGATGGAAAAACAAACAGAAGTTATTTGAGGAATGCTTTATTTGGACAGTCTAGTGTTTAAAATGGACTACCAACAAGTCTGTGTCCAGTAATGTCTATTTGCTGCATGTGCTCAATTTAAACCTAACCCCAAATCCTAAATGTAACCCGAACCCATTATATCAATTGCACTTATAGTCACTTGCTAGTAAGTTGGGCTGTAAAGTTAAAGGATTTTACATGAAAGCCTCCTTTCCACTTTGTGATCCTATTTATCATCAGGCAGCTGGTCAAACATACCCTTCCAGAGAGAGTTTATCTCATCTCACAGGATTGTTACAGTGCTCTAGAAATGTAAACCTAAAGCAACCCTAAGGAACTGGTTGTCTATTGATGGTAAAGTTGTGGGTGTGGTTATAGCGGTCAAACTGGCCGGCAAGCATGTTATTCAGAGGTCCTGTCCTACTTTTGAAGGTTGTTGCCTGCGGGAATAAAGTTGTCAAGACACACTGACCTTTAGAGAAATAACGGTGGAAATGTTGCAATAGAAACAGTTATGTTATTAACACGTCATAACTGAGGCTGCTAGAAATAAAAAATGAAGACTAAGACAAAAGCAATGAGCTGTCAGTGAGGAAGCCAGTGTTCTACTCGTTTTTTAAATGTTTTAAAATGACTTTCATTTATGCTGGACACTGACAGGCCAAAAGGGGACACAAAGTGAATTTCACACAATGATGGTTGTCATTGTGAACATCGGCCTTCCTACAATATTACAGTGTTATTCTAATTCACTCTTTTACAGTAAAACCAGACACATTGCATAACAAAATTAAAATGGACCTGCGCCAGCAACTAACCAGTGCTTCAATACCATTGTAGATATTAGCTGTGCACTTTTCTTCTGCATGCTGGAGCTTTGTCGATGTCCCCTGTTTGGCTGCTGATTCACTCACTAGAAGATATGCACACTTCTTAAACATACATAAGAAGTGTGCATGTGTGTACTACTAACACACTTTAATGCATGTCAACAGAAACAGACACCAGTGGCCCATTCCTCTTGAAATATGTTCAGCATTACTATATATGTTACCCCCCCCCACACACACACACACACTCCTACAAACGCACACTTTCCTTTCCCACCCTTCCTCCACCTCACCTCTTCCCTCTCCTCCTTTTGTTCTCTCCCTCCCCGAGAAGGAGGGTGAATTAGACTTCTTCTTTTTTTTACACAGTGAGCAGATTATTTACTCAAGGAAGTGTTGTGCTAGTCTGATAAAAGCTCTTCAGTTCTTGAAGGCTGTGACTATTTAGTGCTGGTGGGTAAAACGCCCCAACAACACAGCTGGTGTCACTTTAAGAGGCTCAGACAAACAAGATATGAGTGTGTGTCTGTGTAGTGCAGCATTTCACATGCCGTGGCTGAGAATTCAACCCTAACGTGGAGATAGACTTTAAAACAAACACTGTTCTTGAGTCAGGATGGTGTGTGTGTGTGTGTGTGTGTGTGTGTGTGTGTGTGTGTGTGCGCGCATGCGTGCAACGCTTCTTTCTCCTCAGCTGGACTCGGAGTGCACTTCAATGGAGTAGGATCATCATAAAGAAGACACACCCTCTTTTCCTAAATATGGAAAGCAACATGGGCTCTTAAAGGGACAGAAGTGTGTTTGAGTGTGCTGAAAAACAAAATCCTAAATATCAGTGAGAAATTAAGAGAGAAAGACCCCATCATTATAGTTTTTACAGTCTTCTTGCCACATTTTACTCTGTTTATTTTACTCTGTCTATTTTGATGTCTTATTTAACTTACTTCCTCCCTCCACTGTCCCCACATCTCTATATTTGGAGGTACCTAGCCAAGTGTTGTTTTACAAACCTCATCTGTTCAGAATCAACATGACAGGTGACATATTTTGATATAGCAAGATAGTTTTCTTTATTACACGAGTACTCTGAGTATTTATGTCTCGACAAGTCAACCCTGGTTCCCGAAATAAGGGTAAGCATAATCGGGTAGGTGTGTGTTTGTGTCTGTAACTAGAGGGCCGGGCACAATTGAGTAATAAAAATGTGGTCTTCACAACTTCAGGTATGTTTTTGTGCACAGTGCTTTAACTTGTCTAATCTCCACCCACAGTTTGTGCGTGCGTGTGTGTGTGTGTGTGTGTGTGGTGAGCTTTTGACACACAACTGTCTGATGCCATTACACACACTATGTGTACTTTAACCACATCACTCCTTTAGAAATAGTTTTTGCCATGCTGTTCCTTATTTGCTCACAGAGAGAGAGAGAGAGAGAGAGAGAGAGAGAGAGAGAGAGAGAGAGAGAGAGAGAGAGAGAGAGAGAGAGAGAGAGAGAGAGAGAGAGAGAGAGAGAGAGAGAGAGAGAGAGAGAGAGAGAGAGAGAGAGAGAGAGAGAGAGAGAGACTCCTGGTACTCAGCTGATAAACTTTTTTCAAATGCACTTCATTCTCTATCTGCACTTTAGCAGCAGATAAGCCTTGTGCTTTTGTGCTTGTAAAGACGCTGTGTACTATTCAATGCTACACACAGTGTGTCTTTGTGTGTGAGCGAACAAGACAGCAAGGGAGTTGCACAGCTGTTTGCATCTTTAGTCACTGAGGCTTTCACCTCCACACACAACACGCTTGAAGCTGTCATGGACACAAATGTAACACACAAACACGGAGATCGTTTGGGGAAATTGCTCTTTGGTCTCGTTCTCTACTTCTGCAGAACAGGCAAAGCAGGTGGGCGGGGTCTTACTTCCACACTCCCTCCAGCCAATCAGGAACTCAGTCGCTCAGCTGACCCCCCTTTTCTCCAACCAATCAGCTGTCAGCATCACCCCCCTCTACTTTCCGCTGTATGCCTTCACTGCTGAGTGAGCAAAGCACACCTCGCTCTATCAGCTGAGAAAGAGAGAGAGAGAGAGAGAGAGGCTAGGAGGGGCCTGTGAATTAATATAGGAAGAGAGGAGAGGGTGAGGAAGAGGAGGAATGGGAGGAGAGGAAAGGAAAGGGGGAGCTTGAGCATGTGAGGTGGGTTTAGCATTCAAGATATTTTGGAGGGGCACGAATGAGAGAAAGGAAGAAAGAAGGCAGGGGGTGGGCTTGTGAGAGAAAAGGAATGGGAGGCAAAGCGTGAGAGGGGTGAGGGTTGTTGACGGGTTTTTGATATGTGTGTGACCGAGGGTGGAAAGAGGTAGACAGGAAGAAAACAACAGAGAGAGAGAGCGAGAGAGAGAGAGAGAGAAAGAGAGAAAGAGAGAAAGAGAGAGTGTCAGGGCTCAAAACAAGCAGAGGGAGGCAGAACCACCTGACGTATCTCTGCCTTTCTCAACACCACCTATTCAGGAGGAAGGAAGCAAAGAGAGCCAACAAACCGGAGAGTCGACAGCGAGAGAAGCCTGACCCAGTGGAAATAGAAAAAGAGGAGGACAGAAAGAAAAGGCAGGCAGAGTTACCCACCCAGCCACCAAACTAAACAGAGGAAGTGCGGAGAGAGGTGACAGCGAGATAAACCCCATCTTCATAAGAGGGTGAGTGTCACAAGTTCTGTCAAGCCAAGTGTAATAATGTTTCTCCTGTCATATTGTCAGCTGGGCTCGGGTGACTCAACGTCTCCTAAAATGGCCACATGAAAGGCAGACAGGCAGACAGAGGGAGGGAGGGAGAGACAGAAAGGGACCCCGTGTCAAACGGCGTTCTCAGCAAATATGTCACTGAGCCAGCTTAGTTTAGACGGCCATGCCTCTCCAGCCTGAGTACTGTATGTGTGTTTGGCTTAACACCCTCTCGCTCAGAGGTTCATCAGTTTCAGTCAACTTGAGCTGTCTCCTGTCACTTTCGGCTCGGTCATCGATGCTTCCTGTCTTTGTGTAACACTCAAACACACTCTGACTCTCTCTCTCTCTCTCTCTCTCTCTCTCTCTCTCTCTCTCTCTCTCTCTCTCTCTCTCACACTCACACACACACACACACACACACACACACACACACACACAAAGTCTGCTGTCACTCCATCCCCTTCTTCACCCTGACCTCCGACTGTCATACTCTAGATGGCTTCTGTAATTGAATCAACAGGTGATTGTAGCAACTTGTTTGTGTCCGAGAATGGGCACATACGTGTGCGTGTGTGTTTGTGTAGCTGTGTGTTTATCAGCCTCCAGGCACAGCAAAGGCCTGGGAGTAGCTTGGGCGGGTTCTGCTAAAAGTTGATGAGGCAATCAGGGTGTTTTGGAAGGCTCCTAACTTCATGCTGATGTTATCACACCTCTCTGTTGAAGGGGACTAAGGACACGAGAAGGGCAGAGTGCAGCTAGAGACAAGACTGCCCATTCAAGATGATGAGTTTATGTCATTGATTGAAGAAAAGTAATTACAATTAGTCTATAACATGGTGGAGAATTAATCCCTTCCAGAAGCCACATTCTCTCTTATAAGGGGGTATTTGGGCATGTTTTACAGCATCTTGCCCTTGTATAGGTGTGTTTTAAAGGGGGGGATCCCAGAGACAATTGTTTAACTTTATTTGTTAACGTTGTATTGGCTTTTTAATCTCCAGTACCACATACCTAAATCTAATATTGTATTATAATGAAATAATATAATCTCTAAACTAGTAAGGGAGCAGGCCAGTCCTCCAGACAACTGTAAACAGAGGAGCTGTTCTTCTCCCATCAACAATTTATGTGCAGCAACTGTCAAAGTTGCTCTGTGTGTGTGCGTGCGTGTGCGTGTGCGTGTGTCATGATGATGAAATTCTCGTCCCGAAGGAACACACAGCTGACACATATTTCAACACACCTCAAGAACATGACCATCTCTTGAACCAACTGCTTGAGCTCCACTACATAACGTGCCTCAAGTGAAAGGTATGGCACCCTTTTGACTTCAGTCATTATACACGACTGTGTAAGAGACCTAGTGCACTTTCTTGATGCAGTCACTTCGGTTTGGATGCCCTTGTGAGTTTTATCTACCTTTAGCAGTCAGGTCAGGGTTGCAAAGACCGTAAACTGAATTCACAAGCGTTTCCGAAACAGTTACCTTTTTGAAATCTTGCTAGAGTGATGTTTTCCCTTATTTGCTGCTGTGTATGCAAGCAGTTAGTGAATACATAAATACACATCTGATGTGAATGTGTCACATTTCTCATTTGTCTTGGTTCCAACCACACACATTCTATCACCCCACCTTTGTGCATGCAAATGAAACCAACCTGAGGTGTGACTCAGTAAAATAGGACAACCTTGAGTATAATCATAAGCTATTTGCGTGGCTTTCTGCCCAACTCAAAATATGTTTAGCCTTTCAATGTATTAATGATATGTATTTCATTCTGTTTAACCCTGCTTTTTGCAGCACCTTTGCTGATGCAGTTATTTGTTATTTTTCCGAGGAGGGTTCTGGTGGCTCAAAAGGTTTGGTTTATTTTTTACTCAAATGATTCACTGATATGCACAGGGACCTGCTAGTTTATGTACTATTGAATATTCAATAACACTCTTGAGTTGGCCCTTACACTGAGGAACTCTACATTTCCCTGCTGTATGCCTCAGTGGTATGAGGGCAACAAAGACAATGTTGCCAAAGTGTCAGGTAATATTGAATAGAAAAAGATACAATTCATAGAAACCAGACAATCTCTCCCTCTCGGTCTCGGTGTTTCCCTTGTTGGAGTGTAATTTATCATAATAGCACCATCGACTATGTCTTTTTGTTTAAATATAACTAAATGTTTAAAACCCACAAATATAACATCCACATATTGAGAACTAGTGTGAATATAGTATGGTCTGAATGGGTTAACATACAGCTTGTTTGCCTGAGTAAGGATCAAAGTCTCTTGTAGAAAAAAGCTAATGAAGAGGCGTAACAGGTGCGTGGTAAGGCTGGCATTACTACTACAGAGGCATAGCAGGTGTATGGTAAGGTTATCAGGGAAAAGGCAAGCGAAGGCCGTTAGGGCTGAGATAAGAACAGCTGAGCTGGGATGAAAAGAGTTATGCGAGGCTGCGTCAGGAAAAGACCTTCACCTCCCACTAGAGAGATAAAGCTGACCATGACACGCATGCAATACACACATTAGAAACCATACGAACATAACCCACATGACAGGAACAGGGACACACCTGTGATTTACTGGGTTTAATTAATAAAGATTGACACATCAAAGGAAGCAGAGGAAGAGCTTGAAAGGGCAAAGGCAATATCAGCCACACTATATAAGACCATGTAAGAACAGAATACATTTTCCGGAGAATGTCTGGGTTTGTGTTCTTTGCTTGAAAGGTAAACTCTGTCGGATTCCAGTGTGTTCTTCTTCCACAACAATAAATAAGTATAGAATAAGAATAGCGTTGTGAAGCAGCAGTTTAGACAAATGGCCCGGTCTGAACTTCTCTTCTCCACGACACCCTCTAGTCAGGCATTTCTCATTCCTTTATCACACCATTTCTACTCTTGCCACTCTTGAATTAATGCTGGTGATTAATGGTTCTATCAAGGAACATGTAACGACTTTATTTTTGTGTGAACGTTTTATTCACCCATATCGGTGAAATTGGTTCACTGAAGTGGCGAAAAGTAGTTTTGCAATAGTTTTATAGATGGACTATTACATGTAAAGTACAGGTGTTTTTTCAAACACACAGTAAGTGTGCGCAGGTTCTGCACTTCTACACAGATCAGAGTGTACATGTAGATTAGAGGTGTCTATGGGAACATTGTCTAAGGGGGCAGGTGCGAGTGTATTAAAATCACAACAATGTTGAGCGACGCAGGAATAGTTCTTATGTTTTCAAGTCTGAGCTGGCACACAAGAGCAGCATCCTGAAGCCTTTCTTGGGGCGAGGCCAGAGTTCCTCCCTCCTCTCCTCTGTTGGCTCGTGGATCAAGCCTGAAAAGGGCTGAGAAGCCTCTGCCAGCCTCCTGCTCAGCTAGTTCAAAACAAGGTCAGAAATCAAGTGGGAACTAGCACAGAGCCTTTGGGTTCTCCCAGGGAGCTATGCCATACGCAGTGACTATTAATACTCAATGCTGACTCTTCTCCCATTCATTCCCCATCCCCCACTCAGGGTCCGCCCCATGGCGCTCACTGTAGAGACTCCACCTGAACATTTAGAGGGGGGGTGGATTCCTTGTATTGTGTTGATATACAGTAGATCATCAGATATCCCTGTTTGACTTCGACAGTTTTGGTTTTGCTTGACGAGAGTGTCTCACCACTGCTTTACAGCATTTGTCTTCCAAATGTCCTGGCAATGAACAACGAGTGGGACATTTGGGCCATTAATGTTACAATACTAGGTGTGTAACACTCTGTGGGGTTCAGTTAAAAAAAAAAATAACATACCCTACCTTGGGTTGTTAGAATATTGGCCGCCCAAGCTGGGGTTCCTTGTGCATGTGTGTGCCACTGCATAATGCAGTAATTACAAGGGACAAAGGCTTCCCTCCTGGCATCGACCCCATACGGTTCTTTGTTTGCAGTGATAGCTAAGCATCTTACCTGATAGTATACTGCAGTTGAGTAAAACAGGTTATAATGTAAAAGGTCTCAGTCTCTCTTTACTCCCTCTCTTTTCACTCTCATTCTTGTGTCGTCTTTGACAGATGAGCCCTCCCGTCTTGTTGAAGTTGAAGAATGTATTCTCCCTGACAGAATAGAGAATTTGGTAAAAAAAAAAAAAAAAAGATTTGAAACACAATACGTGCTCAATTAATTATCTATGCTCAATGATTTAAACATCTGCTTCAGGTCACCTACAGTGCAGCTTTGTAAGCAATGCAGTGGCTAGTTTAAGCATTTAGAGGAATTCTGGGGCTTTTATTCAACATCCCTTCCAGTTGCATCAGTGGATTCATTTCAGGTGTGTTTCAGTTTAGTTGAAAATACTTTTGAACAACTCTCGTCATCGACATCTCCTTTTTCTCACCATGTTTGTTCTTTCCTCTTGCTCTATCTTTCAGCAAGTGTCATCACTTCTGTGTAAATGATGAATCTTGGCATGAGGATTCAAAATGAAATACTAGAAAGTGAAGTAACAGGGTGCTGTGGTGGAGGTCTGACTGGAAACCGACTGCAATTCTCTTCTCTACTGCTTTACATTTGTGCCAGTTAGTAAGATTACCTTTCTTGGCTATTTTCAAAACTCCTCCAATTGTCACAATTTACATTTCTAGCTTTATCTCAATGTGTTGAAATGTTGGTCTGGCTGTTCGCACCTCATGGCGGACAGCCATTTTGATGGATATTTTCTTGGAGGAGCATCTTTGCCCCCCCCGACTCTCTCTTTCTCTCTCTGTAGCTCTGCTTCTCTTTCTCCCTCTTTGTGGTCGAGCACAAAAGAGCCGTTATCCTTGGGCTACTGGTTCCCACGGCGACGGCTCAATGTGACGACACCACCCCCAACCCGCCCCACATTCCCAAGTTCTGGACCAAGTGGGTCGGGCAACAGCCTGCTTCACTTAGCCTAGCACCATTTGGTGCCAAACTGGAAACATCAACTCTCTGTTCCCCGAGTGGCTCCTTCATGTTTGCTCATCAACCCGAAGTGTTTGGGTTTTTGTACTGAACATTTAAAATGAAAGAGAATGAGAGTAATATTTCTCTCTCAGTCAATCAGCCTGGTTGAGTATGTAGATGGTTAGTTACTAGTTACTGATTATTTGATTGATCTGTCATTGTGGTCTTCTCAAGTTCAGGAACAGACTTAAATATTGACTTCCTAACTTGCCCTGTTTGCACAATACGTGTGTCTTTGTGCACTACAGTGCATGTCTGTTCAAGTATGCACAGGTATGAAGACGTATGTGTGTTTCTGTCGCTCTCTTTGGTGTCATTTTGAATGTGTGTGAGTTTTCAGTTGTTGTCTCATCCTTATGACTGATATTGGTAAAGTCAAACAAACTGCCCACTGATTAAATTATTTTCTACATCTTTCTTTTTCCTCAGAGATTCTGGGTAGGATGACCCTGTGATGATGCCACAGACGTGCCACACCCCACGCCCAGGGGATGAAGGAGGGCGTGTCTGGCTATCAGCCAACTACAGAGGGAGCCTCAATAGAGTTATTTCCAATTCCAGTTCAGAGACATTTCCCCTCAAGAGCTTCCTGCATTACTGACACTCTGCCCATGAGGTACACTTTCACCTTCAGGCCTTAGCTTTATTGAACAAACCAACATAATGCAATTAATGTGTATTGACAAACTGGTTGCATTGCCAAGTTGCTTGTAACTTCTGGGTAAAATGAATCAAAAAATATATATATATATTTTTTTTACTGACAAACCTCTTTATTCCTCCCCAGGTTGTAGTTGTTGTGCTCACCTCGGTCACTCCTGCTTCCGGTTGAGTCCTTGCTGTTTCCTGATTACCTATCATGGGATGTAGGCGGCGTTTCATGGCAGCTGCCATGGAGATAAACGGATTTCTTTAGTTGACCATTTTAGACACAACCTCCAGATGTTGTGCCAGATGCAGGTTGTCCACACGGGCAGAATTGGACAAGGACGGGCACAGAGGTGAGATGCTGATCTTTGGCATTGTCTCAATCTATTCATTCAATTACAAAGGACACAAATTAGGTTTATGCCTTTTCTAAATTGCATTATGTATAGTAGCCCATTAATGCAATTAAAGAGCTGTATTTTCATTGCTGAAAAGTCCTGAGTGTTGCTTAGATCGTATGTTCAATAACAGTATGTCTAAAGATATTAGTACCTGATTTCCACTCTGAATTTGCTTTAAGAATATTTTCTCAGACAGAAACAACCTACACATTGTTCGGATAAGACTGTGACCCAGTGAAGTCATGGCATTATAGTAATTAGGACTAAAGTGTGGAGGAGGTGTGTCAAAACCAACTATCACAGGCATACCATTCCTTTTCAGGGACAATAGTGACAGCAGCAAAACGAGATTCAGCCCCTAAGCTGTAATTATTCTTGAGCATATAGTCCTGCATTTCTTCTGAAATAAAAATAGGATGGGACAACTGGCTGAAGTAAGTGTCATTTATCAAGCATGTGCCAGACGCGAGTGGTGTGATCTGTTTATAATGGTTATGGTGGATTTCCTGATGCGATTCATGCTGTTTGTTATGTCATGTCAACCAGTACACTGCTATGTGATCTGCAAATGACAGGAAAAACCTGCATACCTTATGAGATGCATTATTCTATTCAAAGATGTTGCAAAATTTGACAAAGACAAGTTCAGAACTCAAATACCCTAATTTGCAGATATCATTAAATGTTCTAACATCATTGTTGACAATGTCGTCTTCACTCGTATAGTCATTATTGATTTATTCATTGAAATCTCTCCTGAATAGTAATTCAGTATGTTGTTCCTTTCAGGTGCTGTGCGGCTCAGCTTCCTACTTCACACTGCTTGACAGCACCCCAGCAGGAAGAGTAGGACTTCCTATTCCTGTGAAACATCTTCCTTTGCCTACTGGCACTTGTGAGGACCTACTTGACCCTGTTGCAAGTTAGTCAAGACTCTTATCCTCCTGCAGAGAAACCATGCGGCACATTCACGTGGAGTTGGCCCGCAAAAAGGCTCCATTAGAGCTTCCGGCCCAGGAGGGGGACCTGCCTCCACCTACAGCCCGAACACAGGGCTTAGACCCTGGTGTCAGACCTGGGGCGCCCAGGCACTTTGGCCAGGAGGAGTTGCGCCTCCAAAAGGTCTACCAGCTTTCTATTTTCTCCCAGTTGGGGGGGTTTTCTACCTCCACAGAAACCCACACTGATACCCAACAGAGGCCTGTCCGGTTGGGCGCGAAAAGAGGGCTAGAGGAGCCACAATTGACTCATAAACGCCCCCACCTGGGGGACTTCGCAGACAATGAGGCGTTGGAGGGAGGGGTGCTGTGTGGGCCAGCCCCGGCTCAAGGTATTGGGATGGGGTTACCGATTGGGCCTGGTTCTGTATACTCTTGCACACAGATGGAGCACAGAGACTCTGAGGGTGGACTGTCCCCCAGGTCTCCACCCCTCTCACCAAGCCACAACCCCTCTCGACGCCCAACTCAGCACAATCATGACAGGCCCATTCCTGATGTATTTGCTCCACTCTCACCTAAATCACCCCCAATGTGTGACCCGCATGGACATCTCTGTGACCAGGGCCATTCCCTCGGTAGCTCAGGCAGGACTGAACCACCTAACGGGGGCCACACACCCACCTACTCACTAGGTAGCCCTGCAAATGAGAGTTGTGTTAATGGCTCATCTGGAGGCCAGCCCAGCCCCCACATATATGAAATGTCCATGTATGAGACTCCAAACCCTGCTAGTCCCACCAGCCCTCCAGGCCCTTTCTCCCCCCCACACCACACAGAACTGCAGGAGCCAGGGGAGGCAACCGAATGGGAAGTTGGACTTGAATCCTCCCCACCTGAGCGAAGTGCTACCCAGGCTGCCACCTCCTCCTCCTCCTCCTCCAATGGCCTGGCTTCCTGGGAGAAAACTCCAAGTAGTAATGGCCACCATCTATCCTCTGGAGGCCACTGGCCAGCCAAAAAGCGTTTGCTGTCGCCGAGCGACACAGGGGAGTCATGCTCAGAAGACGAGGGCCCCTCCACATCCAAAAGAAGCAGGCTGTCATTGTTGGCTCCGGGACTTGGCCCGGCCTCATGTCGCAGCACTGATGCTAAAGCTGCCCCTTACTGGAACCACCTGCTTCCCTCTGCATGGGACCGGCCTAAGGTCAGCACACTCACATCCTTCTGACTTCAAAATTTTCTTTTGAGTAATTTAATTTACCCAAACAACTGCATCAGCCTACAGTTCAAAATAAGATCCTAGCTAATAGTGAATGTCAGCAGTTATGCAACTTGACTGTAATTACAGACAGTAGCACGCTTAGCTACTTCACAAGCCAGCTTAGCACACAATGTACAGCGGTAAACTGATAAATTGCAGTCAAAGAAGAGACCGAATTTGACACATACTTAGCACATTTGGGGACAGAAATGCAGTTAACTTACTGCTCCGCAGTAGTGATGAATCTCCAATTGCAAAAGTCTGAAATATATAGATAAAACTAAAATTCCTACGATTGTAATATTTGTCCTATCATAAAGTACCTGAAAGAAGCAAGTTTGAGTTGAGGAATACGGTTTATTTCTCGCCTTTAAAAAAAAAAAAAAAAAACCTGAAGCTTTAGGTGACTTTATGGCAGCACACAAAAAAACAGCATGTGCACATTTGCATGCAAATGCCATGCTTTTAGACCAAACACATTTGGACTACTATATGCAGAGGCTTTGAATACAGAATAAGGAATTGCCGTTGAAAGTCAGTGGTTGATGGTAAGACAACTGTGAGCCTTGACAGTCCTGGAAAAGAGTCTGAGTCATAAATAAAAATAAGCTAAGAGAACGAGTAAATGTGAAAGAGTGAAGTGATGGGAGGCTCATTATCACGCCATGCTGGAACAGGCTGAGTAGCTCGAGAATAAAGCCCATTGAGGGAGGGTCCATTGTTCCCCCACATGAGTGTGCTGTGTCTCTCTCTCATATACACACACACACACACACACACACACACACACACACACACACACACACACACACACACACACACACGTGCACGCACACACATGTACATAGATCCTGCTAAAAAAAAGGGTTCTGGAAGTGAATTTTTACATTGGGGGGGCAGAAAGAGGTGTGTGTGTGTGTGTGTGTGCGTGTGCGTGTGCGTGTGCGTGTGCGTGTGTGTGTGTGTGTGTGTGTGTGTGTGTGTGCAAATGGTGACAATAGGTTTCACTAGGTGGGTTTCATACATTGGTGTCCTCATTGTGACTAGAGGTGTTTAGAGTATGTGTGTGTGTGTGTGTGTGTGGGAAGCACAGAGAGAAACAGATGTAAGAAAGACTTGTGGAAACAAATTACGGGCAGAGAGGAAAGTGAAAGGAAGAGAAGAGAAGCAAGGCTAAACTGTCACAAGTGATATTTCAGTAAATAAAGGTTAGGAGAAAGCTATTCAAGAGGCACAGAAAGGGGCGACAGGAGGATATTCTAAAATGCCATCCGTGGTTTTGGTTGAGTGTGACGATGAGACGACAAGCTGACAAAGAACTCTGAGCTCTGTAGAGAGCCAGTGTAACCACAGGTTGGCTGATGCCAATAAGCTAACCATGAGTAAAAGGTTTGCTGTGGGCAAATGGCTAGCAGGGAGCATAGGTTTGGGTACTGACAAGCCTTCTGACAGTTGGGTGGCCTTTAAGATGAAAGGCAGCCTGGAAATGGGGAATGTTTATGCGTGTGATGCCACAACCAAAAGTCAGTGCTCCGTAAGTAAGAGAACACCTGAAATATACAATTACAACATATACATTATTCTCGCTGAAACACTAACACAATCATTTTGTCTTTATTCAAGTATCTTACTGTATTTTATTTGTGTGTATTGAGAACTTTAGTTCTTTTAAAATGTCAAGCAAGTTACTTATTTGTGATTTAGCTAAAGGCTGACATAAATCTGGACATTCAAAGAGAAAAACGACTCATAATTTCGTATTTATTTTTTTGCCCTCTTTTTGTACAGACGCCCACAGACTGCACAAGATCAGGAAGACGGCTTAAAAGTGGACTGCGGCTGAAAAGGTGAGTGCTCCATTATATTTACAGGGAAGTTGTATAATTCAATTCCAAATAACAACATAAAAAAGGGATGAAGAAAATTAAGATACTGGTACTACTACTGATTAAGAAAACATTATTTAAACTTCAACATGTGCATGCTTAGAGTTCAAGGACACGCACACACGTGTATAGATGAGATCACTTCAATGTCAGTTAGATTGACGGCAGCAAAGTCAACACAGGGAAAGAAGCTGAGAGTTAGTGTAGGTTGTTTGTTATTCTGAATTTAAGGTTTTCTTTTTTGTCTGTTCTTGAATATTCAGAAACACTCAGACGCACATGACATGTTGGTGGAGACAACATGTAATCTGAACCGCCACTAACCAACAGTCTGTTCTGTGTGTTTCTTGTGGTAATTTTCAGTCGGCAGCTGCGCAGCGGCAGACGCACAGATTCCGGCCGCTCCACACGTTCCAGTTGGCCCTCATCTTCAATCAGCAGATCCCTACTCTGCAACTTTGAGGTACACATTATTTTAATCATTTCAGGAGACGCAAGCATAAACTGAATATAAGAAGTGGACATGTCCCTGTGACGTGACCAATTGGTTTGTGGACTATCGTTTTCAAGCCTCGTTTTCAGCATTTAGGTGTCACCATCTCAGTGTTTGGCAGTCGCCATCTTGGCTTTTTGTAACCAGAAATGACGTGAGAGTAGAGCTAATCGGAGCATTATAAGGATAAATGCAGACAATAAGCTAATGCCAAAATGACATGGTTACCATATCTATGATATTTGCTTTACTCCTTTGTGTAGATCATTTTAGGACAGTGGATAGTTATATATTGGCATTAAAAACTGTTAACAATATAATAATGTTTTCATGCTTTCAAAAGAGCCTCCTCTTAGCTCAAATTGTTGTTGGATCTGCAGATGCACATTTTATTACTGTGTTGAACACTCCTTTGGTTTTAATGAAAATGTTTTTATGGATTTCACAGTCCAAGGGTGTTTTTTCTGATTCTTTGACCAAACTTGACTCAGTGCTGCAATAAATACTCATGTCTTTAATGAAACTGGTGGTTTACAATACAAAGAGTTTTAAAAGGCTCCTGTTAACTATCTACTCTCTTCTCTTGTATGTTCCAGGAATCCATCTTGAAGGGACGATTCTCCCCGTCAGGTCAGATCGAGGGCTTCGCGGCGGAGATCGGTGCTAGCGGCTCTTATTGTCCACAGCACGCCACCCTGCCGGTGCAGGTTACATACTACGACATCTCAGAGCACAGCGCACCCTCACCCTTCCTGGTCAGTGTGTGTGTGTGTGTGTGTGTGTGTGTGTGTGTGTGTGTGTGTGTGCGTGTGCGTGTGCGCGTGTGTTCTCGCTGCAAGATGTTGTGTGGTTGTGTAACTGGTACACAAACAATAAACCTAGCACAAAAACAACACTGTATCACCAAGTACTTAGCAAGGTACAAACGGCATTAATGTGTGAACAACTTTAGTCCTGATTACAAGAGGTCTTTAACTGCACTAAACCATTTTCACTTCCTTAGCTTCATGCCTCGTGTTAACCTTGGGTTTTTGTGTATAAAAGTGTCATTCAATATTATATGTAGCTGCCTTTGTAACTACAGCATAATGGGAGTTATTTTGGAATTAGTCTGCTTTCATTTTAGTTTTTTTTTCTGTGCGTTTGGTGGTTTTGATGAGGAATTAGTTGTACATGCAAAACCTGATGTGATTCAGTGGCTCAAACCAGAAATTAAAATTACGATTGTAATACTGCTGCTCCCTAAAAGTTAGATTTTAGCACATTTCTTCTTATCTCAGATCCTAAAGATTACAGCTATTCAAATGTACAAAATAATTTGTTATTGTGCAATCACAGTGATTGAGGACATTTAATCAGTGCTGGGTCTCGGTCTCTCTCCCTCACAGGGGGTGATATCTCTCGAGCCTCTTGGAAAGAAAGGATACAGCATACCCAAAGCAGGGACCATTCAAGTGGTACGTTTGTCTTTTCTTTCATCCTCATCTCATTCTTTGTTCGATTAAACCCAGGTTGCCTATATCTTATTTGTGTTACCACAATGTTTAATATGATGTGAAAAATAACCTCTTGTACACATACTTTAAAACCACTGCCAGCTGTCTTGTTTTTGCTGCTTGAAATGCTGACCTTGGTCTGACATCTGTTCTCAGACCTTATTTAATCCCAACAAAACTGTGGTGAAGATGTTCCTGGTGACCTACAACTTCGGCGACATGCCCGTTAATCACATGACCTTTCTGCGCCACCGTATCTTCTTGATGCCCGTCGAGGAAGGGGTTGAGGGGAAGGACGAGGCATCTCCAGGGGGCAAAGTGCCAGACAGGAAGAAGATTCTCTGCTACCTGATACATCTCAGGTATGAATGAGATTTCAAGTGTTTGCGTTGCTTTTTATAGCTGAAGTCTTGTTAACACTTAACTTAAAATGACTAGCTTGTGTCGGAATGTCTGGAAACGTACCATTAGATTGCACTAACAACATGAAAGTCATAGTTAGCATAGTTTTGCTCACACTTTTTTTTGGTTCTGGCTTTCTCAGATTCCAGAGCTCCAAATCTGGGAAGATCTACTTGCACAATGATATCCGGCTGCTATTCTCCCGCAAATCCATCGAAGTGGACACAGGGATCCCTTATGAGCTGAAATCTTTCACCGAGGTGCCAAGAAACCCTAAATACTCCCCCCGCGTGTGACCCTTGTTGGCCCTTTGACCCTCCCCAACCGCCAATGCAGCACCTCCTGTGCTTCCTAAAGAGGAGGGACGGAAACAGACTGCTAGAATGATGGACACAAAACTTGATGAGACTTGATGAGACACGCCACATGCCCACGACACATGATACAGTGTTGTAGTAAATGTGCTCCTTTTATGCATTTATTGTCCATTGAAATTTAACAGTCAAAAGAAATTGGTGATAGAAAATGTCACGAACCAAACATGGCATTCCTTGTAACTTCCATTCATTGAAAATGAAAAATAATTTAGAAAAAACTGTTTAAAAGCAGTTCAGCATACATGCAGTCAAAAGCAGGACTTTTACTACACTGTTATCTGTACAAAAAAGAAACGCACAAACACCGACACATGCACACACAGCACATATGACACACGTCACAGCTGAAACACTTCTGGTGGTGACTCTCTGAGTTCAGTGTTAACATGCATGCCTTGTGACTTAAACACCTGGATTTTCCTCTAGTGCCGTATCACACTGTCCTTCACTCTGCCTGCAGTTCCAACCGCCTCATCGGACAAATAATTCACATGTCCCTTATTGTGAGGTGAAGAAAATGATCAACCCCTCCCCCACTTCTCCCCCACTTGCACACTTTCTGACCAGCAGAGAGGAGATGAGCAGAGACACAAACACTAGTGAAAGCGAAGGCTGAAACGGAATAGGCCATCTTGATCGGTGTCTCATCATTCAACATATGATAGAAAACACTGATATGATTTGACCAAACTCAGGACACTTGTTGAAGAATACATTTCTCTTCTTACCATTTCACCAATCATACAGACTGCTGTGAGCTATGAGGGTCGTACCACATCATGAAAAACAGGGGAATCCAGTTCATTTTATGTAGTCAGACTGAGGGACACTGTGCCGTTTCCTTTTTTTTATTTTTTTTATTCTGTTCAGAACAGTCTGACGTTGGAACAGAAAATGGAGGAAAAAAAGCTGTAGTATTTTTAATTTATGTTTTCGCAAATGTCTTAATAAGAAATATGCTGCACAAAGTAGAGTGTGTTTTTTCAGCCGGACGAGCTTTCTCTCTGGAGGGGAGAGCAGAGAAAGTGGAGGATTAGAAATAGGAGGAGGGAGGGATGATGCGGGTGGGAAGGGTGGTGGGGTATTTAATATGGGAAAAAATGTCTATGTATATTTAAAAGAATAAACTCTGCGACTGGCGAGTAGCACCTGTCTTTGTTGTTCTTTTTGATTGACAAACATCGTGGAATATTTGACAAAATCAGTTCACAAGAAAGTAAGTTCTATCAAGCTTCAATACGTTGCTTATTTACAGTACACCTTTTAATAAAAGCAAATTAGAGGCCAATGTTTATTACTAGAAACAGACCCAGGATTCTGATACCTATGATGGAAGGCTCTATTAAACTCACAATATTACAACACTATATTTTCCCATTACATACCACATGCAATGTATCACACTAAAATAAAGCAGCTGGTCACAAAAGTAAGCCAGATTTTTATATTCTTGCAGATTGTTTAGAAATCAGCAAGAGAGGAACCTTTAAACTATAAAGCACTTCCTCCCCCGTCTTCTACTGCGCCACTGAAAATGCTCATTGCCAATGAAAAGACAGACCTTGGTTGTTCTGGGCAGTTCTGCAAAATATAAATGTCAAACTGTGTGAATGTCAAGTACAGCATTGCTAAAAAAAGAATCCATCCTCTGTAAATATTCCCCAGCTTAAAATACAGAGGAACATCTATATATGTCTCGCCAACAAAATGGCCAGTCATTCCTGCAATGCACTGAAATATGGATTACAGCCTGGTCCTGAACTAATGGGGTCATTGTATTTTGTGCAACATCCAAAAGATGGTTTCCAGGATGATATCGTTTTTAACATACAGTGGGTAGACAAAATCACTAAAACACTGAAAATACTGCTAAATGTGGAATTTATATAAGCACATGTCCATGATATCCCTGCCACTGACTTAACCCATATAGTCTGTTCCACTTTGTTTGACTAGTAAAAATACATGTGTGTGAGTTATACACCTGCAGCTTGTCTCTACAGCTATGTTAAGTGTCTTGTGTTGCTTTTAATGCATATTTGTGTTGCTTTTAATGCATATTTGTGTTGCTTTTAATGCATATTTGAAATGCTTCTAAGTGGTATTTACCTGCATTTGACCTACCTTTGTAACATTGTTTATAATTTAAGAAGAACCAAGAACCTAAGGAGTCCATCTTATTTCAGAGAATAAAGGTTACAGGATTAAAAAATAAATCACCTCGCCCATCCACACAAACAGTTTGTATTTATTACACCCCAGTGCTCCCTCCAAGGTGTGTTTCTGCAGTGGCTGGAGGGGCTTAGATGGGAGTGACTTACACTAAACGTTAACCAGAGAGGAAGTGGCAGGATAAAGCCAACAGTCCCTGACAGACCTGTGTTTACAGGGGAGCCTGAACAGGAAAGAAAGTAGAGAAAGACCCATGTAGGCAGATAGTTTTCACACTTCTTCTTTCCCATCTCTCTCCCTTGTTTTGTTTATTTCTTTCTTTACACTTCATTTTTTACTATACATAATTTTCCCAGGCTCGACAGCATTATTGACATTATTTTGGTGAGATTGATCTGGGAAATGAATTACCTTTTCCAGATGGCCGATTTGACTGGGTTTGTAGGCACTAATGTCCCTCAGTTTTTGTGATATAGACAAATGTAATCCCAAATTCGGACTAGTTCCATAGGACTGCCTCAAAGCATTTTCTGACCCCTGGTGGCAAGTGCCTATATTGCACATCCACATCCAGGCCTGGAGTAGATCAGCAGACTGTAACAGGATGCAATGGAGGCCCATAGAAAACATGCAAGATTAGGTGTAGTCAGTCAGTTCAAGATGTGCTCATTTTGCAGCTTTGATATAGATGATTTAGCTTCTTTGGAGCTCTGATAGTCCCTGCATGTTGCTGTGAACACTTACATATCAAAGTGGTCTTGATCCATTCAATGTATAAAGGAAAAAAGTAAAATTACATTGCATTGCATCTTTCTGCTATAATAGCTCTGTGGTGCCCGTCTGCTTTCCTTATTCACAGACGGTCTGATGGCTCGGGGGTACGGCTGTTTACTATTCCTGTCAGATGAAATAGTTTGGGCACACATTCATGATGTAAATGTCTGAATAATTGAAGTCCTCATCCCTCATTGAATGTGACTCATTCTTGCTCAAGCAGAAATGTTTGATCTTTGAAAGAAAGAAAAAAAGACTACCATTGTTCTCTGTCAAGAACCTATACATGTTAATTCTGAAAAAAATAAATAGGTCTTTGCCACGAGAAAAGAAAACTTTTCGGACATCACCAAAAATGTATGAGCTGGTCGTTAATTTTCTAAAGAAACCAACGATCACTTTCTTCTTTTAGAAATACATGACAAGACAATGGATTGTACTGTGTTTTTATTGAGGTGGATATCTGTGTCTCTTATGTCATTAGCGATCATTGTCTCAACATTTGCCTTTTCTTAATTATTGTTCTTGTTGTACTTACTGTTGTTCACACAATGTGGAAAGTATTACACAGGTACTTCTGTAGTGTAAGCAAATTTGAACAGTTGGTGTGCACATGAAAATAAACTAGAACTGTATTAACAGTGGTTCATCTGAAGTGAAGAGCTGTAATAATGAATGCATCATTCTAAAATATTCTAATCCTGTGACGAAGATAGAAGACACCATTCATGTCGCTATTTGGAAATGAGCTTTGCTCATTTGTTACTAAATGCCCTCACTTTATATCATCCATAATCTCATCATGGCCAAGCTGTTCAGTGCTCATTGGCTGCAGTTCCCCGTTCAAAAAAAATAAATCCCATAGCGAGGACAGTTCCCTACTCCTTCCTCCGCTTCGTCTATATGACGTCAACCAGTGTGTGGGCAGCGCCCTCGATGGCCTGGCTCAGGACTGACAGGTGGTAGTGCACTTTGTCCCAGGCGCTGGATTGTCCTGATGACTCAGCGCTGGCATAGGCATCAGCCAGACCCGGGAAGGTTGGCTTACCGGCACTACTTGAGGCCCAAATAACATGTCTGCGTGAGTTACAGGGGAGAAAAAAAGAGTGATAAAACAATGATAAGCAGCGGAACAATTGAAATGAGCTGAGTCATAATGAGGTGGTTGTTTGCTACAATTATCCCGAATGTGGCACTGGAAGAGGAGCGTAAGAGAAGGTCACAGAGAGGAAAAGATTTGTAGAGAGGAGGAGCTCTGCAATCCCTAAACAATGCAGCATCATATGCAGCATAAACAAAACGTATACAAGTTTATTGTGAGGAAAAATGCTTTATTTAGCTACAACCATTTGAGCATGCTCACACGGAGGATTTAAAGTACACGCCATTTACTTGAACCCTTTTTTATTGTGTCTCCAGGATCATTACTCTCTGACTTCCCTGCTCGTCTCACCAGCTTCTTACTCTAACCCTGAGCTACCACACCAGCCACACTCACTCATCTGCCTGCCCTTCTCCGCTCAACCTCACACCATCCTCATCTTGGTTCCCACAAGAAATCCTCCATTTACTCCCGACACTGTGGTTGGGTCCACCAAAGAGGTTTTCATAAAAAACAATGGCTTTTACCAGGGTAATTATAAATAAGCAGTGGGCCTTTACAGGGCCCGTATTCCTGCTACTATCATATACCTTATGGCCATCAAGTACAGTGCACTCAGCAAACTACACATGGCAGCTTCTTTAGATTTTGCATGCAGCACCAGAAAGCAACATGAACTGCTTAGGGCTTTTAGACTGACACGTCATCATCTTACCTGTATGCATATTTATCTGGGAAGGCCAGAGGGTCCAAGAAGGCTCGGTCCAGCAGCATGAGCTGGTCATTGATCCTTCTGACCTTCAGAGGTCTAAGAGAAGAGAGACAGAGAAAGACAGAGACACAGAGAGAGAGGTTGGCCCGACATTTGTTTCTACTTGGACGGCAAAGGAGATACAAATATGTAAGTTTGTGCTCTTACGTTTCATTTGCCAGGTCGGAACTGTGAATCACCTGGTCCAAATGGGTAGCCGCACTGCGAAAGCTGGCCACTGCGTATTTGAGTGGTTCTGAAACAAGAAACAGATCAGCTGTGCAGCTTCCCGGCGAAGACGTCACCCTCTCTAATCCTCTGTGACTGTTGGAGAAACTGATGCTGCTTCTGCCGTTTGTTCTGTTCTTAAGTGCAGCCTGCAGACACTTTCTATAAGCACTTGTGTCTTTGTGTTTTTCCTCAGACATAGACCATTTTGGTTCACGTCAGAGACATTGCCAACCTCAGGTCAAACGAATGGAGGCAATGCAGTAAGTCAAATGATTATTGCAGCGTCTTTGGCTCCAAATAGAAACAATGAAGTTTCTGTGTGTTGTGTATTGCAATATTCCCCTGTGTCACTCAAGCATCTTTAACTGTCCTGTTCTTACCCATGGAGATAGCCCTAGCTTGCAGTTTTTGCTGATATAGGGTGACTGCTGTGTTTAGGTAGTCCTCCAGAATCTCTGCGTAGTCACTGCAGTTTAATGGCAACACCAGGCTGTCGGCCAGTCGGATCAGAACGTTTCCTGCTGTCCTGGCAATGGCCTGGTGACTGAAGAATCCTGAGAGGAGGAAGTAGTAGCATGAAATGTTATACAAGATACATTGTTGGTAAATGTTTTGCTGTCTTTCCAGTTGTCAAATTTGACAACATAAGACGGAAAAACTGAGTAGAAACAAAAGGTGTTTTGTTAAATATGCCAAATTTGTGCATGACATAACATAAAATAAAGCATTATCTTTAGTACTGAAACAAAAAGTATGTGACATCACTGCTCACCAGGATCAATGAACTTTGAAGCATAGTCAAAGGTGTCGTATGCCGTGTGGTACGCTGGGTATATCCGAGCATTCGTTTTACTCTGTATGAAGAAAAATAACCATAGATCCAGTTGGCAGGGAGGAGGATTGGTTCTTGGAACCAATGAAGAGTTCCAATACATGTCAGCAGAAAAATAATAAACACGGCTTTTATTTGTGACCACAGATTGAAGATATTTGTAGTGCTTGTTGCTACTGCATATTTAGGTGGCAAAATCAAACTGCAATACAGGTAGGTCCTGTTCTGTTTTAATTGTTTCCACTTTTCAGTTATTGTCCGTCTTAATTTGGAATGCTCACCTCTCTTCTTGTTTCAGAAATCTTCACTTCCTGCTCTCAAGTGTTTCCTGACTATGCGATTGCCACCTGATTAATTTCACCTGCCTTATTAGTTTCACCTGTCCCTCTTAAAGCTTCCTCGTATTTAGTCATTGTGCTCTCCTTGTATGTGGCCAGTTTGTCTGAGCTCTGGTTGTATCATACCAGCATTCAACCCTGTTTCTGTATTTGTGGACTTATTTTTTTATCAACGGTTTGATACCCTTGCCTGTTATTTGGACGAAACACCCGTACCCTGTCTTCATTTACACTTTTTCATTCACTGCCTTGTGTCGTCTGCTTTTTAGTCCTTTGTCTGTTGGCTTCAGTCTGATACAAGGTTTATACAACCTACATACAACACTGACAAAAATCTATTGCAGTAAGTCAAAGGCAGCGAGTCTTGCATACCCTGTCGTATGTGTACGAAATGTCCATGGAAGTGATTCCCAGGTAATGGACAAAGGCAGCGTAATCACTCCCTGCTCCTGACAAGTATCCCACCCTGTCAAATAAAGACAAGAAACATCTTGTATTGAGTGCATGAGAAACCTGAGATTCCTGTGGGTACACATACGGTATACTTGATCGTGTTCAAGATACAAATCCCCTAACGATGCAGAGAAAAGGGTACATACTGCGTGGAGGGTACAAAGGCATTTTCAATGCAATGATTTGTTTAATGCTTAAAAAGACAAAACTAAAGAATGTGGGTTTATCTACTGAGGTGCTGCCTGTTCAATAATAGTATTGTATCCCATGCTTCTTTATAGCTGCAAACTATTAGATCCACACATTTACACGTATGCAGTAATACTATAACTGTGTTGGACAATCACAGGTCCAATTACCGCTGATTAGCTAGCTCTCTACTGAAGAGCATTGTGATGCCCAAGGTGGGTTCATGTTTCTCAATCACTCTGATCCAGGATTTTAACAGTTAAACAACTGACCTTATTGTTTCAAATTCCCAATCACAAGACAAAACCTATCCACTTAATATTATGGATAAAGCTCCTTGGACTAGATAAACAACAGGTGAAATTCAAGGTGTGAGAAGATTAGAGAGGTGTAACTGTGCATTACTTGGGAATGAGTCCATGGGCCGAGCTCGTCCTGTTGGCATATCGAATCCAGTTGTCGTACACAGATGTGGAGTCCAGTCCAGGTGCATCAACCTATAGGGAACAAAAACACTATAATGTGACAGGTTCCTGGTTAAGTTGAAATGCTAGAGAGAAACTAATTAACATGTAAGTTTTTGTAAGTGCTCACTTGTTTTGCGGCTTTGAAGATGGCGTTCTGAAGTGATGGCATCCCAGAAGCCCTGAGAGTGGCGTTGGCTGCGAAGTAGAAGATGAATGTCTTCATGCATTAAACATGTTGTACCAGAAAATAATACACGTCTCTCAACTAGACAACTAGATAGCAAATTTGCTCATTGTTTGGAGAGCATTTTTGATATTTTTTCCAATTATATTGACTGCATCTGTTCATGTGAAACCAAGGACGAAGACTATAACAAGGAATTCAATATTTTCTTATTTACTCCTGACAGGTAGTACAGCAGGAGCTTCTTACCAAAAACAGCTATGTCCACATTGATATAAGCAACAGTTCGCTCACTGAGCTTGGTGAAGTATTGCTGGAGAAAAGACAAGAACAAGGTCATATTTGTCACTGTACACAAGTTTATGAGCAACACTTAAAGCAAATCTAAATCATGGAATAATGGTACATTTTGTGAAACAGTTGAACAAGTAATGAGTAAACAACTCAGAAAAATGTAATTTGTTATACAGGAAGGTCCATCTAAAGTTTCCTAACATTAGCCACCATTAGCTACCGGTCATACCAGGCCAAGAAAGGTTGTATCAGTATGTTCAATTGAGAAGTAGAGTGTTCTATTGCTCGTGAACGCATGAACATACTCCTTGGTGGATTAATCGTAAATACCTCTGTGTATTCTGCAGACCCAATTAGGCCAAACTCCTCCGCTCCCCAACTTCCAAAAATAATGGACCTGCGAGGCCTCCATTTGCCTAAAATTAAGAGAGATTAAAATTGTATCCAGCAATATAAACAAAACATGTAGTCTTTCATTAAGCTATGATTGCCCTCACCCTTCTTCACCATCATTCCCAGTACTCTGGTTAATTCCAGCATAACCGACGTCCCACTGCTTGGGTCGATGGCACCATGGACCCAACTGTCCCTGTGGTTCCCATAGATCACATACCTGTCTGTGAACACACACACACACACACACACACACACACACACACACACACACACACACACACACACACACACATAGAGCAGAGTAATTACAATTTGCAAATAGATGTTATAAAATGGCTATTTTGGACTTGGTCAGCAGTCTGACCTGGCTCAACACTCCCTCTGATAACTCCCATCACATTGGAGGAGTTCTTCAACTCTTCGTGGTTGAAGATGGCCAGTTTCACATCACTGGAAAAATTCAGAAGTATCAAGCAACAAGAAATTGAAACAAAATAATATTCCACTGCAAAACTGCTGTGTCATCTTTAACAAGAAAAAAAGATTTTACTGAAACATTCTAGTATTTCATTGAAAATTAGATATTTGCCATCCTTAGCCTAAACAGATATGTGAAGTAAAAATGAACAGTTTGATGATGTTTCTTTTATAATTTAAACAGGTGCATTGCTTAATAATTCTCCAAGATCATCTTTAAATGCAGCTAATGCTTGAATTTGTTGACTACCTGTTGTTGAAAGCAGATGTTGGTTTGAACCCTGGACCGCCAAAGTTGTAGGTACAGTTGAACGCTCCTTGCCATGAAGCTAGAGCTGCTGTTCCACCTAGCTCACTGAAATGACCAATGGAAACACAGAAGTCAGAATGAATTCATAACCAAACCCATTTTGGAACGTATTAATCCCACAAGCAGATTTGTCTCATCACAAACCAGATTAGTCTGTAGGCATCCTCAAATCCGATTGGTTGAATTGGAATGGGAGGGATCCCAGTGATGTCCTTGGCTGGAATTCTGTAGGTTTCCTCTGCAAAATAATGTATGATTTTGAAGAATTTATTGAAAAGTTAAATATCAAAACAAAAATAATTGATATGACAAGATTGTATCTGTGTATGTCTCTTGGAAGCTGTGGTAAAAGTCCCTCTCTGGATTGTATTGGAGTCAAAGTAGAATAAACACACAATAAAAAAAAAGGAAAAAACGATTGTGTACCATTTTTACACAAGTCCCTGGTTACCTTTGGCAGCCAGGTAGGGTGTGAGCATGTCTCCATATTGACCGTTAAAAGAACCTCTCTCCACACCAGACGGTGGCATGTACCAGGAGTGAGGATAAGTCTCATTGCTGTCCGACATGAGACCATCGTTGATGTCCAGAGGGTCTGTGTAGACAAGCACACCAATGACTCCGTAGGGTGCTGCATTGATGGCCTGAATGAGACACACATGACATTTGATTAACAACATGATTCATTGATTTACACATTTTAATACACTTATTTTAACCGCAATTTCCACCTGGAAGAAAAAAGGTTTGGAACACACTCCCAAGATTATCGGTACAAATACAGAATGAAATCCTTGCTGTCGTTTTTTTTTTAATGATGGCCGTTCAACTGTGACACCACTCTGTATCAATGCCTTGCCCATGTCTTTATTTTTGGGCATTTTTGTTCAGAGTATGGCAACAACTATGGGACCAGGAGACGAGGGGGAGACACCTACATTCAATTCAGAACAAAGTGAACAGTGTAAGATACAGGGGAGGAAACAGGAGAGAAGAAGTTTCAATGTCAAGATTAAGAATTGGAAACAGCAATCTACGCAGCACATTACACGTGATAGGGAAGCATCCAACCGGTCTTTGTGAACACTGCCACCAGAGAGTATACAACATGTTATCACCACCTGTACTAGACACAGCTCAGAAAGGAGGGGCATGCTTGGAGAAATGGAAAGACAAGGAATGAAAGGAAGAGAGCTAAGTAATATACTAGAGTGGGGATCTAGTAAACTGGGAAGAAGGTGCTTGACAAACATTTTGCGAGCAACAGGACTGATGGGGAAAGTCTAGTAGTTGGGAACCGGAAGACGGCAGTAATGCAACAAAAAGGATGCAAGCTGCCGTTAAACACCACAGAAGAAGAAGAAGTAGCAGAAGAAGAAGAAGAAGAAGAACTCGCTTCTGTCGGACGTTTGACAGTGTGGAATCCAGCGGAAGTAAACAACACGAGCCGTTAGCCGTTCAGTTAGCGGGGAAACGATATTGTTGTCGTTGCGGAGGTAAAACAACAATGTCGTCAGTTGAGTATTTGAGAGAGTTTGTCAACGAGCGACTATCAGCTGCTGCTGAGGAAATATTCAGAGTTTTTAAAACAACTATCTTTGAGTACCAGGAAGAGGTTGACCGTCAGCGCAGACTGTTGGACATCGTTTGGAAACCTGAAATAAAGCTACACAGGATAGGTGTGTGAAATGTAATCATTATAATTTCACTACAGAGAGGAATTCAATGTAATGTTTTACTGCAATTATTACTGCAGTCACGTGAATTCATACAGATGGTAGACAGCAGATGAGAACAGGTTGGTACAGTGAGGTGAGAATAGTTCAGCTTTTTTGCCACGATGGAATACGATATAACTTAATTGAGTCATCTATTTCGTGTCGACGTTTTTATTTAATTATTCACGGAATGTTAACGTTATATAACCAGAACATTGTGCTTGTTCTTAATATTATATTGCAAACTTAAGCAACTCTCTCCAGTGTGAGGAAAGAAGATTGAAATTGGTTCACCCAATTGTACGATCATGTCCTCGTCCACTGTCGGGATAGCCGGTGTGCTGAATGCCTGGTTTCATGTGAATGCACTGTTGGCATTTTCTTCTTTACCATCACAGTTGTACCTCATGCCTTTTGTTCTCTGTCCCTCCAGAGCACTCACTGCAACATGTCTGTAAGGAGGAGGAGGAGGAGGAGGAGGAGGAGGTTCTCTGTGAGCAGCAGCTCTGTATTCAGGAGAGGAGCTCCAGTCTGGACCAAGAGGACCCAGAGCCTCCACAGATTAAAGAGGAACAGGAGGAACTCTGCAGCAGTCAGGAGGGAGAGCAGCTTGAGCTGAAGCAGGAGACTGAGACCTTCATGTTGACTCCTACTTGTGAGGAAAGGGACCACAGTGAACCAGAACCAACAGTTGACCACCAGCTCCTCTTTTACATCTCTCATGTAGCTGAGAGCCCAGATCAGAAAGGAAGTGAGCATGAAGACTTTGAATCAACCAGAAATGTAGAGCCAGAACCAAAGAAAATACATCACAAAAATAGAAGTCACTGTGACAACGTGAACTTGTTAAAGATTCGCCGTACTACGCAAACAAGTAACGCACCTTTCCAATGTGACACGTGTGGTAAAGCTTTCAAGTTCAGGTCGTATTTGTATATACACCTGAGAACACACACAGGTAAGAAGCCATTTTGTTGCAACGACTGTGGAAAAGATTTTTCATGTAGTTGTGGCTTGATGGTCCACATGAGGACACACACAGGTGAGAAACCATTTTCTTGCAAAACATGTGGAAAGGATTTTCGATGTAGTGGTCACTTGTCACGCCACATGAGGACATACAGGTGAGAAGTCACATTCTTGCAACGACTGTGGGAAACAATTCAGTCAGACATCAACATTGAAGGCTCATATAAGAATCCACACAAATGAGAAGCCAAATTCTTGCAAAAAATGTGAAAATATGTTGGATGTAATAGTAACTTGTTGGTTCACATAAGAAGAGCCCACACTGGGGAGAAGCCGTACCTCTGCAAGATCTGAGGGAAAACATACTTTGATGCGTCTCAATTGGCAAGACATATAAGATTGCATACAGACAAGTAGCCTCATATTTACAAAATACAAAAAAGATAATTCAGTTCTCGAGTTCAGTTTGTGCAAATATTTGACACTCTTTGTTTTTAGAATACACTTCAGTAATATGAGTGGAATGTGAACACTGTTGAGGCTGAGAAACCCTCTCTCTGTATTGTTGAGTCAGTAATGTTGTCATTACAATTAGACAACTTCTGTTTTTTGACTACCTCATTTAATATTTTCATGTATTTTGTAATTGGGTCAACTTGATAAAATTATCGTTGTTTTGGATTTTAGAGGTGATCCACAGACAAATTGTAGGTGGTGTGCTATGTGGTGCTGTCAAAGAATCAGCCGAAGCAATTGTAAAGAAAAGTGAATGAAAAGTCAGGATCGGTGCTCGAAGGGAAGTGTGCAGCAAAATGCAGTTGTGTTTTTTTTACCTCATGTATGTATCTGATAATAAAACTTTGAGGTGATGAGTACCAGATCCACACTGAGGTCTAAAGCTTTAAGTATATGTTCATCAAGGCTGCTCATGTGTCTCACTGACATCAAGAGTAAAAGTAGTCATAGTGAAGAACAGTTATTTTACGAGTGTTAAGTTATACCATGCAAGAGGTGTTCTAATGTTGCAGCTCACCGACTGCAGATTGTTAATTTTATGATTCATTCCCGTAGATGATGGATACGATAGTTTGATCAGTGGGGCGGCCTCATGTTGAACAAGCTGTGGTTATATGTAACTGCATGTACTCAAATACTGTAATGACGTACAACTTTGTCCTCGGATTCCACACGAAATCTTGAACATTAGTTTTTTTTATTTCAATAAATGTAGGTTATTTTTACTTTGATTCTTTCTACTTTACTACATTTTACAGACAAATATTGTACTTTTTGTAGACAACTACCTTTGTTCAACCACAAAGGTTATTTTGTTTATTAAGCTTTTTACAAACAAAAATTGATAGTGCCTTCAATATCATTTCTTGTTAAACAGTCACATCAGTGTGAAAAATGGTAAAAATTAAATAGCTCCACCTCAACAGACCCACTCTTGTAGCTACAGGCCCATAGCTTTGACTTCTCTCTTATGGTGGATGGTGAGGGTTATAGACTTGCATGTTTTTTTTAATACAACACAAGGCTGTGTAGGACATAAGAAATATGGTGAAAATATGTGATATTTCAAACTCCTGTACACTAGGCAGCAGCATGCACCTGCTAGCAGTTTGATTTCAACAGTCAAGCGATTTAAACCGAGAGAAGACGCATTAATATCAAGTTATCCAAAGCAGAGGGAAAGAGCATCATCAGGAAAAAATATCATCAGAGTATGGCAACAACTGTGGGACCGGGAGACGAGGGGGAGACACCTACATTCAATTCAGAATAAAGTGAACAGTGTAAGATACAGGGGAGGAAACAGGAGAGAAGAAGTTTCAATGTCAAAATAAAAAATTGGATACAACAATCTACGCAGCACATTACACGTGATAGGGAAGCATCAACCGGTCTTTGTGAACACTGCCACCAGAAAGTGTACAACATGTTATCACCACCTGTACTAGACACAGCTCAGAAAGGAGGGGCATGCTGGGAGAAATGGAAAGACAGGAATGAAAGGAAGAGAGATAAGTAATATACTAGAGTGGGGATCTAGTAAACACCACAGAAGAAGTAGTAGAAGAAGAATAACTCTCTTCTGTCGGACGTTTGACAGTGTGGAATCCAGCGGAAGTAATCAACACGAGCCGTTAGCTGGAAAACGATATTGTTGTCGTTGCGGAGGTAAAACAACAATGTCGTCAGTTGAGTATTTGAGAGTTTGTCAAGGAGCGACTATCTGCTGCTGCTGAGGAAATATTCAGAGTTTTTAAAACAACTATCTTTGAGTACCAGGAAGAGGTTGACCGTCAGCGCAGACTGTTGGACATCGTTTGGAAACCTGAAATAAAGCTACACAGGATAGGTGTGTGAAATTTAATCATTTTAGTTCCACTACAGAGAGGAATTCAATGTAATGTACTGGTATTAATTATTACTGCAGTCACGTGGATTCATGCAGATGGTAGACAGCAGATGAGAACAGGTTGGTACAATGAGGTGAAGCAGCCAGAGAACACTTCACGGTACACTTGCCGTCCAAAGTTAAAATAGTTCAACTTTTTGCTACAGTGGAATAAGATATATTTGAGTCATCAATTTCGTGTCTACGGTTTTATTTAATTATTCATGTTGTTAACATTGTGAATGAATGTTAACATTATATAGCCAGAACATTGTGCTTGCTCTTAATATTCTCTCCAGTGTGAGGGAAGAAGAAAAGTTAAAATATTTTATCCAATACTGATGTTGGTATTCTCCTCCGAGTTCACCCAACTGTACCATCCTGTCCTCGTCCACTGTCAGGATAGCCGGTGTGCTGAATGCCTGGTTTCATGTGAATGCACTGTTGGCATTTTCTTCTTTACCATCACAGTTGTACCTCATGCCTTTTGTTCTCTGTCCCTCCAGAGCACTCACTGCAACATGTCTGTAAGGAGGAGGAGGAGGAGGAGGAGGTTCTCTGTGAGCAGCAGCTCTGTATTCAGGAGAGGAGCTCCAGTCTGGACCAAGAGGACCCAGAGCCTCCACAGATTAAAGAGGAACAGGAGGAACTCTGCAGCAGTCAGGAGGGAGAGCAGCTTGAGCTGAAGCAGGAGACTGAGACCTTCATGTTGACTCCTACTTGTGAGGAAGCGGACCACAGTGAACCAGAACCAACAGTTGACCACCAGCTCCTCTCTTGCATCTCTCATGTAGCTGAGAGCCCAGATCAGAAAGGAAGTGAGCATGAAGACTTTGAATCAACCAGAAATGTAGAGCCAGAACCAAAGAAAAGACATCACAAAAATAGAAGTCACTGTGACGATGGGAACTTGTTAAAGATTCGCCGTACTACTCAAACAGGTAAAGCACCTTTCCAATGTGACATGTGTGGTAAAGCTTTCAAGTTCAGGTCTTATTTGTATGTACACATGAGAACACACACAGGTGAGAAGCCGTATTCTTGCAACTACTGTGGGAAACAATTCAGTCGGATATCAACATTGAATGCTCATATAAGAATCCACACAGGTGAGAAGCTATTTTGTTGCAACGACTGTGGGAAACAATTCAGTTTGACATCAGCATTGAAGGCTCATATAAGAATTCACACAAATGAGAAGCCGTATTCTTGCAAAACATGTGAAAAAGATTTTCGATATAGTAGTCACTTGATGGTCCACATGAGGACACACACAGGCGAGAAGCCATTTTCTTGTAAAACATGTGGAAAAGCTTTTCGATATAGTAGTGAGTTGATGGTCCACATGAGGACACACACAGGTGAGAAGCCATTTTCGTGCAAAACATGTGGAAAGGATTTTGGACGTAATCGTAACTTGTTGCTTCACATAAAAAGAGTTCACACTGGGGAGAAGCCGTACCTCTGCAAGACCTGAGGGAAAACATACTTTGATGCGTCTCAATTGGCAAGACATAAGATTTCATACAGACAAGTAGCCTCGGATTTGCAAATAAACATAAAAGATAATTCAGTTCTCGAGTTCAGTTCGTGCAAATGTTTGACACTTTGTTTTTAGAATACACTTCAGTAATATGAGTGAAATGTGAACACTGTTGAGGCTGAGAAACCCTCTCTCTGTATTGTTGAGTCAGTAATGTTGTCATTACAATTAGACAACTTCTGTTTTTTGACTACCTCATTTAATATTTTCATGTATTTTGTAATTGCGTCAACTTGATAAAATTATTGTTGTTTTTGATTTTAGAGGTAACCCACAGACAAATTGTAGGTGGTGTGCTACTTGGTGCTGTCAAAGAATCAGCCGAAGCAATTGTAAATTAAAGTGAATGAAAAGTAAGGATCAGTGCTCAAAGGGATTTGCCGTTTTAAAATTGTATTTACAAAGTTATGTTACACAGGTATTGCACCACCTCAGTCGTTTGTGAACTCCGATGTTTAGGGTGATAAACTCTGGAGTTTTTTGGGGATCAGTTAGGTTGTCATCCTGCTAATTAGTCGCCTCTTTTTTTTTCTTTTTTTTTTGCAACATTTAATTTTGTATTTTTCTTTTGCATCAACTTGATATACTTCATGTTGTTTGGATTTTAAGAGGTGACACACTAACATTAATCGTAGATGATGTTCTACATAGTGTTGTCAATAAATCAGCATAATCAGTGCCCAAAGGGGCGTTGGCTACACAATACATGTTTGTGATCTAATGTTTGGGGCATGATGGACAGTTTGGGGTTTTGGTGCAGTCAGCAGCGATCCGTGTGTTGTACTGGACCGTTGTGGTGAAGAAGGAGCTGAGCTGGGAACATCTCAAGGTTCTCCAGTAGGAGCTGGAAACTGTTGCTGGGGAGAGGAACACCAGTAATACCTAGCCTGCTGCCCGCAATCCAAAATAAGTGGATTAAAGTGGATGGATATACTGGATGGATATTTTATTAAAAAGTTAGACAATTTACTTGCATGATTTCACTATTAAGATAATCTGAGGTTGTTTCATGTGTTCCTTCATTTGGAGTCATTGTTAGCTTTATATAAAGAAATGTATTTTTGAATCTTGTGACATAATCAATATTCTGGAATTGCAGGCCTATTGTGCAGCACATTAAAGTATGAATAAAAAAATGTAAACATAGTTTTCTGTTTTCAGTCACATTGCTTTTCTCCACCTTTTCACAATCTCAATAAAAGCCGTGAAAGATTAGAGGCGTTCACTGTATTGATGACCTTTGCCAAAGCACTCAAAGCTCATTAGCAACTGCCACTTGGTACGGAGGTTTTGTCTCCGGGACGGATTGTCTCTGCCTCTCCCAAATCTCTCACCAAAACTAGTCACAACTTCTGCATCACCATTGACAACTCCACTCTGTCTCCCTCCCCACACATCCGCAACCTCGGAGTCATGTAGGAGGCTCCCTCCTACCTCACCGACCTGCTCCACCACCACACTCCATCCCGTCAGCTCCGCTCCTCTGATGCCAACCTCCTGTCCACCCCCCATAGGAACAAGCACCGGACATGGGGTGACAGAGCCCTCTCCATAGCGGCCCCGTCCCTCTGGAACTCTCTCCCCAAACTCATCCAAGACTGCACTGACCTTTCCATATTCAAATCACAAATCAAAACCCACCTCTTCAGAACTGCTTTTAATGTGAGACTGTGCTCTATGTTCTTATTGTTTTCATTTATTTAATTTGTTTTATTGTATAGCTTTTAGGATGATTTAAAAATGTTGTGTAAAGTGTCTTTGAGTACCATGAAAAGCGCAATATAAATTAAATGCATTATTATTATTATCTACTTTACTACCATACATTTTACAGGCAAATATTGTACTTTTTGTAGACAACTACCTTTATTTAACCACGAAGGTTACTTTGTTTATTAAGCTATTTAAAAAAAAATGGATAGTGCCTTCCATAGTATTTCTTGTTAAACTATACATCAGTGGGAAAAATGGTAAAAATGAAATAGCTCCACCTCAACAGACCCACTCTTGTAGCTACAGGCCCATAGCTTTGACTTTTCTCTTATGGTGGATGGTGAGGGTTATAGACTTGCATGTTATTTTTAATACAACACAAGGCTGTGTAGGACATAAGAAGTATGGTAAAAATATGTGATATTTCAAACTCCTGTACACTAGGCAGCAGCATGCACCTGCTAGCAGTTTGATATCCACAGTCAAGCGATTTAAACCGAGAGAAGACGCATTGATATCAAGTTATCCAAAGCAGAGGGAAAGAGCATCATCAGGAAAAAATATCATCAGAGTATGGCAACAACTGTGGGATCAGGAGACGAGGGGGAGACACCTACATTCAATTCAGAATAAAATGAACAGTGTAAGATACAGGGTAGGAAACAGGAGAGAAGAAGTTTCAATGTCGAAATAAAAAATTGGATACAGCAATCTACGCAGCACATTACACGTGATAGGGAAGCATCCAACCGGTCTTTGTGAACACTGCCACCAGAAAGTGTACAACATGTTATCACCACCTGTACTAGACACAGCTCAGAAAGGAGGGGCATGCTGGGAGAAATGGAAAGATAAGGCATGAAATATGACTGCACGCCTGTACATGGTTCCAATACCATCATCAAGTTTGCAGACGACACAACGGTGGTGGGCCTCATCATTAACAACGATGAGTCGGCCTACAGGGAGGAGGTCCGGCACCTGGCGGGTGGTGCGCCAACAACAACCTGACCCTCAACACCAAAAAGACCAAGGAGCTCATTGTGGACTTCAGGAAGACAAAGCGCTGCACACACTCCCCCATCCATATCAATGGAACGGAGGTTGAGCTTAACTCTGCATCACGGTGACAGCCCCCATCTCATCACCACTACCAACCCCTCTCCCTTACTAACACCAGACACCTTCCCATATGTATGTATGTGTATGTGTGTATGTATGTATGTATGACATGTGTGTGTGTGTATATATATATATATATATATATATATATATATATATATATATATATATATATATATATATATATATATATATATATATATATATATATATGTTCATGCCGTCTTCATTGCTGTCTTCAACTGCTTCTCTTTTGCACTCTGGACAGATGCAAACTCCATTTCGTTGTCATAGTACTTGTACTATGTGCAATGACAATAAAGTTGAATCTGAATCTGAATGAAAGGAAGAGAGCTAAGTAATATACTAGAGTGGGCATCTAGTAAGCTGGGAAGAAGGTGCTTGACAAACATTTTGCGAGCAACAGGACTGATGGGGAAAGTCTAGTAGTTGGGAACCGAAAGATGGCAGTAATGCAACAAAAAGGATGCAAGCTGCCGTTAAACACCACAGAAGAAGAAGTAGAAGAAGAAGAAGAAGAAGAAGAAGAAGTAGAACTCGCTTCTACTGTCGACGTTTGACAGTGTGCAATCCAGCGGAAGTAAACAACACGAGCCGTTAGCCGTTCAGTTAGCGGGGAAACGATATTGTTGTCGTTGCGGAGGTAAAACAACAATGTCGTCAGTTGAGTTTTTGAGAGAGTTTGTCAACGAGCGACTATCTGCTGCTGCTGAGGAAATATTCGGAGTTTTTAAAACAACTATCTTTGAGTACCAGGAAGAGGTTGACCGTCAGCGCAGACTGTTGGACATCGTTTGGAAACCTGAAATAAAACTACACAGGATAGGTGTGTGAAATGTAATCATTTTAATTTCACTACAGAGAGGAATTCGATGTAATGTACTGGTATTAATTATTACTGCAGTCACGTGGATTCAAGCAGATGGTAGACAGCAGATGAGAACAGGTTGGTACAATGAGGTGAAGCAGCCAGAGAACACTTCACGGTACACTTGCCGTCCAAAGTTAAAATAGTTCAACTTTTTGCTACAGTGGAATAAGATATATTTGAGTCATCAATTTCGTGTCTACGGTTGTATTTAATTATTCACGTAATGTTAACATTATATAGCCAGAACATTGTGCTTGCTCTTAATATTCTATTGTACACTTGAGCAACTCTCTCCAGTGTGAGGGAAGAAGATTGAAAAAGTAAAAATATTTTATCCAATACTGATGTTTGTATTCTCCTGCGGAAGCTGTCGGCATTTTATTCTTTACCATCACAGTTGTACCTAATGCCTTTTGTTCTCTGTCCTTCCAGAGCTCCCACATCAACATGTCTGTGAGGAGGAGGAGGTTGTTCTCTGTGAGCAGCAGCTCTGTATTCAGGAGAGGAGCTCCAGTCTGGACCAAGAGGACCCAGAGCCTCCACAGATTAAAGAGGAACAGGAGGAACTCTGCAGCAGTCAGGAGGGAGAGCAGCTTGAGCTGAAGCAGGAGACTGAGACCTTCATGTTGACTCCTACTTGTGAGGAAAGGGACCACAGTGAACCAGAACCAACAGTTGACCACCAGCTCCTCTCTTGCATCTCTCATGTAGCTGAGAGCCCAGATCAGAAAGGAAGTGAGCATGAAGACTCTGAATCAACCAGAAATGTAGAGCCAGAACCAAAGAAAAGACATCACAAAAATAGAAGTCCCTGTGACGACGGGAACTTGTTAAAGATTCGCCGTACTACTCAAACAGGTAAAGCACCTTTCCAATGTGACACGTGTGGCAAAGCTTTCAAGTCCAGGTCTTATTTGTATGTACACATGAGAAGACACACAGGTGAGAAGCCACATTCTTGCAACTACTGTGGTAAACAATTCAGTCGGACATCAGCATTGAAGGCTCATATAAGAATCCACACAAATGAGAAGCCATATTCTTGCCAAACATGTGGAAACGATTTTCGATGTAGTAGTGATTTGATGGTCCATATGAGGATACACACAGGTGAGAAGCCATTTTGTTGCAAAACATGTGGAAAAGATTTTCCTTATAGTAGTATCTTGATGGCCCACATGAGGACACACACAGGTGAGAAGCCATTTTCTTGCAAAACATGTGGAAAGGATTTTGGACGTAATCGTGACTTGATTGTTCACATGAGAACACACACAGGCGAGAAGCCATTTTGTTGCAAAACATGTGGAAAAGATTTTCCATATAGTAGTGGCTTGATGGTCCACATGAGAACACACACGGGTGAGAAGACATTTTGTTGCAAAACATGTGGAAAAGATTTTCCATATAGTAGTGGCTTGATGGTCCACATGAGGACACACAGGTGAGAAGCCATTTCCTTGCAAAACATGTGGAAAAGATGTTGGATGTAACAGTACCTCTGCAAGACCTGAGGGAAAACATACTTTGAGGCGTCTCAATTGGCAAGACATATAAGATTGCATACAGACAAGTAGCCTCGTATTTGCAAAAACATAAAAGATAATTCAGTTCTCGTTTTTAGTTCGTGCAAATATTTGACACTCTTTGTTTTTAGAGTACACTTCAGTAATATGAGTGGAATGTAAACACTGTTGAGGCTGAGAAACCCTCTCTCTGTATTGTTGAGACAGTAATGTTGTCATTACAATTAGACAACTTCTGTTTTTTGACTACCTCATTTAATATTTTCCATGTATTTTCTTAATTGCATCAACTTGATAAAATTATTGTCGTTTTGGATTTTAGAGGTGACCCACAGTGTGCTACATGATGCTGTCAAATAATCAGCCGAAACAATTGTAAAGTGAATGAAAAGTAAGGATCCGTGCTCGAAAGGAAGTGGGCAACAAAATGCAGTTGTGTTTTTTTTACCTCATGTATGTATCTGATAATAAAACTTTGAGGTGATGAATACCAGATCCACACTGAGGTCTAAAGCTTTTAGTATGATTTGTTCATCAAGGCTGCTCATGTGTCTCACTGACATCAAGAGTAAAAGTAGTCATAGTGAAGAACAGTTCTTTTACGAGTGTAAAGTTATACCATGTGTAACGGATCCCCGTATATGAAGTGGCGTGAAACTTACTGCTGGTGAAATTACTCCTTTATTGTTCTTCCTTTGGGTCAAAATACATCCATTTAACTTGTACTATCACCACCGTAAAAGCATTAGCCTCATACGGGTCCATTAAACTATTACACTTTGTTACGGAGCATTTGTCCATGACGACAAACTCTGTGGCCATACCGTCAAGTTAAAGTTCAAACATAAAACAAATCTGCACTTCCTTTTACCTTTTCAAAATAAAGGTAAAATTTATCTATTTAAGTGAAAGTAACACAAAGCCTCTATAAACTCTTCATACAATATAATCTAGGCATACGTCAAGAACCAATAAGACAAATGCAAAGCAGGCAATCAACACAATACAATAAACCTTCCATGGGGTTATTTACACCATGCAATAGGTGTTCTAATGTTGCAGCTCACCGACTGCCGATTGTTAATTTATGATTTATTCCCGTAGCTGATGGATACGATAGTTTGATCAGTGGGGCGGCCTCATGTTGAACAAGCTGTGGTGGAAACCAACTGCATGTACTCAAATACTGTAATGACGTACAACTTTGTCCTCAGATGGCTAAGATTTCCACACATTGAAATCTTGAACATTATAATTTTTTTATTTAAATAAATGTAGGTTCTTTTTACTTTGATTCTCTCTATTTTACTACATTTTACGGATAAATATTGTACTTTTTGTAGACTTTATTTTATTAGACTTTATTTAACCACAAGTTACTTTGCTGATGAAGCTTTTTACAAACACAAATTGATAGTGCCTTCAATATAATGTTTTGTTAAACTATGCATCAGTGTGAAAAATGGTAAAAATGAAATAGCTCCACCTCAACAGACCCACTCTTGAAGCAGTAGGCTCATAACTTTGACTTTTCTCTTATGGTGGATGGTGAGGGTTGTAGACTTGAATGTTTTTTTAATATTACACAGGGCCCTTTTCTTCGTACCTGGCTTACTGAGTTAGCTGGCTAATTTTCAGGATAAGATGACGTAGGTCAGGCTTTTCGATTCCTCGAAGCAAGTTTAGAAAAATCACCATAGCAACACAGCCTAAAATGTAAACCTGCTCCTGCGCAGGCTAACTGAAATTCACTGGATAAGCTGGCCACTTCCACCGGACAAAAAAGGCAGCTCCCTTCCTCATTGATGAAGGAGCGATATTAGTTTTATTAGTTTTATAGGAAGAGAGTTCTTCCAGATCGTCAAGATCCGTTCTCACACCATCATGACTTCCTGTACGAGCGCTATCGATTCTGCCGACAAGGGGTACATCCCAAGTCTCTAAATTGCATCCCCGTTTCCCTCACTTGCGTCTTTTCCTTGCGTCTTAGTCCCTCCCACCATGGATACATAGAGAGACGCAAGGAAACCAAGCAGGGAGAGAAGACGCAAGGAAATATGTTTTAATAGACATGAGACGTCCTTTCCTCTGAAGCGTCACGTGAAGCGACGTCGGTTTATGATGACTGCGGCCGACTGACAGCGGATCACATCTGATCAGCTGTCAGTCGCTTTAACAGCTGACGGAGTTTTGTCCGGAGAGTTTTTAGCGAACATTCCAATAAAAATGCACTTAAAATATTGATAAAAATGTTTTCAGTTGATTTAATGGTGTTAAACTACGACTTACATTAATAAAGACAAAGTTATCATGAGTGTCAGAGTGGAGATGTTTTCTCTGTCGTCTGTTACCGTTTAATAAACTGCATTGAGTATTTATATACTGTGATGTGTCCTGCTTATACGCGCAGGATCCATTTCTACCGGTGGAATGCGTCTTATTTATTTATTTTTTACGTCGGTATGTTTTGAAATTCTGATTGTGACATCATTATAAAATAACCCACAATATAAATATGTTTTCTCTTCATTACGTGTTGTAAAAAGTGTTTCCTCTTTCCAGCTCTCTCTGATTTTAATGACATACATAGTACAAGTTATTGAGGGAAACAACAGTTAAAATCTTTGAAGACAGTTGTTTGTGGTCCTTTTATTATTCAGACCTACAATGAACATATTTTAACCAGATGGTGAATAAGAAAACAGATATAATATATAGCTTGAGTTTAATCTGTGATCGTCTCTGGTATGAAACTCCAGCGATCAGTCCGCTCAGCTGCAGCGTCTAATCACATAACAGATGAACAGCGAGGGGGCGTGTCCAGCGTTAAAACACTTCCTGGAAGCCTGCTCTCAGGGCTCCTCAATCATGGCTCCTCCGATTTCCCTCCTAGCTCCTCGATCCTCGCTCCTCCGAGCAGAATAAGAGCTTTGGGACGGCCGTCAAGATGGCGGCGCAGAACCACTTCCGGTTCGATCAAGGAGCGAGGAAACGACAATTTAGAGACTTGGGATGTACCCAAGGACTCACTTATTTACGGGAGCTTCTCGAGCCGTACATTGAACACCACACCCCCATTGCCCATCTCAAAGACTGCATGGACTATCTGCCGCTGCATGCCGTGCTGTTCTTAAGTTTATTTAGCGCTTAAGAAACTTATGGATATGTTGAAAGCATTCATAATTGTATGACAGTGTTATTAGTGTACCATACATGTCATTATTGTAGAACATGATTAAGGTGATCGTGATAAGAATACAGAGAATCACACACAATTTATTTTCACTGCTTCAATTGATTAAAAATTATTCTTATGAATAATACAACTGATCCGTCCATACACATATTCAAACTCCTAGTTACATGGTAATCTACATATACATGAATATACACATATATTGTACATGATACATATGCACATACAGTAAATATATCCTCATAAGTATATATTAATTTGCATACTACTGCCAACAGGCACATTTAAATAAATATAATCTGATTGATTTGGGTGATGAAGCACTTCAAATTAGCCGATACATTTTCCCAACACTGACGCATTTAACTTGTCTGATATATTTGCGAAGCTTATGTCTCGCAGCGGGGGCGGTGTTCAGCTGCGTTCACACCAAAAACGTTGCAAATCGTTTGCTGTGAATGCAGCATTAGATTTTGCCATGTTTACGGTATTGACTTCCTCATATGCGTTCATGATCATCTCCTTCTTCTCAGCGGAGAAATAAAAAGAGGTTCCTCTGAGTTTATTTGCGATTTTACTGTTAGAACATCAGACGTCTGGTTAGAATTAACGAGACCGTTTCAGCACGAATCTGCTGTGGAGAAACTGAGTTAACCTGATTTCAATCATCTCGCTAATTTAAGATGGATAATCGGACATTTGCTCGACTTTGTTGAACCACGTACGAAGAATACTCCCATGAGCTGGTGGGTAGGACATAAGAAATGTGGTGAAAATATGTGATATTTCAAACTCCTGTACAGTAGGCAGCAGCATGCACCTGCTTGCAGTTTGATATGCGCCAGTCAAGCGATTTAAACCAAGAGAAGAACGAGAACGCCGCTCTAAACTGACTAACTGTGTCAGTGGAAGAAAACACAACACACACGCTTGTTGCCTTACTTGTACGCACCTGCAGAGATACCTGGAAGACGATACCGTAGGTTTTATTTAATTTGTTGTTATGCAGCAATGCACTAAGTTAAGTATTTGAGAGTTTCTAAATGAGCGACCAAGTGCTGCAGCAGAAGAAATATTTGGAGTAAAAATCTTTTTTAAAAAACCACCAGCTCCTCTCAACTCTCATGAAGCCGAGAGCAAAGATTAGAAATAAAGCTCTCATGGAGCCTCAGATTCAACTGGAGAAGGAGATCCAAAAGCGTCATTCCAATGTGACACACGTGGGAAAGATTTCAAGTTCTAGGCTCCTTTCTACACATCTGAGAAGCCACATTCTTGCAATGTCTGTGAGAAAAGAGTCAGTCAGACATCGACATTGAACATTTATACCAGAATCCATACAAGTGAGAACTTGAAGCTATATTCCTGCAACACCTGTGGGAGAACATTCTGTTGGACAACTGAAAAGTAATATAAGAGCCCACACGGGAGAAGCTGTATTCTTGCAAAACATGTGGCATAGATTTCAGACGTAGTAGTGCCATGTTGGTCCATATGTGAAGAGCACACACGAGCGAAAAGCCGTACTTTTTGCAAGATCCGCGGTTAAACGATACGTCGATGCGTCTCAGTTAGCGTTGCATGCTAGATCGCGTACAGGCTAGTAGCCTTGTATTTGCAAAATGTGTGAGAGACGATTCAATTCTAGTGGCTCATGGTGAAAACGCACAAGGACTCAGAAGTGAGGAGCCACATTGTATGACTTGAAGGAAAAACATGATACTAATCACAGTTTTGGGTGGGAAACACCTGAGGATCAGTATTCAAGAAGGAGAAATCGTTGTTCTCTGAACCTTTTGTTCTCTGTCCCTCCAGAGCTCCCACAGCAAAATGTCTGTAAGGAGGATGAGGAGGAGGTTCTCTGTGAGCAGCAGCTCTGTATTCAGGAGAGGAGCTCCAGTCTGGACCAAGAGGACCCAGAGCCTCCACAGATTAAAGAGGAACAGGAGGAACTCTGCAGCAGTCAGGAGGGAGAGCAGCTTGAGCTGAAGCAGGAGACTGAGACCTTCATGTTGACTCCTACTTGTGAGGAAAGGGACCACAGTGAACCAGAACCAACAGTTGACCACCAGCTCCTCTCTTGCATCTCTCATGTAGCTGAGAGCCCAGATCAGAAAGGAAGTGAGCATGAAGACTCTGAATCAACCAGAAATGTAGAGCCAGAACCAAAGAAAAGACATCACAAAAATAGAAGTCACTGTGACGACGTGAACTTGTTAAAGATTCGCTGTACTACTCAAACAGGTAAAGCACCTTTCCAATGTGAAACGTGTGGCAAAGCTTTCAAGTCCAGGTCTTATTTGTATGTACACCTGAGAACACACACAGGTGAGAAGCCACATTCTTGCAACTACTGTGGGAAACAATTCAGTCAGACATCAGCATTGAAGGCTCATATAAGAATCCACACAAATGAGAAGCCGTATTCTTGCCAAACATGTGGAAAAGATTTTCGATTTAATAGTGACTTGATGGTCCACATGAGGACACACACAGGTGAGAAGCCATTTTCTTGCAAAACATGTGGAAAAGATTTTCCATATAGTCGTGACTTGATGGTCCACATGAGGACACACACAGGTGAGAAGCCATTTTGTTGCAAAACATGTGGAAAGGATTTTCGATGTAGTGGTCACTTGATAGAACACTTAAGAACACACACAGGCGAGAAGCCATTTTCTTGCAAAACATGTGGAAAGGATTTTCGATGTAGTGGTCACTTGATACGCCACATGAGGACACACAGGTGAGAAGCCATTTTATTGCAAAACGTGGAAAATATTTTTTATATAGTTGTCACTTGTTGCTTCACATAAAAAGAGCCCACAATGGGAAGAAGCCGTACCTCTGCAAGACCTGAGGGAAAACATACTTTGAGGCGTCTCAATTGGCAAGACATATAAGATTGCATACAGACAAGTAGCCTCGTATTTACAAAAAACATAAAAGATAATTCAGTTCTCGAGTTCAGTTCGTGCAAATGTTTGACACTCTTTGTTTTTGATTTACGATTTGTTTATATGAGTGGAATGTGAACACTGTTGAGTCTGTATTGTTGAGTCAGTAATGTTGTCATTACAATTAGACAACTTCTGTTTTTTGACTACTTCATTTAATATTTTCCATGTATTTTCTTAATTGCATCAACTTGATAAAATGATCGTTGTTTTGGATTTTAGAGGTGACCCACAGTCAAATTGTAGGTGGTGTGCTACATGATGCTGTCAAAGAATCATCTGAAGCAATTGTAAATAAAAGTGAATGAAAATCTGATCCACACTGAGGTCTAAAGCTTTAAGTATGATTTGTTCATCAAGGCTGCTCATGTGTCTCACTGACATCAAGAGTAAAAGTAGTCATAGTGAAGAACAGTTATTTTACGAGTGTTAAGTTATACCATGCAAGAGCTGTTCTAATGTTGCAGATCACCGATTGTTAATTTATGATGTATTCCCGTAGCTGATGGATACAATAGACAACTTTGTCCTCAGATGGCTAAGATTGCATTTAAATTCCACACATGAAATCTTGAACATTATAATTTTTTTATTTAAATAAATGTAGGTTATCTTTACTTTGATTCTTTCTACTTTACTACATTGTACAGGCAAATATTGTTCTTTTTGTAGACGACTACCTTTATTTAACCACAAAAGTTGGGGTTTTGTTGTTTGAGCTAATCACTGGGTAAATCGGACATGTAGTTCCTTTATTTGAACACAGGGTGGCACATTCAACTCAAAGGGAATATAGGTAAGTGCCTGCTAATGGGAACAGGTGTGTGTGTGTGGATGGGAAGCACAATCGTTTTTGACCATGGTCGAGCCTGCTTCTCGTGCATTTCAGTTAAGATCACGGGCTATATCCTGTCTTGTGGTGTCTTGTGCTGCAACATGTAAGACTAATTTAATTCAAGTATATTGGACATTGCTGATGAATAAATGGATCAAAGAGACACAGCGCACTGGACATTGGATTTGTTTGTGGCAAGAACACGCGTCCGAACATGTTCTCCCGTTCGCCCACCTAGTGGCTCTAAGTCTTGAATTGGTTATGGTTAGAGCCTCTGCAATGAGTGTAAACAAGTTATAAATGTATTGAGATGTCTGGTCGGGTTGGACTGGGGAGCAGAAGTTGCGTCCCTGATACACATATACAAAGCTTTAATTAAAGCCAGATTATATTATGATAGTATAGCATATGGTTCAGCATCACAAACTACACTTAAACAGCTGGATGGTATCCAGACCACGGTCCTCAGAATGTGTATAGGTGCAGTAAGAACATCACCGGTGTGCCATCCAAGTAGAAACAAGAGAAATGCCAATGTGTCTTTACATAAAACAACTGTTGGTTAATTATTGGATAAATCTGAGAGGTCATGAAGATAATCATCCAACTAAAAAAGTCCTACAAGCATGTTGGAAAGGCAAACAGTACCAAAGACAAGTTTGGGCTGGATAAGAGAAGCAGCAGCAAGAAGCTTAGGAGTCTCTGATGTAGAGCTTATCCCTACTGTCATTTGGCCAATAACTCCTGTGTGGTTACTTAAAGAACCAGAGGTGGACATGGGAGATGCTGCAAGTTAAAGTAAGTTGAAATAATACTGATAGTGAATGAGTTCTATGAATACACAGATGAAAAATATGCAGAGCATGTGCATGTTTTTACAGATGGATAAAAAAAAAAGAGATACATACAGTACAGGAGCTGCTGTTGCAGTCCCTAGTCACAGTTTTGAAATATTTAAACGCATATTGAATTGTCTGGCTGTGTACACAGTTGAATTGTATGCAATTGTTTTGACCTTAGAATGTGTTGAACAATACAAACCAGGCAAAGTCCTTATTTGCAGTGACTCCATCCAGATAGCAAACTGACTCCGTTCCGGATCCGCCCAGGATGTATCATAGGCTCCGGAACGGATCCACAAAACGGGTCCGGATCGGAGGCTAGATGCACAGCGGGACGGATCCGGAACGGATGCACGTCGAAGATCCGGAACGACTACGGGCCGAAGATCCAGACCAGATCCGGCACAGATCCGGAACATCTACGGGTCAAAGATCCGACCCGTATCCGGAACGGCTCCGGGTCAAAGATTCAGACCAGATACGGCCCTTATCCGCTCATATTCAATTTGGACCCGTTCATAAAGCGGCTCATTTGGCCCGGATCCTCCATTACTCAAAATAACTACAGAAAAATCTGATAGCTAACCGACATATATTTAAAATGCATCAATAGAAAAAAGAAATGCAACCATAAATGATATCAAAAACAGTTTTTTATTAAAGGACAAACAATTATTTTTCGACTTGTACAGTTATCAACTAATAATGATGAGACAACTAGTTCTTGAAAGGTTTCATGTTTTATGTACAGATATTACCCTTATAGAACAATTTGTACCTTTTAATATAACTAACCTAATAGAACTTAATAGAACCCAGTGGACATGGTTAACAGCAATCGCTATTGGAGAACCAACAAGTCTCTGTGTAACTGGTTGAAGATTATTATTCCATTCACAACAGTGAAAAAAAAACAAGATTGCCGTCTGCAACTCGAAGAGCAGCAAGAATTAGATGAAAATAATATGGGGTTTAGTTTAAACTTAACACGATTAATTTCAGCCCAAAATGTGCATATCTTTCATTCTGAAAATATTCAACCTGACTGCACATACACATTAGGTTTGTTCACTGGGGGGATATTTCCAGCACACCGGAGTCTTTGACACCATCTGGCTGAAGGACTTTTTCCCCATTCACCCCTTTCCAATTGATGGTCTTCCCAACGTCATCGCTGAACATGCGGGCGAGGATGTTCCATGTCACCGTTTTGTATCATGTCCAATGGTTGCCAGGGAGGAAATCTAAAATGGATCAAAAAAGTACTATTAATATCTGATACTTTACAGAATGTTTTTGAAAACGAAAGTGTTAATGACATACAATAGTTCAAATAAAAGATACATTTTAATCAGATTTGCTTGAGATGCTTAAAACAAAAACACTCACCACACTCTTCTTTAGCTGAAAGTTGGAGGGATCTTTGAAAAGGTCCACTTCCTCCACTGAGGTAAACGAACCGGGTCTCCAGTCACTTCGACTTCTTGGCCAGTTGAGTGTTGCTTACTGGCGAGATTGTCAACTTTGACCATCAATTGGTCAAGCTGCTGCTTCATGTCATGATAAGCTCATCATATGAACTTGAGCAGCTGTTAAAAAACATTAAAATAAGGTTAAAAAATAATTTGGACAACCGATTTCACTTAAAATATGGAAACATCAAGTTTTATACAATTCCAGTAATGCAATCCTAATAATCATATTCACTTGGATTCAATGTGGCAGTGTGTATTGTAATATACGTGGTATACAATTAACAATTGTTAACGTTTTAAAAAGTGAAATGATTAAATGTTCAATTAGAATCCCATAGCTGTTATTGCTCACCACAGCAGGCAACGGTGTCTAATCCACAGCTTCCCCCTCGCCAAGTTGGTCTGTACCCCTGGCTTGTAGGTGTTTGCTGTCCTGCTGGTGATGGCGTCTGTGGAAGAGGGGGAGGAGGGGCACATTTGCTGCTCGTCGTTTGACCTCTGGATCTTTTTTTTTGTTGAGGAGTTTCCTTACTATCGTCATCCGAGTCCCCATAGAAATGGTTATAAATGGGTTTAGAAAAATACTCATTCGTCATACTAACACTAAATGACACATGTATTTTTAATTTTTTTATTAAAAAGGTAAAAAGCAATTTAGTTAATTTGAGCTATTGACAGATACAGTGTTAAAATATACTATTCTCAGAATATGTCTACTGCACTTCTTTGTACAAAAAACAACAACTACAGCAACCTGAAAAATATAAGCACCAACATATTTAGATCAACTAACAACTAACATTAAATCTAGGGCTGCAACTAACGATTAATCCATGAATCGGACAGAAAAATCGAAAAAGCATTAACTTCATTCACATTATCTGATCAATATCTGGGTGTCTTAAGACCACGACATCACGTTGTTGGCTAAACCCAACTACGTGATTTGATTCATTCTGCTTAGAGTAAAAAACAACAACAGCCTGCAGCCAGATCCTCCGGTGTGCCGGTTTAACGTTAACGAGTGACAGCGTGAACTGAACCAGACCGGGGGGTTACGGCATGTTTCATCACGTTACGGTTGTTTACAAGCGAGACTGAACTGTAACGGAACTTTAACGCCAACACAACCCAAACACGTTAGCTAACGTGATAGCAAGCTGACTAGCTTTCATTAAAAACAAGTGTGAGGGAAATGAAGACGCTGTAGACATCTTAACGCTGATTGGTCAAGACTCGACAGTGTCCTGATTCATCCTCCACAGCTGGTCAAAAAGCTTAGACACACCTTTATTGTTCCTTGACATAAATTAAAGCTTGTGCAACGTGACGCTGAATTGTCATCCCTGACGTCCTGCCGATTGAAAGCAGCTGCATCAGACGCAGCTCGTCATGGAGAGGCTGAGCGGGCTACAGATATTATGAACCCAGATCCAGGGTGTTTGATGTTACGTTTGTGGGACTTCCACAACAGAAATAGCAATAACCACGCCCCTCTCCGGCGCGTCTACAATAACCACAAATAGTCCAGCATAATTCGACAGTAGCAACCAATATAATATCAAACACTTACCTAAAACGTTATAAAAACGTGTGGTGCAGCTGGCGTCAGATTAGAAAAGACAGGTGTGAAATGAGACGTGAACGTCAGTTGGAAGTAGGGCGTAGACATACTTCATGATCATGATTGGTTGTTTGAGTTGTCATCTATCCTTTCTCCTTTTATGAATATATTTAAATAAAAAATAAAATAGTTTGTTTGCTTATAAATTTTTTTTTTATATATATATATATATATATATATATATATATATATATATATATATATATATATATATATATATATATATATATATTACACACACAATATAAATGCAATATAAATACACCAGCAGCTATTCTGCTTGCACTTCAGTGAGAGGCGGCATCCGCCTGTTGTCCGCAGTTAATCCGCGGTCTGAAGGTGCGCGATCCGGAGGCGGGGCGTATCCGGTGCACATGGCCAAACTGGGTGTGACAGCAGGGCGGATCTGCCGACCTGAAGGCGGATCCGCCCCGGAGTCGACTGCTATATGGGCATGTCGCTAGTTTGAAGGCAGGTAGGTCCAAAACTCGACAAGATCTGATAGGTAAAATAATGTCAATGCATTCGAGAGCAGTAGAACGAGGCACTGCAATTATATTTGTATGGGTACCGGCACATGTAGGTATCAGAGGAAATGAAAAAGTGGACCAACTAGCCATACAAGCACTAAAGAAAAAAAAGTACACATAGATATCAAGTTATCCAAAGCAGAGGGAAAGAGCATCATCAGGAAAAATATCATCAGAGTATGGCAACAACAATGGGACCAGGAGACGAGGGGGAGACACCTACATATAATTCAGAATAAAGTGAACAGTGTAAGATACAGGGGAGGAAACGGGAGAGAAGACGTTCCAATGTCAAGATTAAGACACGGGATGAAAGAAAGAGAGCTAAGTAATATACTAGAGTGCAATATACTACCTAATAAACTGGGAAGAAGGTGGTTGACAAACTTTTTGCGAGCAACAGGACTGATAAAGTGCAGTAGTTGGGAACCGGAAGATGGCAGTAATGCAACAAAAAGGATGCAAGCTGCCGCTAAACACCACAGAAGATAAAAAATAACTCGCTTCCACTGTCGGACCTTTGACAGTGTGACATTCAGCGGAAGTAAACAACACGAGCGCGTGTGGCGTTAGCGAGTCACGCGCGAGCCGTTAGCTGTTCAGTTAGCTGGAAAACGATATTGTTGTCGTTGCGGAGGTAAAACAACAATGTCGTCAGTTGAGTATTTGAGAGAGTTTGTCAACGAGCGACTATCTGCTGCTGCTGAGGAAATATTCGGAGTTTTTAAAACAACTATCTTTGAGTACCAGGAAGAGGTTGACCGTCAGCGCAGACTGTTGGACATCGTTTGGAAACCTGAAATAAAACTACACAGGATAGGTGTGTGAAATGTAATCATTATAATTTCACTACAGAGAGGAATTCAATGTAATGTACTGGTATTAATTATTACTGCAGTCACGTGGATTCATGCAGATGGTAGACAGCAGATGAGAAGAGGTTGGTACAATGAGGTGAAGCAGCCAGAGAACACTTTTTTTGCAGAATGTAATAAGATATATTTGAATCATCTATTTTGTCTCTACGGTTTTATTTAATTTTTCATGGAATGTTAACATTACATAGCCAGAACATTGTGCTTGCTCTTAATATTATATTGTAAACTTGAGCAACTCTCTCCAGTGTGATTTAAAAAGTTAAAATATTTTATCCAATACTGATTGGTATTCTCCTCCTGGTTCACCTAATTGTACCATCCTGTCCTCGTCCACTGTCGGGATAGCCGGTGTGCTGAATGTCTGGTTTCATGTGAATGCACTGTTGGCATTTTCTTATTTACCATCACAGTTGTACCTAATGCCTTTTGTTCTCTGTCCCTCCAGAGCTCCCACAGCAACATGTCTGTGAGGAGGAAGAAGAAGAAGAAGAAGAAGAAGAAGAAGAAGAGGAGGTGGTTGTTATCTGTGAGCAGCAGCTCTGTTTTCAGGAGAGGAGCTCCAGTCTGGACCAAGCGGACCCAGAGCCTCCACAGATTAAGGAGGAACAGGAGGAACTCTGCAGCAGTCAGGAGGGAGAGCAGCTTGAGCTGAAGCAGGAGACTGAGACCTTCATGTTGACTCCTACTTGTGAGGAAAGGGACCACAGTGAACCAGAACCAACAGTTGACCACCAGCTCCTCTCTTACATCTCTCATGTAGCTGAAAGCCCAGATCAGAAAGGAAGTGAGCATGAAGACTCTGAATCAACCAGAAATGTAGAGCCAGAACCAAAAAAAAGACATCACAAAAATAGAAGTCCCTGTGACGACGGGAACTTCTTAAATATTCGCCATAATACTCAAACAGGTAAAGCACTCAAACATTCTTGCAACTACTGTGGGAAACAATTCAGTCGGACATCAACATTAACGGCTCATATAAGAATCCACACAGGTGAGAAGCCATTTTCTTGCAAAACATGTGGAAAAGATTTTCGATATAGTTGTGACTTGATGGACCACATGAGGACACACACGGGCGAGAAGCCATTTTCTTGCAAAACATGTGGAAAAGATTTTGGACGTAAAAGTCAATTGATGGTCCACATGAGGACACACACAGGTGAGAAGCCATTTTCTTGTGACTATTGTGGGAAACAATTCAGTCAGACATCAACATTGAAGGCTCATATAAGAATCCACACAGGTGAGAAGCCGTATTCTTGCGAAACATGTGGAAAAGATTTTGGACGTAATAGTGACTTGTTGGTTCACATAAGAAGAGCCCACACTGGAGAGAAGCCGTACCTCTGCAAGACATGAGGGAAAACATACTTTGATGCATCTCAATTGGCAGTGTGTTGTACTGGACCGTTGTGGTGGTGAAGAAGGAGCTGAGCTGGGAACATCTCAAGGTTCTCCAGTAGGAGCTGGAAACTGTTGCTGGGGAGAGGAACGCCAGTAATACTTAGCCTGCTGCCCGCAACCCAAACCCAAAATAAGTGGATTAAAGTTGATGGATTGCTGCACGAATATTTTATTAAAAAGTTTGACAATTTACTTGATTTCACTATAAAGATAATCGGAGGTTATTTCATGTGCTCATTCATTTGGAATAATTGTTAGCTTTATATAAAGAAATGTATTTTGAATCCTGCTGACGTAATCAATATTCTGGAATTGCAGGCCTATTGGGCAGCACATTAAAGTATGAATAAGAAAAACTGAAACATAGTTTTCTGTTTTCAGTCACATTGCTTTCCTCCACCTTTTCATGATCTCAATAAAAAACGTCATTGAAAGATTAGAGGCGTTCACTGTATTGATGACATTTGCCAAAGCTCATTAGCAACTGCCACTTGGTACGGAGGTTTTGTCTCCGGGACGGATAGTCTCTGCCTCTCCTAAATCTCTCACCAAAACTAGTCACAACTTCTGCCTCACCATTGACAACTCCACTCGGTCTCCCTCCCCATACATGCGCTACCTCGGAGTCATGTTTGACAGCAACCTCTCCCTCGAACACCATGTCAAACAAATCACCAGAACTGCCTTTTTTCACTTAAAAAATATAGCCCGTCTCTGCCCATCACTCTGCTCATCTGCTGCCGAAACTCTGATCCACGCCTTCATCACCTCCAGAATTGATTACTTTAATAGTATTCTTTATGGCACATCATCCAAAATCCTAAATTCCAATACATCCAGAACTCTGCTGCTCGTCTGCTCACCCACTGCATGTTATTACGCAGTAATGCACTGAGTTGAGTATTTGAGAGAGTTTATAAATGTGCAACAAAGTGCTGCTGTTAGAAGAAATATTTGGATAAAAAAATAACAGCAATGACCACCAGCTCCTCTCTCTCAACTCATGAGGCTGAGAGCAAAGATTAGAAAGAAGGCACTAATTTAGACTTGGAGTCAACTGGAAATGCAGATCCAAAAGTGTCATTCCAATGCGATACATGTGGGAAAGATTTCAAGTTCAAGTCTCATTTTGGGCCGTTACTGGCAAAAGAAAACAAAAACAACCTGTAGCTGATAGGAAGTGGTTCAACCCGTGGCAGTACATACTTACATGGTGTTGATTGCTGATTTTTGCACTATAAACTTTACAGTCTGTAAGGAGGAGGTTCTCTCTGACCATTAGAAACTTGAAACATATTGTTCGGAAACTACAAGAAGGGATAAAACAAGTTGAAATGGGGATTTAAATTCTCATCTGAAAAAACAAAAGTAATGTTCTTTATAAGACGGAGAACTAAGGGAAACTATCAGCTGAATCTTTATGTAATCAAATTACAAATAGTAGGGTCATTTCAGTTTTTAGGAGTGCACTTTGACAGAAGATTAACATGGAAAGCCCACGTTAAAAATATTAGTAATAAGTGTTGGAGCCAAAATGGGGTTTTGTTGTTTGAGCTAAACACTGGGTAAATCGGGACACGTAGTTCCTTTACTTGAACACATGGTGGCACATTTAGCTCAAAGGGAATATAGGTAAGTGCCTGCCAGTGTTCCCTCTAAGCTGCGCGCGCGGCCGCGCAGGCCAGTCGAAGTGGCCACGCAATAGATTTTTCAGACCGCGCACATTTTTCAGACCGCAGGAACAATTTTTTTTCAGGGGTTAAAAATCTTTTTTGTGCTAGTGTTTCTGAGATAGGAGTGAGCCATCTTCACAATAATAAGATCTTTGATGTGACGTAGCGAGTCTTCTTGGCCAATCAGCGTCCCGTTTCTCGACATGCGCTCTCTGTACCTCTGCTAGCGCTCTGCCTCCGTTAGCACCCCCCACCCCCGCTGTCCTCCTGCGGGCGCCAGGAGCGAAGCTCGCCCGGAGCACCACATGAGCTCGGGCCGGCGCTGTTTAGGCTCCTCTTGGCGGGCCCTGCTCCAGCAGCTATAGGCTACCATGGCGAAAAGAAAGGCAGAGCAGGCGCCCCAGAAAAAGGTCTGCCTAACGTTCAAACATGAGGGGCTAGATGAAATAGTCCAAACTGACACAGGTAGGATGAAACTTTCAGACATATTTTAATATGAAGAATATGAAGTTATTAAATTGTTTATATAGGCTACCTTAAGGAAAAATGACACCATATCAATTTAATAGGCCTATAATTATTGTTAAGCACTGCATTAGCATTTTTCTTTCAATGAAGTTCCACTTAAATGTTGTACTTACTGAGAAATGACTAAACACCTTTTGATACTTTTATTTTTTATATATATCATTATCAGTCATAACCAGTGAACCAGTCATAACCTCCCTTTATTGAAGTTCAACAAAGATCCTTTAAGTTCAACTAAACTGACTGGTAAAACACCATCATTAAAATGTTCCCAAAGTCCAGCCATTATAAAGGATATTGAATAAATATCAACCTTGTATACATATTGATGCATTTGCTGTCATCTCTTTGAATCCTCTATGGCTAATGCATGGCTGAAATGAGTGCTCAGAAAAAAATTTTTTTGCTCAGTGCTGAAAGAAATTAGAGGGAACATTGGTGCCTGCTAATGGGAACAGGTGTGTGTGTGTGTGTGTGTGTGTGTGTGTGTGTGTGTGTGTGTGTGTGTGTGTGTGTGTGTGTGTGTGTGTGTGTGTGTGTGTGTGTGTGTGTGTGTGTGTGTGTATATGAGCTGCTGATGAATAAATGGATCAAAGAGACGCAGCGCACTGGACATTGGATTTGTTTGTGGCAAGAACACGCGTCCGAACATGTTCTCCCGTTCGCCCACCTAGTGGCTCTAAGTCTTGAATTGGTTATGGTTAGAGCCTCTGCAATGAGTGTAAACAAGTTATAAATGTATTGAGATGTCTGGTCGGGTTGGACTGGGGAGCAGAAGTTGCGTCCCTACTGTTATTTGGCCAATAATTCATGTGTGTGACTTAAAAAGCGGAAAGAAAAAAAAAACTCGCTTTTACTGTCGGAACTTTGACAGTGTGACATCCAGCGGAAGTAAACAACTCAAGCGCGTGTGGAGTTAGCGACTCGCGCGTGTGCCGTTAGCTGCAAAAACGATATTGAGAGGAAACGACAATGTCGTCAGTTGAGTATTTAAGAGAGTTTGTCAACGAGCGACTATCTGCTGCTGCTGAGGAAATATTCGGAGTTTTTAAAACAACTATCTTTGAGTACCAGGAAGAGGTTGACCGTCAGCGCAGACTGTTGGACATCGTTTTGAAACCTGAAATAAAACTACACAGGATAGGTGTGTGAAATGTAATCATTATAATTTCACTACAGAGAGGAATTCAATGTAATGTACTGGTATTAATTATTACTGCAGTCACGTGGATTCAAGCAGATTGTAGACAGCAGATGAGAACAGGTTGGTACAGTGAGGTGAAGCAGCCAGAGAACACTTCACGGTACACTTTCCGTCCAAAGTTAAAATAGTTCAACTTTTTTGCCACAGTGGAATAAGATATAATATTTGAGTCTTCTATTTCATGTCTACGGTTTTATTAAGTTATTTACGGAATGTCAACGTTGTATAGCCAGAACATTGTGCTTTCTCCTAATATTCTATTGTCAACTTAAGCAACTCTCCAGTGTGAGGGAAGAAGATTAATAAAGTTAAAATATGTTATCCAATACTGATGTTTGTATTCTCCTCCAGGTTCACCCAATTGTACCATCCTGTCCTCGTCCACTGTCAGGATAGCCGGTGTGCTGAATGTCTGGTTTCATGTGAATGCACTGTTGGCATTTTCTTCTTTACCATCACAGTTGTACCTAATGCCTTTTGTTCTCTGTCCCTCCAGAGCACTCACTGCAACATGTCTGTAAGGAGGAGGAGGAGGAGGTTCTCTGTGAGCAGCAGCTCTGTATTCAGGAGAGGAGCTCCAGTCTGGACCAAGAGGACCCAGAGCCTCCACAGATTAAAGAGGAACAGGAGGAACTCTGCAGCAGTCAGGAGGGAGAGCAGCTTGAGCTGAAGCAGGAGACTGAGACCTTCATGTTGACTCTTACTTGTGAGGAAAGGGACCACAGTGAACCAGAACCAACAGTTGACCACCAGCTCCTCTCTTGCATCTCTCATGTAGCTGAGAGCCCAGATCAGAAAGGAAGCGAGCATGAAGACTCTGAATCAACCAGAAATGTAGAGCCAGAACCAAAGAAAAGACATCACAAAAATAGAAGTCACTGTGACGACGTGAACTTGTTAAAGATTCGCCGTACTACTCAAACAGGTAAAGCACTTTTCCAATGTGACACGTGTGACAAAGCTTTCAAGTTCAGGTCGTATTTGTATATACACCTGAGAACACACACAGGTGAGAAGCCGTATTCTTGCCGAACATGTGGAAAAGAGTTTGGACGTAATAGTAACTTGATACGCCACATGAGGACACACACGGGCGAGAAGCCATTTTGTTGCAAAACATGTGGAAAAGATTTTGGACATAATAGTAGCTTGTTGGTTCACATAAGAAGAGCCCACACTGGGGAGAAGCCGTACCTCTGCAAGACCTGAGGGAAAACATACTTTGATGCGTCTCAATTGGCAAGACATATAAGATTTCATACAGACAAGTAGCCTCGTATTTACAAAAACATAAAAGATAATTCAGTTCTCGAGTTAAGTTCGTGCAAATGTTTGACACTCTTTGTTTTTAGAGTACACTTCAGTAATATGAGTGAAATGTGAACACTGTTGAGGCTGAGAAACCCTCTCTCTGTATTGTTGAGTCAGTAATGTTGTCATTTCAATTAGACAACTTATGTTTATTGACTACCTCATTTAATATTTTTATGTATTTTGTAATTGCATCAGCTTGATCAAATTATCGTTGTTTTTGATTTTAGAGGTAACCCACAGACAAATTGTAGGTGGTGTGCTACTTGGTGCTGTCAAAGAATCAGCCGAAGCAATTGTAAATTAAAGTGAATGAAAAGTAAGGATCAGTGCTCAAAGGGATTTGCCGTTTTAAAATTGTATTTACAAAGTTATGTTTCACAGGTATTGCACCACCTCAGTCGTTTGTGAACTCTGAGTTTTTGGGATCAGTTAGGTTGTCATCCTGCTAATTAGAGTCGCCTCCTTTTTGTTTGCAACGTTGCATTTTTCTATTGCATCAACTTGATATATTTTTTGTTGTTTGGATTTTAAGAGGTGACACACTAACATTAATCGTAGATGATGTTCTACATAGTGTTGTCAATAAATCAGCATAATTAGTAATGAATAGTAATGATGCAGTGATCAGTGCCCAAAGGGGCGTTGGCTACACAATACATGTTTGTGACCTAATGTTTGGGGCATGATGTACAATTTGGGGTTTTGGTGCAGTCAGCAGCGATCCGTGTGTTGTACTGGACCGTTGTGGTGAAGAAGGAGCTGAGCTGGGAACATCTCAAGGTTCTCCAGTAGGAGCTGGAAACTGTTGCTGGGGAGAGGAACACTTGTAATACTTAGCCTGCTGCCCGCAACCCAAAATAAGTGGATTAAAGTGGATGGATATACTGGATGGATATTTTATTAAGAAGTTAGACAATTTACTTGCATGATTTCACTATAAAGTTAATCTGAAGTTGTTTCATGTGTTCCTTCATTTGGAGTCATTGTTAGCTTTATATAAAGAAATGTATTTTTGAATTTTAAAGCAAGTTAAAGTATGAATAAAGAAACAAAAACATAGTTTTCTGTTTTCAGTCACATTGCTTTCCTTCACCTTTCATGATAAAAGCCGTCATTGAAAGATTAGAGGCGTTCACTGTATTGATGACATTTGCCAAAGCACTCAAAGCTCATTAGCAACTGCCACTTTTGGTACGGAGGTTTTGTCTCTGCACATCTTTATAAAACACACCCAAACATTAAACGGATAAGAAGTCACTCACTTTAGCAGCTCTTCCTGCTCCGCCATATCTGGTGATTGCGATGGTTCCTCTTAGGTCCACTGTCTCGTTCAACTTCTGGTAGTCGCTTGGTTTCCCCTGGTTGGCGTACACCAGTTTCCCCTAAAACCATCAGAAAAACCAACAATTGGTCAATAAAAGCAACAAGTGATGGCTGTGATGCCAGGATTAAATTCAGTTCCTCACAGCAGCATGACGATTTGGCAGAGGGAAGAAAAAATACATATACACAATATTTTAAAGAAAGGCTGTGATTACACAACAACAATAATAATATGTATTAGTATTACCCAAATCTTCTCACAAATCCAAATCATCATGTAACCTCCAAAAAATCATTTTTCTGAACTCTGATGACTCTTATTCATTACATTTCATCTAGCTGATGCTTTTATCCAAAGTGACTTACAATAAGTGCAATTCCACCATGAGTACAAATAAAGGTAAACTCCAAAGTGCTATCAGTAAGTGCCATCTAAGTGCTACTAAAGTGCTACTACGGCGCTACCTTCCTTATTCAAGTTGTAGTCGAAAAAGATGCAAATATAATACTGACAAACAAAAGATATGCTAGCCTTGATGATGCCATATCTGTTAGGAAATGCAATTTAGTGGCACTTGTAAAGTCCTATCTGACCTTGACTAAAAAACAATTATTAAAAAAAAAAAATGTCATGCTTTTTATGCTCTTACCCTATTTTACGGGTTAGAAATGTATAAACTGAACCTTCCCCCAAGCTCCAGATCTACATTTGTTGCACCACCACTTAACTGGGATGTTTTACATCAGAATAAATGTCTCTGATCTTTCTTCTGTCAGACCGAATGGGACAATCATGTGATTTTTACAGCATCTGTAAATTACTTTCCCTGAAATGATGTATGCCTCAGTTAAAGCAGAAGTCCCATAAACACATATATAGTTCTATCTGACCATCCATATACTTTATCTGTGTAATAAACTACTAGAATTTTCTTCTGTGACTATATTGCATTATTTGGCCCAGGCAGCATTGGCACATACTGGGAACTTTTCTATGTATCCCATTAAATACATTAATTCTAGGAGATCAGTGCGCCAGCATAAAAACAATAAAACCTCAACCTCTTGAATCATTTGTAAGTGAAATTATATTTTGTATAGTTATTTTGACGATTTACATTTAATAATGACAGCTACATACTGAAGGATCAGGGGTCTTTAAACAGAATTTGAGATAGGCGGCGTGTAGCTTTCTACCTTTGGCTGTCCAGCAGGGGAGTATGCGGCGTATGGCTGAACCACCTCAGGATCATCTTGGTCCGGAGTATAACTTTTCTCTTTTTCTCTCGCAGTGTACAGCACAGCATCCGAGGAGCTCACTGAAATAAACAACTCAATGGTCTACCAGTCTGTGAACTGAAACTCAGCGGGACACTGGCAGAATTATAATCTCCTCAATGCCATGTCAAAAAAAATCTCTTTTTTAGATTAGGTATCCTTTTCTTTAAAAGTTGGAATGTAAAGTTATTAAATAAATGAATATATATATTTTCAGCAGGTGTAATCAAAACCATTATATGTTATATTTAGACAGTTCATTGCATACAGCTGAGGTTGAGCTCATACCATTGCTTCCCAGTCTGAAGCTTAAATGTTTTTGTTTAAGTAGTTATGACCTTCTGCTAAACGCATTGTGTGGAATTTTTTTTTTATCGAAGATTTTAATTTCTCCACTCTCAGCAGAGCAATACACACCCATTATAAACTCTGAAAATATCTGAAAACAGCATACATGTAAACTGTCATCATGCATCCACTTTAATAGATATCAAAATGCTGACTTCTACTTGAATAGTTCAAAGTGTTGTGACCCGTTTAAATAAAGTCTGGAGCTGAAAGTATGCATGAGGAGTAACATTTCAAAGTGGAGTTACATTTGTTGTGTGTGCTTAATATTTTTTAAAGAAAGAGGAGGACACTAGCTAGTAATGGTGAATGTTTTGATATTTGAATGACTCACCTACAGTGACCTTGTTGGGGTTCTTGGGGTCAGGGAAAGACAGATAGACCATGTACTCCTCTCTCCAGGCCCGGTCCAGACCCGTTTCGGGGTCCTGCCATCTCTTCAGCATAAACTGTACTGTCTGCTCGTCTCCAGCTGTGGTGGCCATGTGGGGCACTTTGGTCAACTCCCTGTGGAGGTGGATGAGAATAAAGGTTTGATCCTGTAATGTTTTGGATAGTTCACTGTTTGAAACCTAAAAGGACCATGATAAATGTAAAGTGTTTCGTTGGGGGGAAACCATAAAGGGATAAAGTGACCTGTTGTTTCTCAAGAAATCTTTATGATTATGCTAAAGTATTGTTTCTAGGGAAAAGCTTCATGATACTGAATGAATCCCATGACCTCAAGAATGTTTGGGTCTTCAGTTTTTTTAGACTGAATTTCAACGTGAAAACCAAATACAAAAGCTGCTTGAATATAGGTTGAACTTATGAACCACCTCTTTTTGTTACACTTACCCCGTTTTTAAAATCATATTTTCTTTCCAAAATTTGCATCAACATGATCTAAATGTGAACATTCACCAACTCACCGGAGATTTTCCTGAATCTGGATGTTGTCCACCTCAGACAAAAACTTCTCAATCAGGCTCTCGTCCACGTCCTTCGCCACATCATTCACCCAGGGCGGTGCGGAGCCGTTGCTCTTCGTGATGCCATAGTGGCCGATTAGGATACCCGCTGTCAGTACGGCAGCACCACACAGAATCCCAATCAACACTTGCTTTATCATTCTCTCCCCTGGAATGAGTTCTTTAAAGAAAATAGCTGTCCTTCTCTTTGACCCTGAATTTTGTGCCAGACAGTGAGCGTTCTCCAAAGTTAAGGAATGTTGTGGTGTTGCTTATGAATCCAGGCTTATGTAAAAAAAAAAACTTGCATCTGACTTCCAAATGATCACTGCAACACCAGAGCAGCTGCTGAAGTGACCTCCCATAAAACAGATTGTAAGGATTACTCATTGATGTTTACATGGGATGGACTTCATCCCTTTGTGGATGTGTGTGTAAATATTCTGTGAGTAGAATAGATATTTGGGTTATATGTGATGTTAATTTTTTGTGTTTGAAACTTTAAATCCTTACCAATGAGATTATGATTTGAAAAGTGATCGCACAGGATGAACAACTTGACATGTTTTAACTGAGCTAAATGGTTTAGATTTCACTGAATTCCTTGCTAAACACCAGATATGGCCAATTGAATGGTCTCAGCTGCTCTCCACTATATATTTATCCACTTAAATATAACAAAGTCACTTTACACAATCAATAAAAACATAAACTTTAAACAATATTTGATGTACAATACAATTATGTCAGCACTTTTATAAAAATGCCTCACAACATAGGCTTGTTTAAACTCATAACTACACTTTCTTATGTGCCTATAAATAACGAACTAGAGATCATTGATTTGCTTAAGTTCTCCTTGGATCTTGTGAGTCTAAAGACATAATAGTACATCTGTTTTATTCTACATATACCACATAAACATAGTCTTTGTATGGGTGGCATATGACTTACTCTTTCTAGTTAAATATTCACATCAGTCGTTCCAGTTGACTACATGCTTGTTAATGTAAGATGTTAATGGTTTTATTGTGAAAGTATGTCACGCTGGCTCCATTTCTTTTATTGTGATGATGTTTCGAGCCATCTTCTTCAAGATCAACAATGATAAGACACAGGTACTACTTTGTTAAATAAGCCACACCCAAGTCTCACGTCTGATGGCGATAAGATAAGCATGTCCACCACAAGGGTGGAAAAAAAATAATCAAGACGCCTTCTGGGAGCTGTAGCCAAACGAACAAACGACTGGTTACATATTTCAAAATGTGAAAATACACAAACATTTAGATTTGTAATAGATATGTAATCAAGATTAAACAGATGCTCTCAATGAATATCTTTATCTAAATATCCACTATTACAGAAAACACAAAGTCATAATCTACATTCAATCCATCAGGAGACGGTCCCAATAGTGTTCCCTCCTGGAAAGTAAAACTGCAAACTACCTCCTCTTGGGGGGAGTGACCATCTCAATCCTCCCAATAGAGGAAATAAGATATATCAGCAATATGATAATTATAGTTTGCTATGTCGTCATGTAATCACATTTCATTTAGACTGTTAACCGTTTCAACTCACATTATTCTATACATTTATTTAAAAACTGTAAAAAAAAATTAAAACTGTCATGATGGACGTACCATGTAAATGTAATTCTCAAACGATCAGCTTGTATCTTCAATACAAATTCTTTATCATATTATTTGGTTTCTGGGTTTGGGGAAAGACACAAGTCCTTTTAAAGGCAGGGGAGTTGGAGTTTGTTTTACACAAATGGGAAAAAATGTATGAAAACATTTTTATGACAGTCAGTAAACATGCTTTGGATACAGACAGAGTAGTGAATATATCACTGACAGGGTATGTCTCACTGTTGCTCACTGAAGCTAGGTCAAAATGAGAGAGTTAAATAACGTATATATAACTGACAGTTCTTTCAATTCAGCTCAACTAAGTTCATTTCAGTCAGTTCCGTAAGATGTATTTACGCTATCATCAGACATCAAACGACTGGAAGCCAAAAGAAACACGAATGACCATTAATCAAAGCAATGCTGCCCTCTGGTGGTGAAACATATTATTGCAGACCATAACGACACGGAACTTCCTGTTCACAGAAGACGTTTGTGTTGCTATACCTCATACTTCCTGGACTGCGAGAAGAAGCTGCAGAGCTGTGAAGTCGTAGTGGAATATAAACATCTCATCTCGAAACGTTCAGTCATGTGACCACAGCTGCAGACCACTGAATGATAACTAACTGTGGACGTCTCCTGCGGTCTCTCCCAGAATGCAATTCCTCCATCTGTTTCACTTTCACTCTTGACTTAATTGACACACGCTCACTAATTCTGCGTGCTAAAGAAGACACGGTAAGAAGGCATTTTTAAAACTACTTTACACAAATAATGTTAAGAATGTGTGGTAACAGACGGTACAGCAGCAGACCCTGTTTTACTGAAAAAAATAGGGTTCATTTTCACAAGGACTCGTGGCCTGGAAATGTTTGTGATATCGAAAGTATTGCAGTATCCAGTCATGGTTGTGCGTAATCATTATTCACTTTTGCGAGATAGATAATAATAATGTGACACCCTAAGAAATGCGATGCAAACATCTGTCAATGGAGCATTCCACCCTGGTTGTTCACTAACGTGTCCACAGCTGCTTGGGAAGTACGATTTGTTATTAAAATACAATTTGAAGATGCACATTGCAACTGGAGTACCGATGAACTTAACCAAACATGTGTGTGATATTTGTATTACAGCAGAGAGGACTTACTTCCTGTCACCATGTTGGCGGCACCTGTCCTGCTGCTGCTGCTGCTGCTCGTTTCCTTTCCTCACTCATCAGGAGCACAGCTACCAAATCCGGGCCAAGGCAAGGATGCCCTCCTGGCCACCAACGGCCAGCAGTTCCCCTGGGACCGCATGAGACTTCCCAAAACCGTGTCCCCCATCCACTATGACCTGAGCATCCACCCCAACCTGACCTCCCTCGACTTCACAGGAGTTGTTCGTATCCAGCTGGATGTGCACGAAGACACCCGCGCCGTGGTTCTCCACGCCAAGCAGATGCAGATATCCAATGTGTGGCTCCTCGCGCCTGAAGGTGTGAGGCCTCTCCGGGTGTTGGAGTATCCTCGCTTCCATCAGCTCGCCCTGATGTCAGACTCGGTGCTGACCAAAGGTAGGAGGTATGAAGTTCAGCTGGAGTTTGCTGCCAACCTTTCTGACAGCTTCCATGGTTTCTACAAGAGCAGCTACCGCACCAGCAGTGGGGAAGTCCGGTAAGAGCATGAAGGACTTTCTTTTTTCTACGACAAATTTGTCGATGATGAATTGATTTTGAAAATGCTACATATTGCAGCTTTAATGATCCTTTAATCTTCTTACAGCATGATATAACTTTTGTTTTCCTATTACTCATTTACACTATCAGGGTTCTGGCATCCACGCAGTTTGAAGCCACCTTCGCTCGTGCGGCCTTCCCGTGTTTTGATGAGCCTGCCTTCAAAGCCAACTTCACCATACAGATTATACGAGAGCCACGCCACATAGCCATATCCAACATGCCCATGGTACGCATGAATGCAGAAATATCAGTTTATTTAGATTTAAGTACAGTAGAAGAATTATTCCAGATAAAAACTGGTTACCAGAATTGAGTTACACCTTCATCTTTGAGGTCAAATTTTACAAAATTAAATAAATGCACTACACAGTAAAGAAGTATTACAATTTTGAAAAAAGTACTTATTCATCGTACTCTGTCTGCAATTGACCTCTTGACCTCCGCTTTCTCTTCTCCATTTCTATCACTATAACCCTGTGTTTCTCAGGTAAAAACGGTGGCGTTGCCGGGCGGTTTGCTTGAGGATCATTTCGACACCACAGTGAAGATGAGCACTTACCTGGTGGCCTACATTGTGTCTGACTTCCTGTCCGTGAGCAAGACCACCCAGCATGGCGTCACGGTGAGGCGGACGACGGACGTGCCCTCATTAAGTTCTCTCACTCAGAACATGTTTATATATAAGTATTTGGAACTTTTTTAATTCAGAGTATTTTGGAGAGACATGCCCACCAGTATAAACAGTATACATTTTAAAATGTCATGTCACTAACGTTCTTTGACTACCATCAGATCACAGTCTACGCTGTACCTGAGAAGATTGACCAGACAGGCTTTGCGCTGGATGCTGCTGTCAAGCTGCTGGACTTCTACGATGACTATTTTGATATTCCATACCCTCTTCCCAAACAGGGTCAGTAATATTTTATTTTGTAAAAATTAAGTTTGCTGTTTTGACTTTCAAAGAACTGACTGCCTAAAATCCAGAAAACTGTGAAATATGACAACCCAGGCATTTTTACAACCAAGATCACAAAACATGGGATTCAACAAGCCACTCAGATTTGGTTCCCCTTTCTTTATCACATGCAGGTACATTGACTACAAAACACTGAATCTGAAAATGAGCATCTTATGTCCCTTTTAAAAAAGCAATATGTAAAAAAAAAAAAAGTGAGTTAACACCTTTTAAAGAAATGATTTGTGTGAGTACATATTTCAGAAGACAATTGAAGAGAAACAGGCAGGAGACGTGAATGTACCATATGTAGTTGCTTTCATGTGCTTGATGTTGTACCCTGCAGACCTGGCTGCCATTCCTGACTTCCAGTCAGGTGCGATGGAGAACTGGGGGCTGACCACCTACAGAGAGACGGCCCTCCTCTTTGACCCCAACAAGTCCTCAGCTTCAGACAAACTGGGGGTCACTAAGGTCATCGCCCATGAGCTTGCACACCAGGTAGCTAGCCTGCAATAACCAACTGGTGTTCCCAGCTCATCATTCTGTACAAAGCTGCCACGTTTGGGAAGTTACACAGGAAAATGGTTGCTTTTATGTGGCCATGATTGAAGTTGCTGTGTCAAGCTACAAAACTCAGCATGTACAGTAGTTACACATTGAAAACTAAAGATGCTTTTGTCTCTTTAATACCGGTCTTGCACATGAAATTGATGCCCGTTGTTTGTCTTCCTGTCCAGTGGTTCGGTAACCTGGTGACGATGGAGTGGTGGAATGACCTGTGGCTCAATGAGGGTTTCGCCAAGTTCATGGAGTATATTTCTCTCGACATCACCTTCCCAGAGCTGCAAGTGGTGAGAGCCGAGGGAACTGACTGGTATCTGACTGAGAACATGTGAACGAGTGGTCAGAGCAAACAAGTCAGCCTCATCCTCTAATTTGTCTGCTATGCAGTACGGTGTAGCTTTCTTTTTCATATCTCTGTATTTCTCTCTTGAATCTATATTCCTAAAAGAGGATATTGATGGAACAGTGTACTATGAAAGTATAATACTGTGCATTAGCTGAATATCTTATGTCATCAGCTTTTTTATATATATGGCTTTAGTATTTGTGGATCATTTTGACATTGCAATGAGTGTTTTTTAAATTGTCCCAAGTCTGACCTGAACTTCTTTTTCTCTCTGACTCCTCTCCTCCATCCACTCTCATATGTTTCCTCTCCTCTGATTCTCATTCAGAATGACTTCTTCTTAGTGAAATGTTTTGATGCCATGGAGGTCGACTCCCTCAGCTCATCCCACCCGGTCTCCACCGATGTGGAAAACCCCACTCAGATCCAGGAGATGTTCGACGACGTTTCATATGACAAGGTGAGCCGTATTCTGTCAGAGGACCAATTATCAGGCATAAATCATAATTTGCGTAAATAAGTTACCCCCACACTATGCAGTCGAAACAAAACATTAATACACAGGCATGATAATATAGTACTTAATCGCACTATAGAAATTATTTAAATTGTTAATTTCTTTTTCCCAGGGAGCATGTATTCTGAATATGCTGCAGGACTTCCTGACTCCTGAGCTTTTTGAGATTGGCATCATCCGATACCTCAAGCGCTACAGCTACCAAAACACAGTCAACAGCGACCTTTGGGAGAGCCTGACTGATGTGAGTGATGTCTGTGTGAGAGATTGAGGGAAACATTTACTTAAGGGTTAAAAATAAGTGGTCTTTGTCAGCTCGCCATACAAATATTTTTGGGGTAAAAAATGTCCCTTTCCTCTTCCTGCTCATGTAACCCTGAAGTATTAGTAGTACGGCTGTAGACGGATCATTTGGGACCTGGTGTGTTTGGGATTGAATGTGTGAACTGTTATGACTCTCTGCTAAAGCTTTCTGCTCTTCCCCATCAGATCTGCGACTCAGACTATCTGGACGAAGGCCGATTGAAACACAAAGAATTTTGCTCCCAGCGCAAAGTCCAGACGGGAGCCTCTGTAAGTTGTTTGAAGCTTTGTAGCAAGAACCAGGTTCAACAAAGCACTCTTACTGAGAACACATATCCTGCAACTATAATGACATGAGGCTCAGCAAGCATTATTATTCAAAGTGGAATTGCACGCATACAATCTTTATGGTGCTCAGTTCATTTGAATGCGAACAATTGTTTTATTCAAACAGCAACCACTGCTTGCAGTTAATAATAAGTTCTTGTTATTTATTCTTCCTAAAGTACTCTCTATTCTAACTCCTGTTTCTAAAAGTTCTATGTAAATGCAGTGTGCTTGCATGCTCTTAATGTTATTTGCTTACCTGCACAGCTGAACTTTGAGACAATATGTACTCCCCTCTGGCTTCATCAAAGAATAACATTTGAGAACTAAAAAAAATGCCCAAATGTATCATAAAAAGATTAAAAAATACAAAATAACCCCAAATAGGAGTGAGCATAACCATCCCTGTTGAGTGAACACACATAGGCGCATCTTTTCTCTGCCTCGTCGTGGTTAAATGCATCTTTAAGGACAATAAATCTGAAAATCCCAAACCTGAAAATAATTTGTGTGTGTGTCATACATACGCAGAAATGGTACTCCAGTGACGAGCTGGATGTCAAGGCCATCATGGACACCTGGACGCTGCAGGAGGGCTTCCCTCTGGTCACTGTGGAGGTCAGAGGTCGGGAGGTCAGGCTCAGTCAGGAGCGTTACCTGAAGACAGACGACCACTCCCTCACTAAAGGGTAAAATGTCCGATTAGTCAGGATAAAGAGTGCTATAGCAGATATATATACTAGTGTACTAAGGTGTAGCATTATACTTTACAGCCACTGTGTCTTTCTATGTACTACCGCCAGATTGTGATGAAAAAAAAATACTTTTCAAATACAGCACATCAAAAAAAAATCCATCAATTTGTTGCCGAATTGCTCTCATTTGTTGCAACTTCTGACTTCTAAAAAAGCAAACTGCACTACTTTGGGATGTAGCATAATCGTGATGCCGTTTTTGAAGCATGCAATGAAGTGTCATCTTTACCTCCTATGTATTTTTTTCAGTAATTGTTACACTTATTTCAAAATGAGTATTTTCTAAAATGATCCTTGTGTGTTACTAGATTCCTGTGGCAGATCCCACTGACCTACATCACCAGCGCCTCCAAAACCACCCACCGCTTCCTGCTTAAGACCAAGACTGGTGAGTGTGTGGTCATGACCCTGATTTCCATATTGCTATATTTCTATACTTTATCCAAATATTGTTCGCAGCATGTTAATGCTGCAAGTCCTCTTCACTTCAAAGCTTGTCTTGACTCCTCCTCCATGCAGATGTCCTGTACCTGCCGGAGGAGGCGGACTGGGTGAAGTTCAACGTGGACATGAGCGGCTTCTACCTGGTGCACTACGCAGGCGACGGGTGGAACTCCCTTATCAAACTGCTGCAGCACAACCACACAGCCCTGAGCAGCAACGACCGCGCCAGCCTCGTCCACAATGTCTTCCAGCTGGTTAGGTCTGTTTACAGATCGGATAATAACCGTTGAAGCTGCTGTATATTCTCTATCGTGTGAATAGAGATATAAGATCAGCCTTTCCTGTGTGTTTACAGTACAGGGACGGTGAGGCTGGACACGGCTCTGGAGCTGTCTCTGTACCTGTCCAAGGAGACGGAGATTATGGCTGTGACTCAGGGCTTAGGAGAGCTCGTACCTCTCTACAAACTGATGGAGAAGAGAGACATGGCTGCCCTGGAGAACCAGATGAAGGTTGGTAAATGCAGTGATGAATCCAAAATGTCATGGCTAGGAAGACAAATAAGATGTCAAATCTAGACAAAGAAAATAAGAGATAAATGTCTGCTTACACTTAAAGATGCCATGTGGAGTTTATAAACAGACACAACTTATGTTTAAATTTGGTGTTACTCATTACAACTCATTGTGTGTATCCTTGAGGTCTAACAAATATGTTGAATGTATTTCGGTCCTCATAACATTTGCAAAGCAACTTTTTTTGAATTCATACTGTATTGTTTGCATCCCTGTTTACTGGCTTGCAGATTTTTTTTCTTCATTGCCTTTGCTGGTATATTGCTGCTTTCTTAGCGCATTAACGCTAGCTGTGGCACAGTGGAACAGTTTGAAACCATTGGCAGGAGTGTGCATGTCCTTATGCACAACACCAACAAAAAAGCGGAGCTCCTCCTGAACAAACTGCTCCATATTGCTACTAGAGGTCAAAAACTCGACACAGAACTGTTAGTGCTTCTGTGTAGCTAGAAAGTTATACACACGGAGTCATGGTTCCATAAGCATCAGAAAAGCCTGACAAACAAAGGACTGTGCACATGTTGTGTAAGCAGAGTGCTCCTGGGAGTTCAAACAAAGTGAAATTCCTCTCAGGCCACCAGGAGACGTCCCAGAATACAACACAAGTTCAAGTTGAAACTGAAGTTATTTTCTCTTGAAATTATTATTGTTTGCCTTTTAACATAAAATGTTTAAGAACTGATGGAGAACTGAAAATGACAATTTGTTTCCATTTGATGGATTCATCGATCATTTTGTCTGTAAAATGTTGAGTTAACGGATCTTAAATGTATATACTGACTGTATGTGTTTCTCAGGACTACATTGTCGATCTGTTCCGGGGGCTGATTGATCGGCAGGAGTGGACTGACTCAGGATCAGTGTCTGAGCGAGTGCTGAGGAGCTACCTGCTGCTGTTTAGCTGCGTCAGGAAATACGCTCCCTGTGTGACGAAGGCCACCCAACTCTTTAACAGCTGGAGGGACTCTGACGGCACCATGAGGTCAGTGAGCATAAAGTAGCACATCAACTGTTTCCTTTAAATATTTGTTTACGATTCTTCCTCACAAATACTGACCGTGAGCTTTTAATATTAATCAGCACTTGTATGTAGAGATTAAACGTTTTCACTGACCTTTGACATTCTTAATTGTTTTAGCCTCCCTGTTGACGTCACCATGGCTGTGTTTGTGATTGGAGCTCAAACACCAGAGGGGTGGGACTTCCTGTTTGAGGAGTACCGCCGTTCACTGCAAACGTCTGTAAAGAGCCGCATGAAGTCGGCAATGACCATCAGCCCACTGCAGGACAAGCTCAAGTGGTGTGTACATTACATGACACTTGCGATTTTGTTTCCCTTTCATTATATACCCCAGATCCCTCCCACTGTTTCTATTTCTATCTTCCTTTACTCTTATTTCTGCCCACAGGATGATGGAGCAGAGCCTCCACGGTGAGGTGATGAAGATTCAGGACCTCCCAGGCGTCGTCGTCTCAGTCAGCAAGAACCCCCGGGGCTACAAACTGGCCTGGGACTTCCTCCGAGCCAACTGGCCCACTCTGATCATGAAGTCAGTCAGCCCATCATGCATACACGACACATGCCTCTCTAAACTATCTTTAATCTAAGAATGTTAGTCAAACATGTCTTAAAGCTGCAGTTTAAAATGACTTGGTGTAGATATTTAAATTGAAATGTTAGTATTTTTGCTGAAAGTTTAGTGTTTTTTTCTGGCACGTTATTTTACATGATATATTCAGAGTCAAAAAAAAAAACTTTTTTAATAAAAGTATTTTTGTTTTTAAACTCCATATGTTGGCTTTTGTTCGTATATTATATACATCCGTAGAGCCTGAGAATACTGTATTGTAGTTGTGCATTCTAAACTTTGAACTCTTTCTCGTAGATTTGACTTGGGCTCGAACACCATATCCCACTTGGTGACGGAAGTGACCAACCAGTATTCTACCAGGGAGATGTTAGATGAGGTAAGGGAGGCTGTGGCCATACTTTTGGGCTTTTGTCAGTCTATAGAAAGTGTGTGCTGTTGCCCTAAGAACCTGACTTTTTTGTTTTGTTTAAAAAATAAGTGTAAATCCACACTTGGGTTTATGTCCCACATGTTTTCTTTGTCTTCTTCTATTGTTTGCCTAATTTAATCAGTAAATACAAATAAAAAAAACTCTAACAAAATACTGATTCAAATGGGGGGAAAAAATAGTAGCCATGAACAATAGTTTGTAAGCTGATCTGTTCAGCAATGGTGGTAAAATACAATTGTTTTATCTTGACCAAAGAGGCATTATAATGTGATGACAGTCTGACTCGACACACTTTGCTGCTCTAGGCTTTCCGCTCATTCATTAGATAAATGTAGATTGTTGGATATGTTTTTTTAGTCTAGCTACTCTGTGCTCAGGTGAGGAGCTTCTTTGGCTCTCTGACTGAGGAGGCGGGCTCAGAGATGAGATGTATCCGGCAGACCTACGAGATCATCGAGGAGAACATCCGCTGGGCGAACACCAACCTTCCTCTGCTGCAGGCCTGGCTGGACAAGCGCAACCACAGAGCCGTGCACACAGATTTATAGCTCCTGGGGAAACAAAAAGGTCGAGGTTGTACAATTATGTTGCTAAAGGCGGAAATTACAAGAGGTGTGGATACAACTCGCGAGATTTGGAGTCACAATTAATTTAACAGCAGTGACTCCCGCCTCCCCACATGGAAAGATAAAACACAAACCGTTGGATGCAGAGTAATATTAGAACATATTCTTCATAATCCTAAATCTGAATGACCTGACATGGCACTTGTGACTTGCAAAACAATTCTTTTCTACCACCTCTATGAACTACAACCTAAAAACTGTTGTTAGTCAGGTTCAAAGAGATCTGAGTTATTGCATATTTCCTGAAAGAAGAATATGGTAAAGGTTTTAGGGGGTAAAAGCCCAATGAAATGCACTCTGCAATAGTCATGACACTGAAACATTTGTGTCCAGAGTCTCTGTTTTTGTTAAATTAATTTCCATTTCTGTTGCAGAAAGCAACAACTTAATATTGTTCAGTTTTGTACCAAAAGAAATGTACTGCACATTGGATATTTATTTCTTGCTCAAATATTTAAGTACCAGACCACTATTTTTACAACTTCAGAAAACACTGCTGTATAATCAGATCAAATACATTTTCTGATGGATATGAAAATGAAAATGAATTCAACCGATGCCACTGGATTCTTGGTCGCATTTTTTTTTTAACTTTTTTGAAATTCTCACATAAACGACAAAAGACAGTGCTCGATAAGGAATGTGTTCTTACAAAAAGGCATTTGGTTTATTCAACACAACAATATTCCATGCCTAAGACTAAAATATTTTGTTGGACACAATTCATAGCAATTTGGATATTTTGTAAGGCAATGTGTGTTAATTAAATAAAATATTGGACAGATATTGTATTCTAATGTTTTTTTTTGGTTTTTTTTAATCGTTATAATATTGGTAATACTCGCATGTTAACCCCTGGGAGTTATGTGGCTGTAACCTTTGTACCTTTTCACTCCTGATCAGCAGGTCAAACACTTTGCCAGCAGTAAAGATTACATTTCTAGGTTTATTTTTACACCAGTGCTTCTATACACACACACACACACACACACACACACACACACACACACACACACACACACACACACACACACACACACACACACACACACACAAACAAAGTTGTGCAGGTGGCTGAACAACTTGAGAAGTATTTGTTTATAAAACAAAACTCCACAAGTTTTAAATCATCGACATCACTACACCTGTCATGGGGAGTACTCTTCGACCTGTGACAGCTGTTGCATAATGTGCCTTGTTGCTCTGAAAAAATGATGATGTCACAGTGATGTCAACGGGTTACCTTGAATTTTTACAGAAAGTCAGTTTGTCAAATGGGTGGAGTTTGTTGGACATGGGTTTGAAGTTGCATTATGGTAAAACGAGTATGAAAGTCTTTAGAAAGTGTACCAACGTCATGGAAGTGCAAACTTAAACCGCTAGAGTACCACTTTAAACCAATCCAAAAACAACGAGTTAAATGAAAGAAAGAAAGCTAAGATTTTGTCAAAGAAAATCCAATGAATTCATGCTTTAACCCCGATGAAGCAAAGTGTGTCAAGTTGGCATGAGCACTGAAGGATACTCACACATGGGTTCACACACACACACATGGCGCAAACTCCTGTTTCTAAGCCAACTTCCCTCTCAGCTGAGGCCTTGTGGAGAAAGGTAGCTGTTACTTTAAATCGTCTAAAGCTACCATAAATTCTTCTGATGGACCTTTAGCACAAACTAATAAAACACACCGCCCAACTGAAAAAGTAAATGCAAAAAAACAATACATATGAGCATATACTCATACACTTAACACTTGTGTATAAGCTTAAAAACAATGTTGATATACCAAATTTAATTTCTGAGAGTGTTTTAGGGGCTGATATACGTGCTGGGCTTTGCACTCACTCCAGTGCACGTACACACACACACACACACACACACACACACCGCCCCCTCATCAAACGGCACTCCGCTCCAGTGAGTTTTCCCTCCCAGTCGTACACCTGAGGAGAGCCGTCTCTGGGCTGGAGGTAAGACTTTGTCTTTCTACTTCTGCTTCCAGTTCATGGAATCAATGACTCAATGACTGAAAACTAATCAAATTCTATCTCATCTTAAAATGAAGCGTATTAGGAGCCTTTTATTTGTTTAGCCAGTATATTTACAGACTTGACCCCTGTTCCAGTGTGCTCACTCTTTTGTGGTCTTTTGTTTGCTAGGTTTGGTTTAATAATCTACTCGGCATATAAAAGTGGTAATGTTAAATCACCTGAAATATGTACGGTTTTTGTTTCCCTATAACAACAGATTCACTATCATGTTGAGGACTTAATCCACACGAAGAGGTTTTGTGACGAAAGGTGAAAGTTCAGTCAATTTTGATCAAAAAGGCTCTCCTTTGTGCTAATGGTAGCAAACATTATCAATAATAATGATAATATCAAAGCCTGTGATAGACTTTAATCACAGAGCCAAACAGCTCCATATTGGTTCCACCTCACTTGAGAGGAAGTCTACATTGTGCCAGCAGTTACAACTTCCTAATGGTGACTTAGTTGAACTGTAGTGGTACCTGAAGAAGACCCGCTTAAATTTAGTCTCAGAGTCATAGGACCACATTCAAGTCTTTTTTGGGTGTTGATCTGACAAAGGACTAAATGCCACTGATTGCCGACCAGAGACCAGTACAATTCCATTGCCGTCCTGTGAAAACAATTCATCTGTTAGACATCAACTTTTCATGACTCAAGAACAAATGTAATCATTTTATTTTGAGTGAGGATACCAACCAGTTGGAACGATTGTAAACTGAGGTAACAGTAGGACAAACGGTCTTCCAGTGTGAGATGTAAATTCATTATCTCTCCGCCTACATGTAGAGACAGGCAATAAAATAGCCTTGACTCATGCTGTCTCAGACAAAACATTTATGGGTCTTAAGTTCAAAGTATATTTGTTCTGTTGACCCAGCAAGAGAAACACAAGGCATTCATGTATAAAGTCTATCAATAGGTAGCTTTAGATATAGTACATTTTTAGAAATACAAGAGTGAATTCGTAATAGCTATGACCACGTTGGTGCATCCACATGCACATGAATGGTTGTGGGAGGGGCGTGGCTTAAGTAAAGAGGGCATGGCTTACTTACACCAATGACAGTTTGGCAGTGGTGAAGCCATTTAGAAGTGATGTGCCTTCATGGTGTAGGCCACTCTCACTGCCCGGCCCATTTTTTTCCCCCCAATTGGCTTGAACACTTCCACACGCTTGACCTCCATGCCAAAACTCAGCGTCCTAGGGTGGAAACTGAGGACACCAAAAGGTGGGGACATTTTTGTGGACCAACCGATTGACTGACTGACTAAAAAGTGTGTCATTGATGGCAAAATCAATATGCAATGTTTTGCCTGTCTCCTCTTCAGGTCCGTAGTGTGTTTTTCTGATTCCGTTTCCATTTTGGTCCATCTGGAGTTTATCCACAGAGTTCGAATAATGCCAATTGACAGCATACCCATTCTGGAGTAAGACACCATTTTTTCCTCTATACGTTTCCTTGCTGATTAATTCAACCCTTATTTTGTTGACTTTGTCTTTACTTCTTCATTTGATGGTCCCACAAGCCCAAACTCTGTAAGACAGATATTTGAAAAATCTAAATAGAAATCTTTTCTTCGTACCTTATGAAACAGAAAGCTATACTCACGCTGCTCTTTATCACAAACTGAGCTTGCCCAATTGATGATTTCAAAATATGGAAATGACCATAGAGCCTAATGAATCTATACAGACGGTGGACTCAAAACAAGAGCAGGTTGAATGAAAGGTCTAAACTACAGAGGAGAAATGTCTAGAACTCTTGACGTGGAAATTACAAAGACAAACTTGCATCAGACAAAGAAGGAATGTTAAAGAAGGACAGGTGACACCAATCAGGGTGGAGCAGGTAATCACACGCAAGGGCAGAAAGTGAAGCTATAGGTGAGACAAGGTGAGTATCAAAATAAAGCAGGAAGTAATATTTAAAAAAATGTAAACAAGGAAAAGAACGAGCTCAAATCAGAGCGTGGCATTACAGTGTATGTGAATCTGAACTTGCACTGGTGTTTGTTGGATTATTAATTATTTTATTTTGAAGAAAATGTTTTTTTCTCTGTATTCTCCCTCCACTTCCCGCTTTTTCCTTTCACACCTCCACCTTCCAATTGCCACTTCCTTCCTTTCCTTTTCTCTCCACCTCCCGATGTCCTGCACCCACCTCCCTGTTTCTCATCCTCCTCTCACCCATCTCCTCCTCTTCCTCTTCAAGGATCTTCCTGGCCATCCTGGGCTTCGGCCTCTCCATCATGTTCTGCACGACCTTCTGCAGGGCGTGCAGCCGCTTTAGAGAGGAGCAGATAGACCGGGAGGGGTTGAGACGGGGTGAGCAGGACGCGCGCCATCCTCCGATATATTTCATCCCCTTCCACGGAAGCATGTCACAGCAGGACAGCGAAGACAACCACAGGGTGCCTCGATACAGCCAGGAGCTCCACACACCACCGCGATATAGCAACGCTGTCTTCTGTGGGCCCCCACCTTCCTATAATGAGGTGATTCCAAAACAATCGCACTCAATGACCAAAAAAAAGTGTGTCCCATTTCTATCGTGCCGTCAGCCCTTTCTGTCCCCGAAACCCTTTCATGTGTGTTTATATTTAAACTTTACATTTCTTTCTGTGTATTTCAGCTGGGATTGAAGCCAGATGAGCTGCCCCCGGCATACACGGAGTACAACGCTCCTGTGTATCCCATCACGGCTCCAGCTCACACAGACATGGTTCAGCCACAAGCACAGTCCCAACAATAAGCTGCACCTCTACTCCACACTGTGCCTCTACTGAGGCTGTGGTCAGTATTGATTATTCAACTGCCTCATGGACTTGAGTGAGCTGGCACTGGAGTAAACTATGTTTCAAAGATAATTTTTTATCGTGAGCTTGTTTTTTAATTTTTTTTTTATGATGATGAATGTGATGATGGGACAAAGGAGATAAAAGCTGGAACCAGGTTCACAGCTACAATGCCATGAGGACAGCATATTCTCTGAGCCACTAAAACAGATTTTGCTCCTGTGTATGGTGATTGTTAAAATTGGATCCGTGTGCATCATTTCCTGTTTCCTCTTATAAAGTTCTTTGTTTTAGCTCATGTCTCCTGAATCATGAGGAGTGTCGTATTTCCTCCTGGATTCCTTTTTTAATATGTATTAGTGACTGCACACAGTTTTAATTAAATGTTTTTTTCCCTACTTGTACCAGTTTTTCCAACCTTCACAAAGATTGGAAAGATTGGTGCATTATATATTTGACAAAATCTTGCAGTTGTGGTCTAATAGAAAATGAATAATTAATATATTTCTGTGCAATCTGAAATTTGACAGCATTTTGCCAATAGGTGGCACAGCAATATGATACAATTGAAATGTCCACTAAATTTGTTTTTGGCACAATTCATCATTGTACTAAACTAAATATTTATATCATAAACACAGGATCAATGTCTATTACTGTGCGTACTTTAATGCAGATTTTGAGCCACATGCAGATAATATACAATATTGAACTGATTAGCAGCCTTGAGACAAAAACAGAAACGCACACAAGTTCAGTGACTGAGCGATGCATTCAAATAAAATAGGAGCAACGTTTGGAACGAATTGATGGTCCAAAGCAACAGCTTGTTATCAGGTAATCCGACTTGAAGTTGACTGTAGATATTAATATGATTATGTTGTCAATGTATGTTAAGTCAGGTTACGGGTATTTATCTGAAATCTGAAGGCAGTATTTTAAATTCAGAGGTATCCTGTATATCTTCAGTCTTTCCCAAAAGACACGAACTGAGGAGGAACTACAGTTTAAACCGTCTGCTCTGAAAACAAGAGAGCTGCTTTTGTGAGATTTTTGGAGACTTGACCATACTGTAAATGAATTGTGTTCATGAGCAAATAGCAAATCCATCAGAACATCATGTGAATTGTATAAATATAGTAGCTGGTCTACCAACAGAACCCTAAATAAAATGACAAAGCCTTTGTGTCACTTAAAAGATATGTCTGTAATGTCAAGGAAAAACTTATTAGAAATTCTAGCTGATTAAATCTACCTTTATGTCTATATATTTAATGTTATATCACATTTCTATGTAAATGTAAGATGTTTGCACACACTCCATTTTGCAAACACACATGTACAGTATAGGTTTGCAATAACCCCAAACCTCATGTAGTTTCAAAATGATGGTTAAAATGTATTTGCTAACTAATCTAGCTATCACATTCTGGAAATACACCCATAACCTCTCATATATGTTCTCTGTCAGAACCAACATGCAGCAGTGGATCAGTGAATCACACAGAATGGCCAGATGTCTACAACTGCTGACACCAGTGTGGACAGGCTGACATACAGCCACACATGGCCCGATGTGTCTCAGAGACAGTCACACATGATCTGTAATCCTATATATGTCAAGAGGTCTTAAACCACAGACTGTATGTAGGCTCAAACGTCTCCTTTCCTCTGTTTTACAGCAACTGGATGTGGTGTCGTATACCCGGCCTCCGTAAGGGAAAACCCACTCCTCTTATACATCTCCTTACTACGCCATGCTATCTCTCACCCTGTGCTGGGGGCTTGCCTACATGCATGCATGTGTATGTATGTGTGTTTGTGTGTAAGTCTGTGTGGATGCATTAGCTTGAATCCCAGAATATCTTTCCTCCTGTTTTAGAGACAGGGTGTAATTTTATGACAACTGCATAGCCTTAGGCCTGCAAAAGTATAGGATACTGTATGGAGCAAATTAAACACTAGAGGGCAGTGCAGCTGTGTAGTCTCGTGTCCACCGCTTGTTGTTATTTATATTTATTCTCTGTAGTTCCAGCCACACAATTCACAACCAAACTCAAGCTGGTCGGTAAAAAGAGAACATTTTGCCAAACCACACTTCCTCGGCCAGTCTGGGATTACCGTCTGTCAAGAGCTCATCACCCTGTCTACAGAAACAATATTGCACTATGCATATGTCTGTATTACAGGAATGCTTATAGCTTCCACTTTTTCATTCTTTATATTTCACGGCTTCTAATTAATAAGTAATTTGACAGCTTGGTGACTTCAATAGTTTGGCACATGTGCTCATTGAGTGCAAACCAGCCCTTGTATGGAGATTATTCTGAGAGGTTATCAGTGGGAAAATATAATTCAGAGAGTTGATGATGCAAGTAAGTAATATAAGCTTAATAGAGGGGAGGACGTCCAAGGTTCAATCGAATCCGAATAAAAACAATGTTTATTGCCAAGTAGGTTTAAACTCATGCAAGGAATCTGTCTTCATGTTTTGTGAATACAATAAAGAAAATATTGAGAGGACATCTATTTATTTTTGTAAGTACCGCAAAAACCAAAGGCATTAATATAGATAGATACATAAATATTTAAAAAAACAATGAATCCAGACTATTTTGTTCACGGCCATTTACCCTGTATATGCTTTGAAAACAGACTAAGTTAAAACTTCTTTTATTAGTTCCAAGCAAGATCTTGTCTTCTGAATTGCACATTTGGGTTTTGAAATCTGTATTGTCACTTGTCCTTGCAGAATCCCAAATCATATTTGTGTGATGTAGCAGGCAGAATAAATGCACCAAACCAAAACTCCTCCTCTATGTTTCGCCATGTCCTCCTCACCTCTGACCTCTGTTTCTCTTGCTTCCCCCTTTTCTATCTGGCTCCGTCTGATCTTATTTCCTCCCCTCATTGTCACTCTATAGTCTTTTTCAAGAGGTTCATTTTACGGCTCTGTCTCCCTTTCTCCCCATCTCTTTAATCTCTCTCCTGACACTTGTGCATCGATCCTTCCCGTATCTCCTCCATCAGTCCCCTCAAGACCCCCTGAGCCTGAAGCAGCACAAAGCAGTATAATGTCTGCAGTAGTATTTCATTCAGCTAACCTGACTTACAACTAATTTACTAGGGCTTTCTTACCTAATCCCCTGTAGCTTTAAGTGATTCATTGGCTGATGTTTTGCTTTTGTTGAGTATAAATCAGTAAATCTTCAGGGAGAAGTTAGCTGGGAAGTGAAAACGTCAAAAGCTTAGATAGCTTTGCTCTTCACATGCATGTATACATATGTGAGTGTGTACAGTATAGTGTTTGTGTATATGTACATTTTTATGCATATTTGTATATAAAATCAAATGTGCATACATTGTCTTCCTCACATTTCAGGAAGAGTTTGTCATAAAATGAAAACAAATATTGTAACCCCTTGCCTCAACTCTAGAAGGTACATGCTGACACTTGCATATCTAGGTTTTTCCTGATTGTGGTTCTGAGTTTGGTTCATTTGTTAAAAGCTTGAAAGGAATCAAGTTGCAATCCTGATTATTCTGTACTCCTTAGACAGCATTTCACGATAAGGCCCAAATGATTTTCTATAACAGCTGATATTCCTTAACTCCCCTCAAATAATCCCTTAAATCATCCCCTTGCGCTCAAGGACTTCTGAATTCTGCTGCATTCTCACAGCTGAGTTAAACACAAAAGGAATTATTTGGAATCACATCAAAGGGAAATTGTGTTTTTTACACTTTTCTCTATCATTTGGCAGGATTTGTGATGGTCTTTGTGATCTGGACTACAATTTGAAATGTTATGTTATGGGTTTTAATAATACATGGCCGGTTTGTACATTTGTGTTAATGACATTAACATGTGTGCAGTTTAACACGTGATTCTGTCCACAAAGAAATCTGGTCATCAGTTTTTATTAAAAAACTAAAAGTTCATTTTGGATGTGATGCTCTTGAAAAAAGTTATTGTGTGAGGGAGTTGTAGTGAGTCTGAATAGTGGTGCTCTGGAAGAGATATGTGGGATCCTGGAATAGATTTAGAGGAAGAAAACCCCCCCGAGGGCCGAGGGCTGCACATGCAGAGAGAGGCACAGATCATTTAAAAAGGAATGGATGGGATGTTTTTTGTGCCTGTGCATGTAAGCATGACAGTCAAAGAAAAGAGAGCTTGCTAAAAGTATGTGTTTGTGTTCGTGTGTCTGCTCTCCGCTGACTGATAGCTGAGTACAGTTGCTTTTATTACCAGGATGACCCAACACTCTATTTACCTTCCTCCCATTCTCTTCATCCAACCCTCCCCCACCAGTGTGTGATATGAATACATACTGGACAGCCTCTGGCCTTCCTTTGTCTGATGACGTTCTCTCGGATTCTTTCCCTGCACTGCTATCTTTGTCTGGCCTTCATCATCACTGGGGCTGTGAATCTTTATTAACAAACTCTTAACCGCCTGTACAAGTGCCTCCTTTCCGTTTGCATCTGTTTGGCTAAACCAAGAATGTGTCAGGGAAAATCACACGCTAACTACATGTTGAGTGATAGGTGTTAAGCGTTATCAGGTTTATAGTAACATTCTGTTTTTCAATGAATGCACCATTAATACACAAGGTTTTCTTCAACTGGATATCAGTTCTCTCAATTCAACTGCTGAAGTATGTTTTGGGATCTATTTCTAGTGTGAGCAAAGATTTTAACATCATTTTTACTGCCGGTGGCTGAAGTCTCTGTCGCACTAGAGAACACTTAGTGCTTTTGTTCCTTTACAGTTTCTGTGTGAACTTTGACAATAGTTTTGCAAAACAGAATAGGCATTAATTAAGAAAAGGAAAGTCTTCTGTTTTGGGTACGTCGTCCTCCTCCAAGCTGCAAACCGTGACATCAAACGTCCGCTCCTTAGGACTGTTACCGCGGCTGGAGAAACGCTGCTCGCTAATCGCTGCTCGCTAATCGCTCCAATAACAGCTGCTTCCTCCGCAGGTCATAGCGGTAGAACTATCAAATGCTGAATTTAATTGCACAACAGCTGCGGCTATAGAGAACAAGGTCAGCAATGCCTGTAATCAGTTATCATGTTAAATTAACCAATGGTAGCCAATCCCTCCCCTCACGGACTCACAGACTTTGAGAAATGCTCCCGCAAAGTCCTTTGGGGTTTTAGTTCTGTCCCACTGTCAAATCATCGAGTGTTTGAGTCTCTGGCAGACATTTTCATAGACAATTCATAGCAATGTGACATTAAACACGTAGGTAGTTTGGAAGAATGGAGACATAAAACAAAGAAGATAAACAAAGAGGACGACACGTGAGTGCTCAGCTTGGCAAATGACATTTGCACAACATTAACCCCAGCAACCCCAAAAATGGGGGCTGAAATCTTCATCAGAACTCTTCCTCACTCTCAAAGTCCTCGTACTCGCATCAATCGATACCAAAGTCACTGATGTGACATAGCAAAAAAAAACTGCAAAGCTTGGCCTTGCAAGAGCATATAAGTCCATGTTGCATGTTTATAACACAATTAAACCATAAATATTAACATATATCATAAATATGACTCGAGAGGACTCGAAAATGCCTCGAGAGAGCTCCCCAGGTTATGGAAAAATCCATTTTCATATCCCTAGCTTGATGCCACATATGATTAGCTTACGACCTACGGAATCCGCCAATTGCGTCAAATCCACTGTCAGATAAAGCCTCAGCAAGATACCAACCACATTCCAGCCCAAAAACTGAAATATGACTTACTCATGGATGAAACCATATTCAAGGGCTGTCAAGTTTTTAAGACAGGTAAGAGTGACATATTTGTCATATTTTAGTATACTATACTAAATGAATTACTAAAACTATTTAACTTCACTTAATCAAAGTCAAACTTAGCAGAGATACAGTTAACACATAGTGCTATTTTATAGTAGAAAAAAGTGATGATATGGATAATTAAAAAGAGGAAATACATCCTGGAATTTTCTTTTTTTTTTATCCTTCTTTTTTTCTGTGTTCTATCATAGACCAATGACCAATAAACCAGTAACACATACACCGCTATATGAACATCCTAACTAGTTTCACAAGTGTTTTCTGTATATTATACTTTTTGAAATGATTCAAATAGCCCTTGTGGTTGAGGAGACATTCTGTATTTAGTATGGGTATGCAAAACATTCGGACTTAAGGGCTCAAGCGTGTTTAAACGAATTAAAGATGCAAAATAAAAACACATGAAATCAGATGAATGCAAGCAGAGATTGCACATATTTATTCATCAAACATTTCATTTTGTTATTGAAGCTGTTTTAACAAAAACAAGTCAATCGATTTTTTTAAATTTCCTCTCATCTCGTGAGGAGCGAGCCTGGAAGTGTTGTGATGTGTTGCAGCAAAGTGCTGTCCCATTTGTATTGACACCATTTCAAGCCTCTCACACTCAACCACTTACCAGGTGATGTCAGTAAGTCCCTGAGGGTTGAGGGTTTGAGGCCTTAGGGGGACATTAGATTGGGCCGATAATCATGGTCGTTGATGTTTGTGTTCGTCTGGAAAAGGGTCACCTGATAGGAGCGTGACGAATCAGGAAAGGACACGTTGTGACTGCGAAGACAGAATCAAGTAGCTCTAAAACTGGCCCAGTAAAGAAATATGGCCTGTCTACACTACTAATGGAAATGCAGGGTTTTTTTTTGGCTGTTGACAGTATTTAGTGATTTATGAAGTGGTTCAAAAAGATATCCTGAATGCTCTCTGTAAAAACCGTTGACACCATCCCTTGCCCTCTGACTATCATTACCATATTACCATATTTGGTTCTTTAAAATGAAATCAATGGCAGTTTATGTTTTTACAGTTAATATACATTGTTATATTTATCCAAAGACTTCGCAGTATATATGTTTAAAAAATAATCACAATTACAATGTCTCACATGATATCATCTTCATGTTAAAACAAAAAGTGGCACCTTTTTGAGATTATACATGCGATGGGGTTTACACGTCTGACTGTGTTGGGGCGGGCAGCTGCTGGTAGGATTCAGGAATGTTAGGGGTCACAAGAAAACTGCAGAGTTGGTAGCGCTTGAGGGACATAGGGGTTCCTGTTAGTAGGTCAGAGGCCAATAGATGTTATCTTACAAGGATCTGTTAAGCAGGGTCACAGATCTCAGGAGGAAAATACTGTTATTATCATCATTATCATAACTGTCCTGGATTCCTTTAGTGAAACCCAGCTTTACAGTGCAGGCTGCTTTAAAAATAGGCTCCTGACGACTATGATATTTCATTTTAATGTGAACAATTGTTTTCTTCAAACAGCAACCACTGCTTCCAGAATCATGCCTACATATCTTGGGAATTCTGTATATCACAATAACTTGAAGTAGTTAAGTTCTTGTTATTTATTCTTCCGAAAGTACTCTCTATTCTAGCTCCTGTTTCTAAAAGTTATGTGATGTAAATACGGTGTGCGTGCAGGCTCTTAATGCACTTGCTTACCTACACAGCTGAACTTTGAGACAATATGTACTCCCCTTTGGCTTCATCCAGAAATAACAATTGAGAACAAAAAAAATCCCCTAATGTATCATAAAAAGATTTTAAAATACAGAATAACACAAAATAGTAGTGAGCATAACCATCCCTGCTGAGTGAACACACATCGGAGCCTCTTTTCTCCAGTGTGTATTAAATACAAACTGCACTCAAAGTATCTAGTTAAATGTGTAAATATGTATGTATTGATGCATAGTCTGCCCCGTCGTGGTTAAATGCATCTCTAAGGACAATAAGTCTGGTGTGTGTGTGTGCACATGTGTGTGCGTACGTGTGTGTGTGTGTGTGTTTGCACTGATGGGCCAGTGTTGGTAACCATGGCGCTGACCTGGGGAGGGGTGTTTGTTGACGAACAACATTCCAGTGTTAGCCTGAGTTAGCCTAGTGTGTGTGTGTGTGTGTGTGTGTGTGTGTGTGTGTGTGTGTGTGTGTGTGTGTGTGTGTGTGTGTGTGTGTGTGTGTGTGTGTGTGTGTGTGTGCAGGTAAACATCATGCGTCTATTTAAAGATGATGATTCTTCCCTGACCAGCTGATGGACAACGTTTCTGAGCGTTGCCTGCAGTCTTGAGGAGGAGACTCCTTCGTATTATTCTGCCTGGATACTGCAGAGTAAGTCCCGGAGGACACACACATTTTCTTGTGTTTAACGCTATAACAAAAAGAGAGTTATGGTCTACTTTTCCTGCATATTTATAAAAAGCAATCTCTGTTGTTTCTGTTGTGTTTTCTTTCTTCATCCCATCAGCTGTTGTTTTGTAGTTTTAACTCATGTTTGAGGGAATTGTTTTCACTCTCACACGTGACAACAATCAACCAGCTTACCTCTCTGACATCTGCTGGGCTGCATGCGAATGCCATTTGTCTCTCAAAATCCATTAAATAATAACATCCCAAACAACGTAATTATGCATATCTATGCCAATTGGGTGTGCCTTGTTTTTTTCTTTTCCGTGAAACCAAAACAAGATGCAAGCTAGAGGGGGAGGGGCGGTTTGTCCAGAGGACCACATCTTCATCATCGCCCAGAAGATAAGATCAGATCGTTGACTATGTTTAACTCTGGCACCAGTGGAGCGTGCTTCTGAAAACAACTAGCTCAGTTTCACTTGGTCCCTCAGTAACAACACTGCTTTGTATTCAGGGTCACAGTCAATTGTGATGTGGCTTACCCTCTCTCAAACGTGAAAACACTAAAACCTCCAGCATGCCCCAAAGAGCAGTAAACCTTCTCTCGACTGAATGTGTTTTAAAAGGCAGAAACCCTACGGCTATCTGACCTGACAAACCTGCTGAACTGACTCTGCTCAGCAGAAAAACATTCTTCTGTGACACATTTGCTCAAGGTGCAGATGCGTATAACCAACGTCTTGAAGTAGGACCTGAGCTGGGTTCACTGAGATACACAGCTGGTATTTGCAGGTTTTAGCCCCTTTTCAAGTCTTCAAATATTCAGGGCTTTTCCTTGAGCAAGCCTTTTGAAAACATACAGAATATTCTGAATATAAGCTTAATAGTTTTTTCGGATTTCCTAACAGAACAGTTACAGTGATAATGTGTTGGAAACTTCCTTCATGTGTTCTACCATCCTAACTCACAATAAAAGACAGGATAACTTAAGCTTGTTTGAGTATCACAACAATTACAGTCGTTCAAGAAATACCACGCTGGTGAGACATAGACGGAGAAGCTGCCCAGAATGCAATGCTATTACAGATAGTGAGAATACCTCTCTGAGAGCTATTTTTGGCCAATGAGTTCACTGGTAATAGCTAAGAGAGGGAAACTGTTGTGACTAGGGTGATAACATCTTAAAGTTATAACTGTACCATTTGAAAGTAAATTAGCTGTAACATATTGCCAGAATGAACCCTGTCTGATTGAGTTCACTTGATAACAGTGCTCTGTGGAAAATGAATCCCACCAGAACAATCAGTGAGTTATTGACTGCTAAATATACAATTATAATCAACATTTGAAAGTAAAATGAACAAAAAGCAAATCCTAGCAAAGAAAGATAGTGACATAATTTTTTAATGCGAGGAACTCCCACTCTTAATAGTTCACGCTCAGCAAATGAAACATCACAAAAGTTAACAGGGTTGTTATACATTGCCTGCTCACACACATGCGACACCGGACACACGCACCCACGCATACAACAAGCATACAAAGCGATTTATTCAACCCTGTCCGCTATCTTCATACATACAGCAGTGTGAGTGTGTCTGGATCACATATGCAATACACATACAGGACCATCCATTGTCACACAAACCATGAGAGAAATGTCTTGACATGGATAAAGAAAATTTCCATATAATTCAGTGGAAACAGTTCATGCCCTGACTTTTCATCAAGCGACCAATATTTCCGCTGTTTCCTGTTGGTTTTCTCTAAGAAATAAGAAATTAAGTGGTGGCTTAACAGTATCTTCTGTAGTTTACAAAAATTAAACAAAAACAGAAAATACAAATATAAAATGTAAAAATGCGTCATTGCCATGTGGCCCAGGCAAGAAACACATTCCAAATGGTCCAACACTTGTATTTTCTATACCTGACAGCATGTGGAAATGCTATGTTAGCACTGAGCTCAAAACATCCAGCTAAGCCTGATGAAAGTCTGTGGTATGAATCGTGAAAAACCCCAACAGCTCATTCTTCGCCTGGCCAAGACAGTCATTTTGTTTTTGCATTTAGTGGTATCCAAAAAGACAACACATATCAAATTCGCTCTATTCTACGTTCACTTTTTATCCACTCGCCAGTTTTGTTGTCGCTTCACAGGTCTGCAAAAATGGCAACATACATTTTAATCATGTTACAAACTATACGACATCTCCAAATCCCCAAATGAAGCTCTTTCTATGGGTCCGACTGTAATGATCCCAGTTACACTTCATAATTCAACATTATATCAAGATTTTCTGTCATAGTGGTCGGTCACAGTATGACTCAGTGGCGGGCCGTGGATTTGGTACCTACCCCTGCTCTGTCTGGCCCAGCGCATTTGTGAAAAACAAATACACTATAAAATAGATATAACTTTTAATTATATATTTTTTTTTTAAATTACTAAAAAATTCAAGATTGAATTGTAAAATAGCTATAACTTTGTGATTCTGTTTAGGCCAGCAGAGAAGGCTTAGCAAGCCCTCACGGCCCGCCACTGATATGACTACATGGTAGCTGAAAGGTCACACTGCCCATGCAGCAGCTGTATTCAGCTAAAGCTTCCCTGAGCTACAGTGACTTTAGTGTAAAGATCACCGGTTCGACATGTAGGCGCTGTGACATGTAGAAACACTGCATGTGTGTGTAATCCATCTGCACTCACAAACTGCCGAGGAGTAAATCAACTTGTGAGCCTTCAGGCCAGACAGCCATGTTGTGTAGAGAATCAACTATATTTGTAAATCATCGCCTCCCTCCCCAAAATGAAATCTTAATTTACACCTTCTTTTCACTGCAATATATGTGAAGTATAGAAACCTGTTATGGAAGTGTAATGTCTCCTCGACACTTTTAGAACGATACATTTGATATAAAGCAGAAATGATTCATGGTACAGCTGCTCCCAAGGAGTTGGAGACAATTGGTGCTCACAGCTGGTACAGTGCAGGGGGGCGGTGGGCGTCAACACATAAAGGCTACATGCTTTCCTTCTCTTTATTCCCTGGAGGAGACACATACAATGAAAACTATTCTCCAGCTCAGGGTTTTTAATGAATGCATAAAAGTTGTCAAGCACGGGCTGTTTTGTATGGAAGAGCTCTTTGTGTGTTTTCCTCTTGTTTGTTTTCTGACAAGAATATGATTTAAAATTGACGTGTAGCATGCTTTAGGATCTGCATGTTACAAAACTGACTGTGAAACTCTCAGAGGACAGAAAGTAGACAACAAGCATGCATTTTAGAGCATGGGCGTCGTTGTTGCCATGTGCTTGAGTCCAAACGTATTTCTGGTCTAGGAAAGGGAGTGTGGCACTCCGCGAGCCCACGGACCACTCTCTTCCTGTCTTTGATGGAACGCTTGCATAACATCCAGCCAGTAGGTAGTCCAACTCCGATTCTATCATCTCTCTGAGCTGCCGTGCACGTGCATGTGTGTGACGTGGTGGGTGTGTATGCCTCGCTCTCTTGTCTCTCCACGCCCCCCATCTTTCATCCCAGTCCTCCCATAGGTTCTATGCAAAGGTAACAGAGCGACCGGGGGCTCTATAAAGATCCACTTTGTCGTCGCGCTCTCTCTGCTTTCTTCATTTTTTTTCCGTCTCTCGTATTTCCACCAGCACGCACCAAAATGCCCAGCAAAAGAAAGAAGAACAAGCGTCGCATGAGGAGGGTGGTAAGTGGGGGCAGGCGTACTTTCTTCACTAAGTTTCTAATCTCATCACGGTCAAATCAAAATTGTATTGCTTGGATTAAGAACTCATAATCAGTTGGTGGCAGCTTTCATCTATCGCCTACCGTTTAGTAGTTATTTTAACTCAGTCTTGTATATGTATACTGTATGTATACTTTTCTTTTACCGTTTTCCCCCAAAAGACACCTGGAGAGATTGCTGATAAATACAAACACGTGTTTTGCACCTGTGTTCAAATGATGTGTCTAACGAGAACATTGAAATATCAAGCGAAAAGTTTTCACGATGTTGTTGCGTTTCTTGTGACGCGCTGAACTCCAAGTTGCGCTCCAATCCTTGTGCGTAAAATGTCACTATAATGGAAGACTGCGCCACACATGTACATACTAGAGTCAATAGAAATTATATAAACTCTTTAAGTAGCACGTCAGACGCCTCTGGCTTGCAACTAGGTGCAAGAGACAAGGAGAATTGTACACGTCTTGGCTTTACGCTCGTGCGCCACGTGCGCTCTCAGCGCGCTCTGTATTGAACGGCAGATGCTGGGATGGCTATTGCAGGTTAATATATCCATGTGGGTTATTGTTATTAAATGTAATTTGTTTTACTTTATACAAATATGTAACATCTATCACATTAAACAATTAATTATGTTTGCTAGCATATCCCCCCCCCCCCCAACCCCTCCCACATCTCCCATGCACACAGTACATAATGTACAGTACATACACTACTCCACATGCTGATGATACACTGCTTTATTCAATTTCAATAATTCTAATTCACAATTTGTCGAAGCAGAAGGCTAATAGTGTGACAAATGGCAAATCGGACTCCCAACCCCTTTCTGAACATCCAGTGCCCAAAGGAGTGCTGCTCTTTATCTTTTCTTTTCCACTGAAAATAAATGTTTGCATCTAATTTCAACTTTACAACTAAATGTTCACTTGATGCCCAGTTCTCAGACACTGGGGAGACTTCTAGGTATGTGTGTATGAGTTTGTGGCCTTCAGTCTCAGCCCCTCCCCCTCCTTAAAACCTCTCACTGTACCACACAACTGTATTTGGTAGTGTGTTGACGAGAGGAATGTCTTGCATTAGTTTTGCCAGAGTGGAGTCTGCACAATCTCTCTGATTCGCTCAGTCTGTGAGCCCTTGAAGTCACTTACAGCTCAATGCTATCCCCAATTCTAGAGATATTGGAGCACAGGAAGTCAAGGAGCAGCCTCGAGATGTAAAGCTGAATGCTGCCCTCACAAGCCTCTTTGTATGTAAGCATATCAAATGTCCGGGCCCCCTAGCCGCAGCCCGAGGAACACAATTAACGACCTTGATTGATTTAAAGTTATATATCACTCAGTTAGTGAGGTTTGGGGCAAGCTATTTGAGGAGGAAGATAAAAGGAGGGGGAGGGAGAGGAGGGTGTGGGGGGGGTTGTTTTGACGGTGGCTAGTGGACAGGCACAGACATAGGCACTAACTGGCTGCCAGTCTAACAAAAGCATTTTCGGGTAGTGATTGTAACGTGATTATAACGTGATTATAATGTGATTAGGCCCACTGTCTGGCCGGCGGGGCACCCATCAGAGCTGCTGACTCGCACGGTTTCTATCCCCGCTTCACCAGACCTGTCAGGATGGCTCTGATTCAACTAATTAGCCCCCATTATCTAACTAGCTTTGAAGGGCCTATTCCCATTTACCCAGCCCCTCCCTCCAGTGATGTGGAGTCCTAAAATCTCTATTAAAGCCTGAGGGGGTTTTGTCCGGAGCAGAAAAAACATGTCGGATGGCATGCCTGGTATTCCTGCAGACAAAAATGTGCTAGAACGGCCCGCTGCCTGACAACAACACCAGTATCTGAACACGACAAGGGGCCTCTGTGGCATTCAGACCCCGCTACTCACATTCACTTCAGTTTCTTCACCTTTTTTGTAGACTCTGTGTCTCTAAACTCATTGACTTGCCAATATTAATCCAAGTTACCTGTTTCGTAGTATAGTATTACATTCTATTAATAAAACGTGAAATTTCCAGTGAAAATAAATGTGAACGCTTGAAAACCTTTCCCATTGTTATGACAAGACAATAATCATTAACCCAAATGTTTTTGTGTCTTTTCCCTCTTGCAGCAGGCCCAGAGGAGAGCCCTTGAAGAACAGCATGCAGCCGACCCGCCAGTCAAAGCGAGTCCTGCGATTGCAGTGGCGCCCCCTGCAGCAAAGAAAGCAGCCAAAACTCCAGCACCAGTAAAGATCCCAGTGGCAGTTCCGATTGTTGTCCCAACTGTGAAGACCCCCATCGTTAAACCAGAACCAGTTGTGGAAAAGCAAATCTCGGTGCCTGTGGAGGAGCCGGTCCCTGTGCCTGTGGAAGAGCCGGTCCCGGTGCCTGTGGTCTCGGTGCCTGTGGAGGAGCCGGTCCCGGTGCCTGTGGAAGAGCCGGTCCCGGTGCCTGTGGTCTCGGTGCCTGTGGAGGAGCCGGTCCCGGGGCCTGTGGAGGAGCCGGTCCCGGTGCCTGTGGAGGAGCCGGTCCCGGTGTCTGTGGAGGAGCCCGTCCCGGTTGAGGTAGCGGTGCCAGAGCCAGAGGTTGTGGTGTTGGAACAGAGTCCAGCAGAAGTTGAGGTTGAAGTCTCGGTCACTGAAGAAGCCCCAGTTGTTGAGACTCCACCTGAAGAGACCTTCACAGTTGAAGCTGCAATAGTGCAGGAGGCTGAACCTATCATTCCTGAACCAGAACCAGAACCAGAAACAGAACTGCCAGAGGTAAGAACAGCTTCGTATCATACACATGCAGACATTTGACTTGTCAGTAAACTAACCATCGAGTGTCTGAATCACCCTCATTACAAAACATCACAGAAAGTGTGCTTAATGTTCAGGTTATGGAGTTACTTTTTGAGTGGTTATTGCATGGATGTTACGAATGTCCAGCAACATGAGCACTTAGTGCACGTGCGCAAGTCTTTGTAGTGTTGGGCAACAAAACTACTTGGTGAAGTTTTGGTAAATGCAGCTCTCGGCCTGACTCCACTGCACATGACAACACTCATTATAATAAAGGGAACAATCCACCATCAACATTCAATATCTATGTTTTTGTCCATTCCAATGCCCAGCACATAGTATGTGCTGTGGCTTTGTTCTGAGAGAAGGGAGGTGGTAGGGGGGGGGGGGGGGGGCGGGGGGGGAAGACAGAGGGAACAACATGTTCCATTTAGCGAAGAGGTGGAAAGCGGAGCCAGTTCAGCAGTCATTGTACATTATCACCTACACGAGAACACGCCTGTGCCATGAAGCAAGCCTTTATTTAAAAACGTGCCCGGGTTTTAAATTGGCTGCTTGGATGAGCTTGTTGGGGAGTTTGTTATCTAGTCATTTATAGTTATTCCCTTCATTAATTTATTGTGCTGCAAGAATGGTGGTTCACATTTGATCTGCTACATCTGATATGAGCCGTTTTTTGTTATATTCTTGCTCAATGAAGTTGGTTTGATATTTAAAGACAATGAAGTTACTGAGTAAGATGCAAACGCTTGCCGTCTGTCTTCTGTCTTTACCCTCCAAATCTATACATTTTCTTTTTGCAAGTTGTAAAATGATAGACTCTGTTGCTTCATACTGCCAACATGCACAGCTTTTTGGAACAGAATGTTCTGTCTCAGCCAATAGACTGCAGGCTATGTGAACGCACGCTGCATAGTGTACATGCATGTGCCTAACCTCAGTGCACATGCACACACACACACACACACACACACACACATACACACACACACACACACACACACACACACACACACACACACACACATTGAATTCAAGGCTGTGCTTCCACATTGAGCCATGACCACATATGGTGCACATGCATGTGCTGACGTGTGTTAGCATGCGAAACGCTGGCCAGGAAGAAGGTGTCATTATCCTCGGTGGCCATTTACACCAACTCAGTGTTACACTGTTCTCCAGTAAATACTAATATAGGTTTGGATTATCTACCCACTCAGCAATAAAAGACCAATAAAGAGGTTTCTATCGGAGATAAACAGCCCATTTTATACTTAAGCAATGGCAGTATCCACCCCCTCCTTCCCTCCCTTCCTCCCTCCCCTCCTCTCCCCTCCCTCTTCCCCACCCTCCTCTCCCCTCATCCCTGCTTCTTCTCTGCTCCTTCACTGCTTGCAGATGTGCCTGATTCAGTCGCTCACAAACACACGCACTTTAGCGAAACTGAGAATTTGTCAGTGCTGGTGCTTTTGAATTGCAAACGCATACAGTAGCAGGTTTAATGTGTGGGGCAAGTCATATTTTACTTGCTCTGTTGAATGAGCTTTTTTCAATCTTGACTTTATGAAACTTCTCTCTCAGACACCTTAAAGTGTTCACTCTGTGACACCTCGTGTCAGGCTAGAGTTGGTCCTCACTCGAACAGTTGGGCAATAGTTGAATCAGAGCGTGCATAAATGGGGCTCGTATTCAGTTGGCTTTGGGACCAAAGAGAGCCGGTCTCTCCGCTTCTGGCTGTCACCACGGAGACTCAGGTGAGTTTAAACCCCACCACCTGATTTGCAGACCTGCTGAGTGCGTTGCATTTTTCTGTGGCCCGAGGCGACGGGTGCGGCTACTGCTGAGACTGAACATTTTGTACCAGTTTGCTCCGTCGGTGCTCTTGCAGCCCTACCCCCTTCAGTCCCTCACCCTTGTTTCCCTTTCACTCTCCCTCATCCCCTTCCTTCCCTCCCACCACTTGTTCCTCTCTGTCTCCCCTTTCAATACTCTGCCCTTCTCTGGCCTCCCTCTTTCACTTCTGTCTTTGCCAGCCCCCCCCCCTTACCTTCTATGGGCCCTAATTAGCTCGTCTTCCCAGCACATGCACACACCTAGTATTGTCCTCGTTTTTATCATTAAGTCTTTACTGGGAAGAGACGGGATGGGGAAAGTTGGGATATTGATCACCTGTTGGTGTGTGTCTTGCTTGTGGTATTTGTGTGAAGGGATGACTTGGCATTAAATTGCTTTCAGTTTGCTCACATTAGTGCTAATTACAGCATGCTTTAAAAAAGGATTGGCTGAGCACGTTTAGAGAAAATTGCAGGTGACAAAGATGTGCGAAGTAATGTTTTTTTTACGTTTTCAAACTTAGTTGAAACAATTATCACCTTGAGGCAAAGCACGTGGGGACAAGCACCCCTCCTCCCACCGTGTCCAGCCTCCCTACGCACATGGAGCCCTCCCCACATTTTAATGCAACTTTTATGGGTTTGTTTTTCAGGGCTTTATAGTATCTATAGGGCTTTGTTAGCTTGACCGTACACATTTGCAGTCAAAAGGCTTCCTTTTCTCATTTACATTCTTTGCTTTGCATGTATTTGACGACTCCTTTTATACTAAGTATGAGTTGTCAAAGTGTTTGATCATTTATTGTTTTACTATATTTGTATTCATCTGCAAATAAGTCGTACTTTGCATGATTATGAAATTGTTTCCCTACACTGTGCGTGTCTGAGAGTATACAATTGGTTGGAGCACATGGACCATTGCAGGTACACTATGTCCTCTGTGTTAAAATGGTCTGTATAAAAAGTGTCTGTTTCTAGATCGGCTTTGGTTTGAGCTGGATTTGTTTTTTAATGTGACTGTTGAGGCAGGATCTGAGTGCAGATCAGTTTGGTACAAAGTGTTCTGGTACGGGGCAGACTAAAGGGGGTGTGTTAGCTTCATGTGTGTGCCGTGTGTGTTTTCCTGTTGAGCAAAGGAAGGCCTATAGTCCACCCCTCTCCCTCCCCCTCTCCCCTATACCGTCCCTCTCACGCTATAGCTCGAGTATATATTTACTCCTCTCAACTATGTGCACATTTTTTCCCACTTGGCTTTGGTTCAGAAAAATCCTGGAGAACAGGATTGCTCACCTCCCCAGTAGCGTTGAGAAAGAGGTGGAGATGGTCAAGGAAATCAAGCGTAACAACAAGCGTTTGAACTGTCTCTGTAATTCTTCACTCTGTTCTAACTACTGTAGATAAGTAGACTTGGTGGTTTTGGCCATTATGCACTAGACCTGTCCTACATTGAAGACAGGCTTGTATAAAACAGTGTAAATAATTTACTGTTGGTCTATAAAGATTTGCATTATTCATGCGCTGCTTCCTGTTAGTGCCACTATAGCTCAACACACTTGGATGCACAGTGGGTGCCGCCAGTGGCCATTTAGGTTACTGCCAACTCTTCCATACCAAATCGTTGCAAGGCTAGGAAAGCCACTCTGGCAGAAAAAAATTGTAAAATATGGGTGCCTTCTGTCATTATCTGAACATGCGTGTCTAGATAATATGTATTTCTATAGATGCAATAAAAATTCACATTTTGGAAAATATTTTTTTATTTTTTATAAAATATGTAGTTATAGAGTTGTGTGGGTTTTTTGAGAAAGGTAGTTCAATAAGGTGTGTATAATATATATGTATGTATATATTTATTTCTTTTCCTGAGTTTGAGCTGGGTTATAGAAAAGGGGGCGAGAAATGGGCATACCGGTTTCCCAGTATGCGACTGGTTGTAACATTCCTGTAGAACGTATGCCTGTTCCTCCCCCTGAACTCAAATTACACCTACACCAAAGGCATTCCCTAACAAGAGTGAAGTATAACTGTGCTGACTTGTGAGTTAACTTTTTTTTCTTCTCCCCCCTTTCATAGGTCATACCCCCAGCTGAGGCTCTTGTAGCAGCCCGTGTTGAGACCGAGGTAAGAACAGACCTCCACACACACGCGCACACACACACGCACACACACACACACACACACACACACGCACCAACCCACTTTTAAGCCTATAACTTGCTCAGGCAGTATATCTTTTCGGTTTAAGCCTGAAGCGGATTGCAGAAGTGTGAGCGAGTATGAGTAAAGGACAACTCAACATGATTATTAGAAAAACCTTTTGTAGAGACGTTCTGGCAACGTGACGTGTCACTTAGGTTCGTGTTACATTAAGTTGTCCTTGGACAGATAAGGTAAAACATAAAGTATCCCTGTACGCATGTTGAGACACTGAACCCCAAGTTACTTCTTGATTGCAGCTCACTGCTCCTTAATGCTTTTTTCTTTTTTGGCCATTCAAGCTATGCATGCAGCCCTTTCATACAACATAATGCAGTGCATTCATCCAGTACAGAAAACACAACTGCCTTTCGCACATTTTTGGTGCAACGAAAACAGTTGTGCATCAAACCAGAGTAACTCGGGAGTTTCCACTCTTGTTTTATAAGTTCCTAGCAGCAGTAACTGAACAGGAGACACAACTCTTTCAATAGAAAAGTGTTTATTTTCTATGACATAAGCTTCACACCTTATAAATAACAGCCACACTTTCCCCCATGGCTCATTCTCTTGTATAACACTCTGATCAGACTCGCCTTCTCCAGATGTTTAGAGGGAAAGAAACAAACTAAACATACTCATTAAGCACATAAATGGCAGCATTGGCGCTAATCACTGACAGCAACAAAAAGCTTTACAGCCTATAATTGCAGTTAATAAAGCTTTCAGGTGACATAAGTGCTGCAATTGGTATTAAAGTTGCAATTAAGCAACCGCTCCTCAGAAACGCAGTCAAGTATAGTTGGTTAGCTTTGACCGTTGAAGATAACTTCAGGCTGTAAGTTATATTCAGTGCAGAACATTTTCAATGTTTGTTGTTCATGCCTGCTCAGCCTGTAAAATGGCTATTATCTTGTGGCATTTATGTCCATGTGTCCAGCCATCCGTCCATCGACCAATGCATCCATTTGCTTAAGTGTGTTTTTTATTTCTCCGTCTCCAGACTCAATCAGAGGAGATTATAGTCGAAACCACAGAGGCTGAACAGGTAATACTGATTTTCTTAATGACGGCAAGGCTTCAAATTACAGTTTTATAGACTCTGTAGTGCATGTGATGTCATCATTTTGTCCACATTATGAAGAAAAACCTTGTTGATCAATGATTCATATGGTCAAAGTGTTGCCCATTGGTTCCCCTGTTGCATGTGGCATGGTTTTTCAATGTGTGTCGTGTTGATTTCGCATGTGCAGACGCATGATGTCTGCGAGCCAAAGACTGAAGTGGAGGCCGAGGCCGTTGAGACTGAGGTGGAAGTCACATGCGATATCGCCATATCAGAGCCCGTAACTGAAACGACTGAAGTGGTTGAAGCACCGACAAGTGACCAAGTTCCTGCTGAAGTCGAACCCGTCGCAGAGGAAGTGGTTACAGAAGCCGTGGAGGAGGTTGTCTCAGAGATAATTGAGCCACAACAGGAGATTGAGGCTGTCGCCAGTCCTGCAGACCCAGCTGAGGGTGACGATGCTGAAATAGAAGTGCTGGCTGAGGAAGATGCACCTAAAGTCCCAGCTGAGCATGTTGCTATCACAGAGGTGCCACGTTGATAAAAAAAAATACTTTCCTCTGCTCTCGAACTTCTTTTTTTCTTTTATCTGCTAAGAACAAAATGCAGAAGTGCATTTTGACTTAAGTAGTTTTAAAATGTCTATAGTGTGATGGTGTGATGTTTGTGTGCAGCATGTGGTTTGAACAGTTTGAAAAAAAAGATCTTTTCACTGGTTAGGTCTTCATGGCTATGTCTGTTTTCTGGCATGGTTCTTCATTAATGTAATTTCTTTCAAAGTGTAACTTAACAGCAACGACTAATGCCGTACTGTGTCCTGCTATTCTTTTTATATAGGATGCTGCTCCATCTGTGGAAATCCCAGTGGTGAGTATTTATTTATTTATTTTTCCAATCAAATACAAGATATAGTTAACTTATTAACTTTCTAAGAGAAATTTTGAGTTTCTGCTGATTATTGACATGGCTATCTGTTGTGCCCACAGGTGCCAGACACCGTCCCCGAGGCTCTGGTAGAAGAGGCTGAAGCCCTCGTAACTGAAGTCACAGAGGTAGAACCTGAACTCAAAATATTTGATTATACACGTTATGTGGCCATTTTTATTCTAGATGTTGCTCACCCTGAAATTGGAAGTTTATGGGTTATGCCATGATGTGCTGACTGTAATAAGTCACAGTTAGAGTCTCTTATATTTGATTTGATACTAATTCAACATCCCTATCTTAAGTATGTGATGTACATTGATACAAATACATTTAAATCACTAAGCCATTTAAAATAACTAGTTCAGAGGCTTCGCTTGCCATCTTCTCCTGGGATGCTGCATAATTAATTCACCTCCTCCACTTAGTCTGTTGTGTGTGTGTGTGTGTGTGTGTATATGTGTGTGTGTGTGTGTGTATGTGTATGTGTGTGTGTGTGTGTGTTGGTGTGTTGAACATCTTAAAATGATCTCATCTTGTTCTCTCCGTCTCTCCACGCAGAGCATTGCTGACTGCCTGGTTGATGACTTTGTTGTCACAGAATCAGTCTCAGAAGTGGATATCGCCGTTGCAGAGTCTGCTGCTGTCCAGTCGGTAAGAACTGCAGACAGGAATTCATCATTAGTTACTGCAATTTTTACGATTATTAAGCCATTAACACATTTTAGATGAGACATTTATTTTACATTCTGCCTCTTATGATCAGAATAGTTTCAGTTAAAATGGCAAATGGAACATGAGCTGTTGCTCCAGATGTCATTGCCATGTATATTGCATATTATCCATTTGTGCAAATTTCATGTTCCGCTTTTATTTTTAACAGTCACCTCTCTCTGCTTGCTATATTTAGGAAATTGTGGAAGTGAGTGACACCAAATCAGAATCTGTGGATGTGATGCCCGCTGAGCCTGTTGCTGCCCTTGCAGAGGAAATGGCCCTTGTGAGTTACTGTGTTGACATTGCTTAAAATTGAACAGACGCATGGTATTACACCATTATATGAAAATATTGTGAAAGTCCTCCTGTGTTACTTTCCTCATTAATTCAGATTATCCAAAAAGTAGGGCTCTCTAACCACCGCTCTCTCTCCCCTCCTTTCCTTTCCAGGACATCAATGCTGAACAGATGTGTTTGGATATGCTGTCAGAAGAGCCAAAGCGAGAAATCTGCGACATACCATGTCAGATGCAGCTCGCTGTGGAGTCTGTGAAACTCAGCTCGATGGTAAATAAAAACTTCACTGTTGCTGTCATAAATCAGATGTTTATCGATAATGGGAATTCACAGTGCACTAACCTGATGTCACGTCTGGTTTGCTGCTCAGGAGATGTCAATGGAGGCGGCGCTGAATGGACACATTGTTCCAGAGGTTTCAATTGAGGTCTAGCTTCATAACTCGGAAGATCTTTTTTTTGTCTTTTGTAAGTTTCTCACAATATTGAATCAGTCAATTATCACATGGATTTAATGTAATTTCTTTCGGGTTTTTTCTCTGACCTTTATTAAAAAAGGAAATTCAGTTTCCACCACTTCCAGCTGCCAATAACTAGGCCCGTGTCTTCTTTGTGTCTTTCAGATTCCCCTTTGGCCATTTGGAGGACTCAAAGCTTTGCAGCTGATCTTGTTCATTTTTTAGAGCTTATGCATGGAAATCTAAAAAGGACATCCACACTTTGAAGTGCCTTCCTGGCCCCGGTTCCTGTCGTAACACCAAACCAGATGCCACCATGCCAAAAACCTCCTGCATTCAAGGCAGCAGAACTTGTTGTCACAAGTATGCAGTAATGGTAACCAACACAGTGGCTAAAAAAAATCTGTATTCCTCCCCAAAAATGCAAAAATACTAAACATTTGCATTAAGAGTAGAAGCAGATGTGCTTGAGAGATGGGAGATTCCAAAGACCAGATAAATGGCAGTGCCTGATATTTCTATTCATCTCTCCAGTACTTTGGCTTCAACACTGCGTACACTCATTGCAGGTGAAATCTGTCGCGTCGGTGAATGTGGCTATAGTTGTACTTGGGCTTATGTTCATATGAGTGGGAGGGACTACGTAGATTTCGTTCATTTTAACAGCTCTTTTTACTCTAAAAAAAGACACTACTACAAACCTCTTCATAGCCCCCATTTCTGTCCCCGGTTCTCCTTTCTGCCTCAACTAAGTGCCATTAGTGTGATGCTAAAACGCATCCCAAAGCTAGAGTTTTAGGTTTTATGGCCACTGGAAAATGACAGTATGAGGGATTGAGCTGAGGTCTTTTTTTTTTCCTACCCTTTTTTTAATTCATTTTGTATAGACCATATAATGTGCTACGGTCTTGTGTTCGAAATCTGTGCTCTGGAGGGGAAATTAATGTGATCTGGTGAAAAGGATCACTGTCGAACTGATGTTGGTCCAACTTTTAAATAAAGCTGTAACTCAATGTGATGCCAGAGTACTTGTTTTATTTACTTTTTCACACACACAAACTGCACTAATAGGATAAACTAATCTACAATGCAGAAATATTGGAGTGATAATGTTCTGTACTGGCAATAACTGTCTCTCAAAGATGCAACTCTATAAAAGACTATCATTTGGTTATGCAATAACTGCTGCAATACTGTTTTCCAATCGCAAATTAGTCAAATAAAATGTTGGTCACTACTAGTAGATGAAGAAGGCAAAGAATACGCTGGCTTTCATCTGTGGTAATGATTTAGGTATATTATTGCAAGCTTGATTATCAGGTGTGATGAATGTCAGTTATACTTTTGTTTTGAAATCTCTCATCACTAAAGGAAGTGGATCTAGAACCGGGCTTGCTACTAAATGACTCATTACCAAAGAGTACATTTAAGATTTTAATGTTTTTTCACCACTGATGGTACTCATTAGTTGCACCTTCAAAATTGGAAGCCTCTGCTTCTAAAAATAAATCCTTAATGATTCTAATATATACTTTTTATAAAAAAGGTTGGAATAGCAATGAGATGCATCAAAAAGTATACAGTACCAAAGCACAGACTCAGGTTTCTACCACTTAAAAAAAAAAGTTATCTTTAAATAGGTTCTTCTGATAATATTGGCTAATTTACCTTAGATGTATACGTGCAGCCCCTTTGAATACTTCAAAATAAAGACAATAGAACACCAACATATCTGCCTCAAATCAAAAGGTTTTTTAATTTATTTTTGCATTGAAATCTACATTCATATTAGTATGATGTAATTTGGTACAGTAAACACTGCTGATGTGTGGTTTTGCAATCCTCCCTCTTTATACTATGATACTGCCAGAGAATTTTAAGCATCAGTTTATTTATTTTTTCTTACTTAGGTTTACTGGCCCCTCATGTTGGAATTTTGACAAAATGCAAAACAGAAGCAAGAGGAAAAAAACAGAAAGACAGATTGAAAAGACAAACAAATAAACAACGCTTAACGAGAGGATACATATTTTTGTAAAAGCAAATTCATAATAATAAATGCTTTGGAATGAAAACAGCAACAAAGAAGCTCACTGTGATCAACCAACAACTTGCACTCAAAACTTTCCTCTTATATATTATCTGAAGATTTTCACTTGTGCCATCAATATGCATGAATACATATCATCATAACCCTCCCCCAAAAAACATAATAAATAAGAAAACAGGTGATTTGATTGGTCCATGAGGTAAAATGTAAAATAAAAAAATAAAGGGAAAAGCAAAAAGTGGAAAGATTAGTTTGAAGCATGGGAGAGGCAGAACAAAATGAAGTTAAGAAAGAAAAGATTGTGATAGCAGACAAGAAAGCATGATGTCCAACAAGGTTTCATTATTTCCCCCCAAAGAAACACACAACCCTTCACACAGTCAAGCATGAGGCTCGATAACACGTCAATTGACCAGGCTGTAATCTTAACAAAGCCACTTGATGGATGATAATATTTTTATATTTACACTGAAGTGATGAATTACTGACAAGAGCTCAAAGTTTGGAATGAACACCCAAAAAAAAAAAAAACACACAAGAAAGAGTAAAACTAAGCACAACCAGGTTAAATCACTGTATTCTCTTTTCGTTCCTTCACTTTGTAATCTCCTCCTATGCACTGACATCAAAATGTCCACTGAACTAGGCGCTGGGGGAAGGAGGGCAGTTCTTACAGAGACAAGGGGTTAATGACTGATGATGGAGATGCTCAAAAGCAGCGGGCAGTGCGAGCGCTGCCATCCAGCGCAATCAGGCCGGTAGACTCTTTATGCTTCTGCTACAAGGAAAAAAAAGCACTTCAATAAAAAGAGCCCCCGCCCCTTTGGACTACCCTGGTTTGAAATCAAACACACCTACCCACTGTTTGGAGGTTTGGTGTGGAAGAGCATGCAGTTCGCTACACAGTATAGCCTGAGTGGGTGGAATTAAAAGAGCACTTCAAAAATAACAGACGGCCCGCTTAGGTTTATATGGGGCTCCAAAACCAGTTAAGCTCCTTCTTCAGAAGTTAGAAGCTTAGGATGCAGGTTTCAACATCAATCTGAGGAGCGCGTGTGTGTGTGTGTGTGTGTGTGTGTGTGTGTGTGTGTGTGTGTGTGTGTGTGTGTGTGTGTGTGTGTGTGTGTGTGTGTGTGTGTGTAGCAGGAACTGTAACGGTAGAAGCAGCACTAGTAGTGTTCAGCAGGCAATAGTCTTGTCTTTCTGACGAGGAAATGATCTCAACAACAAACCCAACCGACTGTTGACCCAAAAAAAGGTGCACTGCTGCACACTACGAATTAATGGGTATTATCAACAGATCTATCTTCAAAATCCTCGGGCAGATTTTAATCCTGCATCTGCTTAAGGGCAGGAGAGAAGATTATTTTTTTTTTTAGTCCATTGGTTGCCGTGGCTGGTTTGTTCTATGATTCATCTGCAACATTCACTATTCTTTGAGGCAACAAAGCTTAAAAACAATACTTCCAGATCGTCTGGCATGCTGAGAAATGTACAGCCATGTTCAGTCAGCGAAATGACTGGTTGTTCTGCAACAGTGCCAGGCACAAATAACAACCGTACCAGCCACAGCCAAAAGTTACCAGCATTTTATTAGTGTGGGGTCATGAAATATTTTTATCTGAATACCACCGTCGAGATAATCAGCTTGTGTTATCTAAATTCTTTTCCATTCTGTCTTCTTCATGTGATTGTCACCCATTCTTCCCTCCAGATGTTTGCAGCACCACTCAGGCAGTTGTACAGGTAGGCAGTGAGTTTAAGAACTATCACATTGTTTATTCTACTGGCTGCTGATGAACCAGTGAGGAAGTTTTGCCTACAGCCGGACATGAGGCAAAAAGGTATTTTTTCTTGACTGTAGAAACAGAAGAAAGTAAAGGAGGGAGTGAAGGGAATGGTAGAGAGGACACCTCTCAGAGGCTAAGGCCCAATGTGGGCTCAGTCCTGTTCAATCTGGCCCAGTCTAACCCCGGTTTGGTTAGGCCAAATCCAGTCCAGTCCGGTCTGGTCTGGTTTAGCTGGGATCCAGACCAGGGTTTTAGAAGAGTGCTTTGGAACCCTGGTTCTCGAACTCTGACCAGGCGTCGTTCAATTCCATGAAGATCATCTTTGCGTAATGTTCATAAGGCTGCCCTGTTGCCTGCGGGGGGGAAGAGAGAGAGAGAACACGTTTGACAATTAATAAATAATAAAGGACAGTTGAGATGAAGGGTTGTAATATTTGTCATTGTTCTACAGTACCTTATCCGGGTGGACGATCAGCACAGCCTTCCTGTAGTACTTCTTCACCTGGTCAGGTGACACCAAGTCAGCCATGCCCACAGGCCTCCAGCGGGTTTCCCCCTCCCACAGCACAGTGTTTAGAGTCGACAGCAGCGCTCGGATGTTTCGCTCTTTCCCCTCGATCCAGTCTAAGATCTGTAGCATGACAAACAAAATAAACCGTAAGCACTTTTACCATGAAAAAAAAGGCACAAACACTGATCAGCACTTGGAGGTTACCGTCAGTGCTGAGTATCACCTGCCAAAAGGTGCCGTGGCGACTGTGGCTCAGTGGTGAGCAGTGTCGTCCTTCAATCAGAGGATATCCTTGAGCAAGACACTTAACCCTAAATTGCTCCCGTAGCTGCGCCTACGGTACATGACCGGTTGATATCCTGATGTGGCACCTTGCATGGTAGCTCCTCTCATCAGTGTGTGAATGGGTGAATGATGTCATGTAGTGTTAAAGCGCTTTGAGTGATCGGAAGACTAGAAAAGCGCGATACAAGTATGGGTCCATTTACAAAGATGATTTTGTGAGTAACCAAACCTTTAATTACATTTTCACCGTTATCTATCAGGGTTGTTTCGCAAAGCGCAATGTTCTTTTCCAGGAAACACTTTGTTATCACCTAGAACAGTGATTGTCAACCACTGTGCCGCGGCACACCAGTGTGCCGTGACAGATTGTCAGGTGTGCCGTGAGAAAATTTCCAATTTCACTTAATTGGTCCAAAAAAATATTATTTAGCTGACGCAAATAATTTTCCATTGTTGAGCGTCTGAGCCTGCAATATAGTGGCTGGCCTAGTAGTTTCCTATAGAACAGGTCTGCACCTTGTTCTGCTATTAAACAAACTAAACGGCCGTATGTTATTGATCGTACACGACAGCTTGTAATTTCTGGGTCGCGTCTACAACTCTTTCCGCCCCGATGCGATGCACACAGGAGAGCACACAGTGGACAGAGAGAGCGGCGAAAAATATGTCGCGTGCTTTTTACAATGGGATTTGCTGCTTTAAGCTATCACTATTTTAAGCTATGAGCTCTCATGTTTAAAGCCTAACAGTTAAGGTGTTTGTAGGTCAAGACAAACATCCAACAGGCTGCAGCCTGGCGCTCCATCAATGACGTTTCTGACGTTTCTGAGGCTCTGGAAATATTCTTCCAAAAGCCCAAAAAACACACTCAAGTGACAAAGCCTGCTCACTTTATGGTCATCATTAAAATAAATGAACACTATGTTTCCTTTAACTCAGTATTTATCAAACTGGGGCGTATTACAGGTGGGGCGCAAGAGGAAATGCTGATTTTACCGTACGGCGCTAATAGGTCACATGCGCATGTACGACTCGCCGATTCTTGTCATTTCGCCAAAAGCCGATCTTTATGAGATCTCCGTGAGGTTGTCTTTTCTGCTGTTGCGTCGCTCAACATGGAGCGTGAATTGAGAACGGCTGTATCAAATCTACCTCGTTTTAAAAAGAGTTGTAGAGGAAAGCAGCTCATTGCAGCCACTATTAATGATACAACGTTATGCTCACACATCTGCACTCATTCTGTTTTGCAAAAAAATAGCTTGTTGTTTTCCACAATAAGCTATTTAGTTGTAACTAAATTTTAGTTATTTTTTGCACGGATATAACTTTATTTTCATTTTTCTAACAAAGTGATAACACATTTGTTTTTGTCTGATGGAGCAATCTGGTTTAATTGAAAGTGATTTCAATGTTCTATTATTTATAAAAGCACAGATGGAGTCACTAGTACTGTGAAATATTACTTTGTAGTACTGTGAGGTGCCACGATGTAGTATGTCCGTCAATCCCCCCCCCCCACCTACCTAAAGCTGTAAACCTAGGCTAAACACTGAATACTGTGACATTCTGTAACTTTTTGGGTTGTTGGTGTGCCGCGGGATTTTTTTATTGTAGAAAATGTGCTGCGGCTCAAAAAGGGTTGAAAAACACTGACCTAGAAGCTGTCCAGGTCAACCACTGGGGGTTAAGGACATGGCCTGAGAGGCAAGCACTGCTCCTTCACTTTTCATATTTCATCCACTGAAGAATGTGTTTCTTAGCGTGTAACATGCATTTAGTTTGTTACCTGTAATTTAAGTGGATCGATGTCTTTCGTGAGCTCCTGTCTCCTCATTTCAGCGATGGTCCTTGGTCCCTTCCTATCAGGCCGAGAGGCAAAACCCTGAGTTGACAGCAGGTCCTCAAAATCCTCCTCCTTTACCTTCGGCTTGCGCCCTGCGTCACAACACAGCACACAGGAAGGAAGTCTTAATGGGGAACTTTGGCTGAATTCCCAAGTAGAGTTTGCAACACGATACAGAACAGAGAATCAATACGATACTGTCCATAAATATTACAAACAAATCATATTTAGTCATTTCCATCAGCTGTATTTGAGTAATAACTGGAAAACCCAACATAGATAAGATCCCCAACTTCTGAAACAAATCCTTCCCCCTCTACTCAATGCTGCTTACCGAAACCAGGCCCACGAGCTCCTCTTTCCTCTCTCCCACCGATGACACTAGTGAAGTTGAGGTTGTAATTGGGTTTGATGGGCTGTGCGCCTGCAGACTGAGAGGCAGAGGAGGCTTTAGGTGCCGTCCCAGGTCCTGATCCGGCCCTCCAAGGTTTGCTCTGGGCGGAGGCGGGTCTGCCGGACTGCCAGGGCTGGGCTTGAGCTTTAGCCGAGGAGGATGAAGCTAAAACATGAAGGAATGATAGTACATTCAGATTAATTTAGAGATTTGCGAGGTCATACGTGAATATGTTTTTCTTTCAAGGGCATTTTCCCCTTTTAAAACCACTGCATAGCACTGAGCAAGTCACTTACCTGGTAAATTGGAACCCAGGTTACCCAAGTCGGCAAAAGGATCAAAGGTCTGAGACTTGGCCTTCGACAGAGATGCAACACCAGGAGCTACAGAAATAAAAAATATGCAAGTACAAAACTGACAACTCATATTTCCAGTCAGCCACAAACTCCTACATTTCAGTCCCACCACTCACCGGTGTTGGTGTAGCTGGGTTTGCTGGCGGCGGTGCTCATGCTAGCCGTGGTGCCAGCTGCCCAGCTGTCCCATCCACCCAGCAGGTCCGGTTGGCTGGCGGATGATGTCATCTTAGGGGCATCATTCACTAGTTTATCTGTAATTACCAAATCATTCAGAGTATCCCCAAGTAAGTTCAGTTTGCATGTTTCCATTCGCTATTTGCAAATAGAAGGTGGAATGTGACACCTAAATGAGTGTTTATTATAAATATGAAAAATGGTTTGTCTGCCAAGTTGGAGTAAGGTGTATGTTATGACACTATCATGTGTTGAGGCAGCAAAGGGACATTTGGGACATAGTGATGTACTTACTAAGGTTGAAGAGGCTCGTGTTTGAAGCAGGAGCAGGGTTACTGTGAGCTGAACTATCAGAACCCAACAGCTCTCCAAACAGGTCCGGCACAGAGTCCTGCCGAGATGACCCCACAGTGGCGTCAACACCGGAGCCAGACGCCATGCCAAATGGATCAAACAGGTCGCTCATGGCTGCAGGTAAAGGGAGAATAATGCTTTAAGGATAACTTAAACAACGATGCAGTCGGCGTGTATTAAGCCTCTGCGCTTACATTTTGAGTCTGATGTGGCTCCACTGGCCGGCCCACTGAAGATCAAGTCTTCCTGCACTGCTCCTGTCTGACCAGCAGGGGGGGCAAACAGGTCGTTGAGGAGGTCGCTGTTGCTGGATGCAGATTTCAGTCCTCCCTGGACTCCTTGATGAGGAGCAGAGGAGGAGGTTGAGGACATGGAAGGGTCAGCGTTCAACCCCAGGAGGTCAGCTGTGTCCCCGATAGGTGATTCCTGGGCTGCAGGAGGAGAGATCTGGAAGGAGAAAGGACACCAAGAAAAGAAAAGAAATATAATGGAATGCTGGAGGAATAAAGTAATTCCTACTTTATAAAACTCAGGGTGCATTAGAAAGGAAGCTATAATTGATATAATCAGCTATCCAAGACTTTCCCCACCTCAAAGTCAGCATCAAACAGCGGTTCGCTGGTGTCACGTGACAGTGGCTCCCCACCTGGGGCAGAATAGGAGTAGGACTCTCCTTCTGATTGATCACTTAGGTCCTCCTGTTCATTCATGGATCCTCCTCCTAGACTGTCTGAGGCATCCTGAGCGCCACTCACATCTGAAAATGCAAGAAGTGGAACTTTTATGGCACTTTGTTAGGATGATTTTATGGTTTGATTCTTGTCTGGGAAAATGCAGGCAGGAAAGTAGTACTGTCCCCTTCGTTGAAATGGAGGGCAATAACTAGAACACTGAGGCTGTACGGGGCAAAATCAAGATGATTTTCACGACAACACAAGTAGAGTACCTTCCCAATCCAGTGTCTGGAAAAAGTTGTTGGCGTTGCCGTCGGTGCTCACAGGGGATTCTGGTTCTGTCGCATTCGAGACTTCTGGGGTCTGAGCCGTCTGGGGCAACTCAGAGTCATAAAATGCTGAGGAACCTGGCTGACGAGGCAGCTCGGGCTTACCTGTAGTGATTAAGGTTTTAGGTTTAGTTTAATGCAGTGGTTCTCAAAATGTTTCTGTCACGCCCCACTTTGGAGGAAGAAAAATTTTCGGGCCCCACCGCCCTAACATAATTGTAACAAAATGGTCCGACTTTTTGTGACTCCTTCATCCGTGCTTTTTCTAATATAGAATAAAGAAAAATAAAATCCCTTTCAAGTTAACCAGATTGCTCCATCAGACAAAAACATACATGTGCAATCATTTTGTTAGAACAATGCAAATAAAGTTCTATCTGTGCAAATATTAATCTATAATAATAATAATAATAATAATCTGTGACTATATTTTCAAGATAATAACAATAACGTTCAACCTGTGCAATACTACTATTACTTTGTACAATGTAAAGTTATCATGTTCATGGTAGCCAGTTCGATCCCTGTTCTCCCCATAGTTTGCATGTCGAAGTGTCCTTGAGCAAGACACTGAACCCCCAGTGCTTCACACTGCTCCTTAATTACTAAGGATGGGTAAAATGCAGAGAATAATTTTCCAACTGTGGTATTAATAAAGGATTATTTATTTAAAAAAAGAGGATCGTGTCCCACAGTTCGAGAACCACTGGTTTAATGTGTGAATTAGAAAAAGAAAAAAGAAGAAAAACACACATCCAGTGGGCTTGAAGGCAGAAAAGAAAGAGAGATGTCTGATATACCTGTATAAGTGAACTGAGAAACAGAAACAAATGGATGGAGAAGCGTTACGCTCATCAACACAAAGCAATATGTCACCTACCAAATTTGCTGAGGATCTCCTGCTGCTCATCACGAGAGGAGAAAAGGATTTTGGGGTTGAGGCCCTTGGTCTGAAAGCTCTCCCAAGGAGGGGTCTTGGCACTGGGTCTGTCTCTGGGCTCCACCTCGATGTCTAAGTTGACCTGGAACAAGTCCGGGTACTTCTCCTGGATGTCACAGGCATCCAAGTCATACCTGGAAAGACAGCAGACGGATTGGAAACAGGAACTTATGAAGAGAGTACATTTCAAGAGTTAATTAGAAAATAAGAAATCTGATGTAGTTGATATTATTGTGCAAGCAATAAGAAATGTGAAGCTTTGAGTGACAATGATCTTGTTCAGTCAAAATATAAAAAATGTGTGTCCATACTTGGCAAACTTGACAGTGGTCGCATTTCTGGGGACGAAGCCTGTGTGGAACTGGATCTGAAACATCTTCATGGATGCCATCTGGAACACATCATAAGAGATGAAAATAAGCTTATATTTGTCAAGGAATGTGCTGACAGCTGACGTGTGTTGCACTTATGCGTGTGTATGCTTGTGTACTTTGGCCTGCAGACGTCCTCCCAGTGTAGATCTGGCGTGGTAGATCACCACCAGTACATCTCCTTGGACTGTCACATTAAGGGGAATCTCTGCATTTCCATCCTCCATCTTGAAATCCCTAGAAAGAGCAAACGAGTGAGCAAGACAATGATTATTAGGAACATTGTTTTTACTCCTTTTACTGACGTTTAGAGCTGAACGTCATTCTCGAGCACGTATGGACTTACTTCATCTGGTCGTACTCCTGCGACGTGGTCAGGACTCTCTCGTCTCCAACGTAAACCTCGCAGAACGGCCGGCAGCCATTGCGCTGCTTGTTGAACTGCGGCACGGGTGTCATGACGATGGAGTGAATTACTATGGGCTTGCTGTGGGGGACGATGGGCTCTTCTGCCATCATGTCGCACATATACTCCATATACCTGCGACAATTAAAACGCAAGATCAGGCTCCTGAAATCTCAGCTTTTGTTAACCAGGGAAATTTGGGGATCGATCCCGGGATTCTACCTCTTGTGTGAGGGTGCTATGCCGGGCGGGCAGCGCTTCATTGAGAACATGTAGACGGCAGCCTCCGCTGTGGTGAAAAGGCGACAGAAACACAGGAAGGAGCAAACTGCCACCGCCGACGCTGCCCTTCCGTCCTGCAGAGACAAAAGGTGGAGGCAACCATTAAGGATATTGAAGGTGTCATCATCATCATAATCATCATCATCTACTCGAGTCATGACCTCGCCTCATCTGAGCATGCATGAAAACCCAAGTCATCTTCGGCATCCCGTAAGTGGCGAGAGATTACTTACCAGACAGTGCACTATACAGATGTTCCTCTGGTCTTGTTTGAGCCAGAGATGCATGTTCTTACACACACTGTAGAGACTGCGCAGGTTGGGGGCACGGCGCACTTGCCAGTTACACTCTGAAACCTACAAACAAGCACACAAAGACACACCCCTGAATACAACGGGAACCTTGTGTAGCCGCACACAAGTGAAAGGATAACCCTGCTTTTGCAAAAGCAATTACTGTGGCAATAGTACATCCATGTATTATAGTGACACTGTGACAGAGTTAACAAACAATCCACTCACAGCAATGACATACCCATACTGAGACAAGGGAGTCACACAGATATGCATCTAGCTACCAAATAGGTGCTTGCACAAACACTCGTGCACACACACACACACCCGCACACACACCCACTTCGTACCCTGTTGTGGAATCGAGAAGGCCTGTAGGATCGCTTGGAGAGGTTGTAGACAGCATAGTGGCCAGCATGACGGGAATCCAGGAACAGACGGACGTCCTCAATGTTGTTCTTTATCGCTGACTCCACCCCCTCCGCTGGGAAGGACATGACTACACGCACACACATACATTTGTGTAACGTACATCAAAGTTCATCCCCTTTCTAAAAATGTTAATCTAAGACATATCACATCCCGTCACGTAAGTGTCAGAATGGAATCACCGCCAACGTTATTTTCACCATGTAGTATAGAATAATGACTTGATCGACAATGTTATGAAGTAAGAGGGTTAAAAATGTTTAATTACTTTTTATGAAGGGTATTATGCCTACCTGCTATTCTGGAGGTGATGTATGAAATATCTAGGTCCCCTTTGGCGTAGCTGGGAGAGGAAATACAATTGCACTTATGAAATAGGGAGGAAAAACACAATTCACAACAAGAAATAAGAAAGAAAGAAACCGTTTGACTGTCTGGGAGACACAAATATAGCCAATTAATGCAAACTGGTTCAGAAACAAGAACGTTTTGTATTATTATTTACGGTATACTGATATGATTCTGTTGCTATTTGATGCCTGAATGGGCAACTCTGTCAGCATTACCCCACAGTACAGATGTTCCACCTACTTTAATGACTGCTGTCCCACAATCATGCAAATTAAGACATAAAAAGTTGGACGTTTTCTCAGTTTTTAAATGTAGCACATGCATCTGGCAGATGTTTGCTGTTGCATGGGAATACTTCTCGGAGGATCATTGCTGCCAATAGTTTCTTGGTGTTACGCATTATTGGCAGTTAATTAATTAATATATTAGGCTACATATATAGCAAAATAAATCATATTGGGACAATGGCAACAGCAAAAACAACGCAGAATGATTCCCACTGAATATTACAATTGAGAACACACAAACAACCTGTAGGCCAAGCAAATACATTTGTCCTTCTATGCCGATGATACTCAATTGTACAGTATCTGTATGTTGTCAAGACAGACAGGCGATGCTGGTTCAGACACATTGAGCTGAAAATGGTGATTTTGTTAGCAGTGGAATATTAAATTGAACAACCAGACACTCAATCATTCACTCACATAAAGGAAAGTGATTCTCAACCAGAGGCACATCTGGATTTGCTTGGGTTACATGGAAAGATAATAGCTTGACTTATTTTGAAAACAAATATTATGATTATGAATTGTGAACAAATAACATAACGTTCAGTTGTTTAATCATTAACATCTGAAAGCCATGTGGTGCAGTACATGAAAAGTTGTGAAGTGATCAGAGACGTTAAAAGTGATGAGAGATAGATACCTAAACGTATGATTCAAATTGTTAGCTTAAATGAATGGATACATGGTTACAATAGATAGTTCAGTGAGCTTAAAGTAATAGGTTCATGTTGAATTGGACATGGCTTAAAGTAATGGATGAACTGTTGAAAATAGTGAGCTTAAAATAATGGAATGGTTGAAAATAATGGAGGAGGTACTTGAGTTTACCTGACAGGGTAAGAGGTTACATCGGACAAAAGAAGGTTGGGAACCATCAAAATAGTCTATGGGTGATGCTGTCTGCTTGAAAACAGACAAAAGTTGCAAAAACACTTTTGTCGTTAAAATTATGACTGATCTGAAAAGGGCTACTAAATTAGGTTTTTTTTTGTTTGTTTTTAAATAGAAGACAGAACTTTAAGAGATGATGAATTTACACTGCTTTCTGGCATTTCATAAATAATTGTCTGATGCAGTTGGTATAATGCAGCTCTCAAGCAAAGGCTATCATTGCTGCACCAGCATCAGCTCAGACTGGCCCATTCATTTCCTGTATGCGTAGAGAACATGTTTCACTGGCTTTGTCACTGACCAATATCACTTTCCAATCACCTGGCGCTGCCATTCACTCTTATAATGATACTCTTCCCTCCATTCACGT
>NC_136596.1:20370872-20623372 GCF_910589615.1 Taurulus bubalis
ATTAAGGATTAAGGATGTATATGACTAATTATTGAACGAAAATACCTTTATCACACACACGGCAATCAATGTGAATGATGGGATTTTTTTAAAACTATTTAAACTATTCTTATATTGAAGGTAATTAGTATCTATATGTTTGTGCCACTGTTTGCAGGGAATATACTGATGTACCTTTCCCATCAGGTGGAGCTGTTTAACCGAACTGGATCAGCTGGAACAAAGTACTGGTGCCAATATTCAACTTGTCATGGCATTTCTCTCTACTGTGCCTCTATGAACGTTATGTTTAAAAGGTGCCGTCCCAAACTGTGACTTGTGGGCAAGAGGAGAAGAGAGACATCGAGGGATGGAAGAAGAAAAGCGACAGGCAGAAACTACAAGACAGAAGGTACATACGTATGAGGTTGTGATACACAGTGTACTTGACATCATTCTGAGGGATGGCGTATTTTCCGTTGACGATTTGGAGCTTGGCCCCCTCTTCGAACGGGTGCTGCTTAAAACACAACAGGTAGAGGATGCATCCCAGAGCCTGCATGGAAATGATGAAGACAAACACAAAGCCACCATTATGAATAAACAGAAAAGAAAGCCAATTGTGAAGTAGACCAAACACTGTCGGAAGACAACCTGTTGTGTCAAAACAACGGCAGGAGAAAGGACTGCTTCATGTCTAAACTAAATAAGTTAGCTTTAAGCTGTTTTCTTTTTTAAACGAACATAAAACGGCACATTATGATCTTAGATAATCTTGGATTAGCTGTGACATTGTGGGACACAAATTAAAAAAGGTACAAGCTCTGACCCAGATGTCCTGCTTCTCATTGATGGGGAAGTTGGAGTAGAGATCGATCATCTCTGGCGTTCGGTATGCTGGAGTGGTGTTCCTTGTGATCTACAAGACACAGAAAACATACTAAAAACAGCTGTTGGACCACTGTGGGGTCTTGCAGTAGAAGATCCAGCTAGGCTCACATCTTGGGTAATCTTGCCTCGTACCTTTCTAAGGCATACTTTTTTTTTTCTGAGACAAAATGATTCATTTTGAAATGCTTCGGTAAAAACCGTCATCCATCATATGTTCCCATACAGACAAGCTAAGCATGCTTTCTAGAAACTAATTATTCAAATCTGAACTAAACACCTGCCCACCTCAGATTTTCATAAAAACCTCTTCCCTCGAGCATCTCTTTTGTGCTATGAGCCTGAAAACAGGTGCCGGATAGATTATTACATTTAGAAACCTGCATACTGAGGTCATCTGGGGCAAATTTCCTTTGTGTGTGTGTGGTCGTGGAATAAATATAATTAACCTGATTGATCGGCACTTCCTCAATCTCGAGCTGTTAATTCAATCAAACGTTCCTGGTTTCGGTCAGTATTGTCACTGAGCTACTGTAAATAATCAATCTGTTTGTTCCCCTTTCAATTGAAGAGCTGATTTTCGTGGAGATATTTGAGAAAATATTATGTGTGAAATGTTTATGCAATTAATAAACCTTTTGTCTGTGAAGCATAAATATATGTATACATTTGTTTTTCATCATATATGTATTTACAACAACTGGTATAAATAATCTTGTCAAAGACCGTAAGATACACAGAGTATCCATTTTTGTGATAATGTAGTCCAAAACAATTTTAGAAATATGTTTGGTCTATGTATGAAAACTGTATAAAAGACCATTTCAATATTAGAAAGGAAGAAAGACTCTTTTGTGTAAGAAGTGCCCTGTTGAGATGACCCGTGACTGATGTTTGAGTGTGTGCGTGTGCACCTCATCCTCCACCATGGACCTCTTCTGTGCCGACCAGCTGTAGTCGGGGTAATGTGACACCGTGGTGGAGCTGCCAAAGTCACAGAGCTTGATGGTGCCCTGGTTACTAATCAAAAGGTTCTCAATCTGCAACATATCAAGTAAGCAGAGGGATTGCATGTTAATCAATAAACATTAAATTACCAGTTAGTAATCATAACAGCCCCTAATTTACAGCACCGTAAATTTGGCTTTAAATTGCCGCATCTTATTAATTTCATACAAAGTGCAGTCAAACTGAATAGTTGTATTTAATTCATCGGCGCTGCATATTATGATGACATCATGGATAGGTCATAATTTGAGATATCATTCATTCAACCGACTGCCAAGGAGCAACAGACCTTGAGGTCCCGGTGTATGATTGGAGGCTTCTGTTTGTGCATGTGCTGCACGGCGCGGCACGACTGGTAGAAGATTTTCAGCACAGTGTCACATGACAGGAGAGCCCTCTGCTCAACCCGCTTTATAAAGTCCACCAGCTGACCTGAAGCAGGAGAGAAAACACAAATCAATGAAAAGGCCACCCGTCACAACACCTATGCTTTTTATTTTTTATTTTCTCTGTCGATTATAAATTGTCAGATTCATTTGGGATAATATGGGACACTGCCGATAAAAAAGTGAATCATATAGCGAAAAGGTGCTTCACACTCATCCAATCAATGAATGAATAGTGTTGATACATCTTTTTCATGGGGAAGTAAGGTTGCTTACAAAGCTGGAATATATGAATGACAACAAAGTCTGTTGTAAATGAACCGTCAGACTGGAAGGAGAGCAGGAAGTAGAACAGCCGCAGACAGGAAACCATTTCTTCACCAGTGCATTTTCAGAGTTAATAAGGAAATGGACCTGACGGGTACTGGACCTGGTTTGATGTATGGATTAGTACCGATTCAAACGCGAGGAAGTAAACAAAGATAGAGGTGGAAGACAAAGTAAAGAAATACAATGTGTATGAATGTGAAGTTACCTTTACACAACTCTGTGAGGATCAAGAACTCGGCCTGTCCGGTGTCAGACTCTTCCTTACTGATGGAAGCAGCAGAGCAGAACTGAACCATGTTGGGGTGACCCGACAGCTTTTTCTAGAGAGCAAGCGGGTCAAGGAACATCCAGCATCAAGCATGGCTTCAGGTCAGTCATTTCAGAATCTTCTAAATGGCCATCATGGCCATTGATATGTCCAACAATTTAAACTGACCTACTCTGCCTTCCACTTTGATGCACAGCCAAGGCTTCTAAAACTGCACTGTAGGTTACTGGTTAAGCAGTGACAACAGGGAGACATTATGGCTGCTGATTCCCTGGTGACTTCTGACGTTCTTTTTCTGCCTCATCAGCATCGGTGACATTAAACAGGATGCAACTAATTAAGTTGCAAAAACACAAAGTGTTGCAATGGTACTGGGAGCACAGGGCTGCTTCATTTACCAAAAGGCCGGTGCCTTCGCAATGTGCTACACAGCGTAAAACCACCATTGTGCAACAGTACAAGAGATGTCCCAGCAGTTTAGCTGCTGCGCTGGCCAAAAGGTTGTTTTTTTAGTTCCCGTCACCGACTGAGTGATCTCATTGATAAAAACTTTAACTACATAACATAAATCCCCTCCAGAGACATTGAAAGAAAGTGGATGCTTCGGTGGTTTGACATTCAGTTGCAAAAAAGGTGTCTTTAAACCTGGAAACTAAAGAATAACAGTTATTCATGATATCCTGTTCCTCACTTCCTCTCAAACAATGAACACATGATGCGTTTTAAAAAGGACAGAATCATGGCAGTCTGCTTTTATGAAACCACAATGTTATTATAAGGATAACTCCTGTAAATATATATTAGTTCCTGTGTTGTGCATTCTGACATTGTGCGGTGTTGCCAGTAAACTACAAGCGATCTCGTAATGATAGTGTACGACACTGGAGATGCCTCGTGAGGTGATGGGTTACAGATTAACTCGCCTTTGTCACATGTCGCTCTCTGCGAAAACGGAAAGGCTCCATATTGATCATAACAAAAAGACAAGTGTCTTTTCACCACAATCTGGAAATGATAAAGGATACCATGAAGCAGACTTCCTGTATGATTTCTTTGTTCTTCTCTTCCTCGTTGGACAGCAGCCTCTGAAACAAAAGCACACACAGACCATCGTTTCTTTTGTGGGAATGCACTGATAACGATGTTGGATATCAGGCCAGCTACATACATTATATACTGGAATTTCAATTAATATTTAAGTTTTGATTTGTTTCTATATTTAAAAGGTTTAGGAAAGCAAGCGATGTTTAAATAAAGCCTGATACATAAAAGCCTGGAAGGCATGTAGCTTATTAATTAGCATCAGTACTCGCACAAATATCTTAATCGCTATCGGAATCGAGACTAAAGAAGTTGGCTCGGTGCATTCCTAGTTTGTTGTTGTTCTGTAATCAGGTGATCCTTTAATAAGACATACACCTTTACCTTACCTTGAGGGCATAGTCTTTACCACTGCTCATGTCCTGGGCTTCATACACAAAAGCAAATCCACCTGAGAAAACAGAAACAGAGGGCAGGCAGGAAGTTATTACGTGTACATGAATAGTACATGCACACTGAAAATTATGCATAATCGTCATTCCCAAATGTGCAATGAATCGCGGCGATTGTGTGACACAGAGCAGAATGTGCCGTTATTAATTTGAATGTAGCATCGGTCTTAAAGGAATGTCAACTTTTCTGATTTGTTCACTTTATGTGAATGTATGGTATTGTATGTCACTGTCCTGTGACATCACTAAGAGCAGTTAATAAACACAACAACAAATACAAAGGCACCAAAAATAAAAGGGAACATATTCAGTAGCTGATTTTTAACTGTGCTTACGTGCTGAGTAAATGGCCCGTTTTTGCACCTTACGTTGTGTCACGAGTCAATTGTAAGGGGTGGCGTTCCGATGATAAAACATCAGGTGTAAGTGGAGATAACAGCGGCATGATGCCACACATTCGACCCATTCCGCAGGATGCCGGACCATTTAGATTTCTCTTATGACCGCACAGAGCCCTAAATCCTCCAGCAACGCTCCGATTCGCATGCTTGTACACGCTTAAACCTGGATCTGCCAAGTACAACCTCGGACTTATCTGTTGGCCATTGAGCAGCCACAGTGGAGAAAGTTGGATCTTAAGTGCCTCGCTGCAGAACAAGACAACACAAGCAACCTCTAACCTCTGGGCCGCCACTAAGCCCCTGCACCTGACAATGCTGAGGTAATACAGAGGCAGGTGTGGGCCCTTTTCACAGCAGCCACTTTTTCAAATGTGACTGCAGGGAAAACACAAAGGGGTAATTGATAACAAAATCAACTATGGTCCTGTTCCATTTAGATGGGCTGAGGCTTGGTAGTGCGCATGCCGTCTCAATGGAAGGCAGCAGAATCAGTTTGGCTTGGCAGGGCAATCTCTGACCTGTCTCAGAGAAACTGGTCAGTAACGAAAAGTACACGGCCTCAATATTTACATTATGACAATAATTATGATACATAATCAGAAAGATTGTATACATTGGTACATTTTATTTCTCGAGACGGCTCATCTTTTATTTCAAGACTTAAAAAGCCACTGCAGCTTGTGCACGAGAACCTTTTGGTTTCCTAACTTTCTTGTTGATCAAGTGTGTCTGTCTATGTATTTAGCAAGTCACAGTCCAAACAGGGCCAGGGGGGAGGCTACCATAGCGATGAGTAAATCAACTACCAAGCTTGCTTTGCGAAAACTTAAATGGGCAAGCTCAAGATAATACTCTTTATTTACACAGGGAAGATTCTTCAGGCTTTTATTTTGACAGTCCGGATTTTTTTTCACCCTCATCTAGGATTCAAACAGCAGCCTGATGCTCATGCACCTTTATTTCTTTAGCATTAAGGGGCAACACTTGTTATATTTCTTAAGTGCACGCCCCCACTTTACCTCATTACAAACATTACTCAGCACGAAGCGAAACCAGAACAGAACTTGTTGTCCGTTACAGCAACACCTTTGTGTCGCGCCAGTGACTTTGGGAATGCACAGCCGTCCCCGGTGTGGGGATCACATGTCTTCCTCTGTCTTGTGCTAGCATGGGGAGGGACTGGAAACTAAAAGGCTCCATTTCCTTAGCTCCAATCCAGTCCAATTCTTGTTCTTTTTTTTTAATACAGAAAATGGTAATAACCAAACGTATTACATATTGCTCGGGGCACATTCTTTGTAGTCGTGTTAAATAATTACAGGAATACATGAGGAATGAGACGCAGCGTCTCCGCTCTGGCTCTGAATAAAGAGACGTCTCTCGTCCACTGTTTCACCTGCGCAGGGGAAGACGGAGACGCCAACAGAGGAAAGAACAGCAAGGTGCCGCTGTTCAAAATCCCCTGTTTAGTTATGTAAGGATGTTACTCTCTGCCTCACTAACCTGAGGAATACAGAGAATGTGGTTGCTCAATACAACGACGATGATGATGATGACCACCACTTGCCCGGGTGACATTTTTTTTTACATCAGTAACACATCCGATTGGTTTCTTAACTTTACCCAACAGCATTGTGGGGCTGCACAAACAGATTCTTTGAAGTGGAAGAGAGCTCGCATGAATCTGCTCAAGTGGCTGATTCAACAGACAGACAAACTAGTCATGGTCCTAAAAAACAGAACCATCGGGTAACAGCCAGCCATTGTGTTCTCGCCCCAAAAGATCCTGTTGAGGTAAAAACCACAAAGACACCTTTTCAAAGAGCAGGATGAGACTTTGAAAAGGGTTAAAGGATTCGTGTAAAATGATCTGGTTTTACCATCTGCATTGATTTCAAAACTCCTGTGTGTCTCCGTTAACCACTCTTTAACTAACTATCATAGCCGAGGATGTTTGGTCACAACACGGTGATCATAGTGTTGATCAGAGGGGAAATAGTGCTGAAACAATCAGTTGATGGTATATCTACAGAAAGCTAGGCAACAACAATTTGAATAATCCGTTAACAAGCAAAAACATACAGCATTAATTGGTGCTTCTTAATTGTAATCCTCTCTCTGTTGATGTCATTCTAAGTTGAATAATGGGGTCGTGGTCATTTCCCTGTTTTGTGACATTTTAAAGACTTAAAAATTCAACACGTTAATTGATGCTTTTGCAGTCTTTACTGTGATATTTTTCTTTCAATCCGCTGTTATGGTTTTTATACAACATGCATAACTATATCTAAAAGAAAGGTGTCGTTTTCTACACAAACATTTAGACTGCAGTTGGGACAGAATACGTCAGAGAGTTGCAAATAGTGGACATGGAAGTGGGTACGTTGAATTACAAAGAAAAAACAGTTTGAAAGCGGCGATGAAGCAATCTGTTAGGATTAGTCAGCAAGTTCCAAGTAAGGTGGACAGAGATGGCTCACGCAGCAAAGAGACGTGCCAATCTGATTTTTGTTTCACTTTTTCGTTAGTGGAAAGGACTCATTCAAAAGGAGTGCCACAATGTTCAACTTTGTTTTACTGGTTGCTAGTTTGTTTTGTAGGAATTTCATGATAATAAATGACATTAAAAGTGAAGCAAGTTTGCCCACTGAACCAGTGAAACCACATAATGGACGAGTTCGACTGTACTACTGCAGGTAACTATAAATGCATGATAGTAGTATAGAAAGGTTGTTGTGCCACTTCCCACAGAGAAGAAACCCGAGATTTGATACAAACAAATAAATAAATACACGCTGTTATTTCAGATTGAAACTGTTATACACATAGTATCATCAATTGCTACGAAATTAGTATTTCGTTAGAATGTTACAGCAATGGATGATTTGACAGTCAAATTGTATTTTTGTGGTTCATTTGATATAATACATTAAATACAATACGGCCTAGTAAATATTCTAATAATAATACATATAACAAATTAAAATAAATACATTTGAGATGGCTTTTAACTGTCAAACTGCTCAAACTTCAAAAGTACCAGGTGCAACAAAAAGCTTAGGGATGCAGTCCTTCGAGAACCAAATTAGAAATGAGGTTTCGTCGAGTTTCATCATCAACACATTTCATCTGTTGCAGCCACAGCCAGAAAGAAAGGATAGAAACAGAGCATTCAGAGAAGTATACGTGCCGGAGACTTGACTGATGAAAAATCAACATACACATTACCCAGAAACCTCCATTGCATACATACATACATATATATATATATATATATATATATATATATATATATATATATATATATATATATATATATATATATATATATATATATTTTTAAATGCCCTTTCTTTTGTTTGTGTGAATGCAATACAAAGGTTCACATCAAAGGCCATATACGTCCTTCAAATAGAGTATTTAACTACCATTTAAACATGCTATATTGCTGTTACGGGCCCAATGCCACCGCACTGTCTGCTCATATGGACGCAGCTACAGGGAAGAGCTTTTGGCCACAACATTGCCATGACAGATATGTCCCCTGTACCACGACATGCCTTCCTGCCTGCTCCCGTTATGACATTTATCTTGAGTCGGACATCTATAGCCGTCTGAGAAGAAGAAGAGGTCTGAGGTGGGCTGTGAGACGTCAGTGAACTAAACGGTGGGCTTTGGGAGTTGGTGGACTCTCCATCGCAGCTGGTCTGCAGCCATCATCGTGATCGAGACCACGCATCTCCTTCACACACAGATATATTTTACTGCTCGCCAGACACACGCGAGCCCCACCGGTCAGCTGGTGTTTACATTGTGATTCAGAGCTCCGCAGTTGCGGACCTGACTGTCATTGACTAGCAGTTGAAGTGTGTCACCCGGCGCTAGCCTGTTAGCTAGCTACCTGTTGGCTAGCTAGCGAGCCGAGCAAGCGCCGCGCGAGACACCTCTTATCGACGCTTTGTCTCGTGCTCACCTTCCGCGATCACCCTCTTGATCCTCAGTTTCATGTCACCGAGCTCCACGACCTGTCCGACGAAGTCGTTCTGGTCCCGGCTAGCCGATCCGGACGAGCCGGGCCCGGCTAGGAAATCCAGTGCCGACTGGAACAGGGACATTTTGTATCCAGCGCCCTGCTTCAGGCTCTCAGAGGTCCGGGTCCGGGTACGGGGGGGGGAGATGCGCCGTTTAGTCCCAGCAGACTCCTTGGGAAAAGCCCCCGATGACGGTTCGCTCTGTCGTAAAGGCTTTTTAATCGGGTGATATTAGTATTTCACTGGAAGCAAACATCCTCTTCCTGCTGCTAGGCTGATGAGGCCGCCACCATCGCCAGTGCTGACTTCCGTGAAGGGTGATGACGTTGAGGCACGATTAAGTCATGTGATGTAGAGGGGGACGAAAGTTACGAAACAAACAAATGAAAGGATGCTCCGTCTCTTCCAGTGTAGAAGTGTAGGCATGTCGCAACGTTAACATGTGTACACTGTATGAAAACAGTTGTTTTGTGTTCGCAATGAAAGTCAAATATAGTACACGTTCCTAAATGTGTGAGTACCTAAAGAAATAGGCTTTAAATGTACGAGCTCCAGAATACATTTAGTTTACACAAGCTTCAATGAAGCAACTCATAAACGTTATTTCTAAAATTGTATTTCTTCCTCTTATTGAGTATCGTAGCTCTTACAATGTGCAGTTATGACACATTTACTACAATAATTAATGTTTTTTGTTTTATGTTTTTTTTATTCATATTTTGGTTTTCAAACTTCATAACATATAGCATTCTTCATATTACAAGAAAATAACGGCTGGGCATAATCTACTGTCATATCTATAGATTCACAGAAGGACAGTATTCTTGCAGTTCACATCTTGTGGACTAGTACGCCATCTACTGGATACATATCTGTCAAATGTATGTTTTGGATTGAAGATCCTTCTCCACACACAGTGGCGTTCGGGTAGTACGTCAGAGAGTGTTTACATTAATGCATGATGAAATAAAGCCCAGGCTTGGATCGATGTGAGGTCTTTACCAAACCCTGTCAACTTGTTTATTTAATATACAAATCAATTGTGTTGCCTTAATAATTCTATTATATAATAATAATTATATATATATACATATATATATATATATATATATATATATATATATATATATATATATATATATATATATATATATATATATATATGTGTGTGTGTGTATATATATATATATATATATACACATTATCCATGCAGGCCTAAGCTAGGAAAAAATACATAAAACAAAGTCACAACATTTGACACTTGACGGAGAATGAGGTTAAGCCCTAGCGTCCCCCAATCGGGGGACCCTTTCATATCAGGAAAATCAAGAAAAAATCATGGCATAAATCCCTCCCCCCCAAAAAAACAAACATGTTAGGTATCAAATAAAACATAAAAATCAGGGCTACAATAATATATAATCCCGATGTACAACCTCTAAACACAACTCAAGCAATAAATAGGATTAGGGGATAGGGTTAGGGTTATTAGGGTTAGGGCTAGGGCTTAAAGAAGTATGAAAGCCCAAGGAGTAGTCAAATACACAAATAGTCTGGTTGAGAACCACATATAAATAAATACAATAACACCAATGTAAAATATGAATACAGCAATATTTTCGTTGAAAGTAATTACAGAATGCGTAAACTGTGATGTAAAGGGATTAAGTAATATGCGTAATAAGTAGTAATATATATACAAAGATGTGCAAAAACAGTATGTCAGCTACGTGAAGGTGAAGGACCTCAGGAGCGTTGAAGATGATGGAAAAATCGGCCTGCCACTGAGATGACTAATTCATTGTAAAGCTAAAGGTTCACTGTTTTCAAAAAAAGCAAATAGCTATCTGTCTATAAGTTAGTATTAAAATCAATAAGAGATATTGACACTTGTCCATTATTTGCCAAAGTCTGCTGCAATATATCAATTAACACTGGAAAATGCAACATATTGCAAAATATAAAGCAGAAATGACAATATGCATGAGTCGGTTACACGTCTAACATTACAGGGTCCAAAGAGCAGACATTAGGAAATAATTCCATGATGAAACATAATGACAGATGTCACTGCTTGTTACAACATTTTCTTTTCCATTTCAGGTCAACTTCAATGTCAGAATCAGTCAAATCAGCCACAAAAAGGTTTGTCAGTGAGACTGGAACATATATTCACGATAAGATTTCAGGGTTTGCAATCGTTTTAAAGAAGGCTGACTTATAATATCACATAATGTTACAGTCAAGGGGAACATTTAATGCGTAATTAGGCAAAGAGGTGACACCCAAACCAATATTAGTTTGTGGGGAAGTTTTTATTTTAAAACAAGCTTTCAAATGACTTACCTGTGATGTCTATGCAAGCTTTAGCTTACTGTTGCAACTAGAACAATTCAATGCACTGCTTTTGGCATACAATGCATTGCTATTCATATTGATTGAATTCAACACAGTCACTGTAAAACACACCACTTACTTATCAGAGTGTACTGCGATTTACAGAAAAGGGATGTTGTAAGATACATCATGCACTTTGTTGGTAAGAGCTGCAAAATGTATACTGTTTGCCATGCCAGCATTTGTGGTACATGAGCAATAGCTGCTTCCCTTATTTATTTGTTAACATTCATTTGAACCTTTCTAAATGGTCCTGACAGTGCAGCAGCCATAGATTCAGTTAATTTGTATGTTTGGGCAACATAATGGAAATAATCACACCCACCCAGTGTTATCATCATATTCTACATCCTTATATGTGTTGGCTATAACACTTTAATCAAGGTCTTACCACAGCCCCTTTGATAAAAGCATAGTCAAAACATGTGTGGTTTCAAGGTGAATGTACTATATTAGAATGATTCAGCAAAACTCAGGAGACACAGTGGGATTTCACAGTGTTTATCTGACCCACATATTTGCTTGGATTTCATGGTGGACTGAGATACGAGGCCACCGTTTTTTGCAATCTGGACTCTGGGTCCGTGACCTGTAAATGAAATGTAAACTTGCATTGAGCATTATTATGTTCATTGTTTTTGTGTGTCTTTGAAGCAACTACTACAGATTTAAATTGCTGAGATCAGCAAATATGATCTAGCAATCCAGTTAGCTTAATGGATATTTTTTAAAGTATATTTTTTATGCTTTCACAAAAGCCTTCACTTATGCTTTTATGTACATGTGGCATTTTAGGTTAGCCTGCATTCAATGGATGCATTCCCAAATGCACTTGGTTGATGACTGAACGATGCAGGCCACTTGGACTGGCATGGTGCCTGAGCAAGACTGGAATACTTATTTTCACAAATTTTAATTTTGTTTAAAAAAAGTGTGCCAAGACTTTCGTTTCCTTATTGGGAAATTGCCTAGAGTAAGATAATTATGGGGATACATAAATACAAACTAGACAAGACAGAACATGGCTTAACCAAAAAAAAGGGTTGGGATCATTGCATCAAAGTTGAAACGGCATCACCAGACGGTGAGGAGGATCGTTCTTCCCCTTCATTGATTGGGCACACCCCTAAATGCTCCTGCCTTATTGCTCTCTGATTGGCTTATATGCCTCCTTTGAAGCCTCCGATCCAGCTTGCCATTGCCCACACGAAGGGCCAGTCCAACGGTGATGATACGCCTCTCACATAGACCGATCCGTCGGCTGATGTGGAACCAGTTCGCCGATGACCAATCAAAATCCTTCATTTTGACAGGCAAGTTTCCCGCGTGCACGAGACTCGTCTGTTCAATTCTACTGCGCGTACACGTGTGGGTGATGTTCAAGACTTCTACGGTGTGCCGCAAAGGTCTTTGAGCGTCGTGATAAAATCATTTTAAAATACACAAAAAGTAATTGCGAGTGAATAATATGTGTACAGTATATTGAGTTAAACAAAAAAAAAATCAGTATGGCCAGTATAAGGTTTTATATTTCAAGAGAGATTCAATGAGAGATGACTCAATAGGGGAAAGTTCCTGAGCAAATGTCGCACATTTCACCCTTTCACAACACTCTTCTTCCAAAATATACACACTTTCTTTCTAAAGTTTGACTATATGAAATGGTGGAAATATGAAGTCATTAAGTACAACTATTTATAATGATATGTTGGCAGGAAACACGTTTGTCTGTCCCAATGATTTGAATACACACCTATGGTATTTTACTTTCAATTCTGTAATTCATTTTTATTTTCTGGGTGTCTTATATTTGATAAACAGTGGAAATGTGAAACAATTATCAAATTATGCTTTGTCGAGTGCAAGCTTTTCCATATCATTGGTCTCAAGCAATAAAACAAATGTAATCACCTAAAATATTCACTTAATCTCGCATATCAGATCAAGATGAGGGGTTGACATATTGATAGTATAATGTACACACTGTAACCACTAGTATGCTCGGTAACAATCTTCAGATTAAATAATACTTGTATTCTCACTTAGGGAACTATTCAGAATCATAATCAGTGGCATTGGCCAAGTATTAGTACATTAGTGTAAAAACATAGACATAAATACAAATAATTTGACATATTTTTGTTTGTGCAACGTTAGTTATTGAACACTTGGCGTTCTTGAACCCAGCGCGCGCTGCTACGTCATGACGCCAGGGCGTGGTCTGTCAGTTTTCCCAGGCAGCACCACGCTCGCCTTTGACAGAGCGCCTTGAGAACTGTCGCGCGCTGTAATTCCCCAGCCATTCAAACTAAGCAGCCAGCCGGTGATCTAATTTAACCTCAACACGAGCCCTGAGCTCAGGGACAGCTAGCTTTAGCGAGGCCCCGAGCGTTAACCAGCGTGTATCAGCGGACGAAAAGGACGAAAGGCAAAGATGTCTAAAGACACGGAAGGGAAGAGCGAGCAAATTATGGACGTGGAGAGCAAGGTGTTGTGGTACCCGGACTCCAAGAGGAACACGCAGATGGACAAGTTCAGGATACAGGTCAACGGGGACTACGGAGCTAATCTCGGTGAGTGGAGACGAGTGAGGAGGATGGCGGAAGACAGACGAGGACCCAGAGAGAGACAGAGAGAGAGAGAGAGAGAGAGCGAGAGAGAACGAGAGAAAGAGAGAGAAGTTAGGTGAATTCAAACTTACAAGTCTGATTTTATTGAGCAAGCGAGGCTCGTAAGTTGAATAGAAACACTGTAACAGTGTCTCCCTCTGCTACATAAAGCTGCTCTGCAGTGTGCATTGCTTCAAGCTAGCTTCGGTGTGCAACCATTTGTCTTACTGAAGAGACAACGAATCCGCATTTTAACACATGTCTGCAGGTTGAGACTAATACGAGTATTAAGAATTACCACATGTACCCCGCCATTCCTGTTTTTTTTAAATTGAGAGAGCGAGAGTTTCTCTGGAGGAATGTTGGAAAACCTGGTCTGTCGGTAAGAAGGAAAAGGGTTAAGGGCATGTGTGAAATTTTAAATAATCACTTTTCATTCTTTAGGTCTTTCAATTAACCAAAAATATCTCTTCTTTTAACCAGGCATATTTATTCTAAGTGTTCAGTATGTATGTGCCACATTTGGTAGTCAGGATATCCCAAGGGTTGCAAGATGCATCTCTTCCTGTTTTGCTTTCTATGTACTAATGTCTGACTTATTATTATTTAAAAAACTAAATATATTTAGCCATCTGTATCAACTTGACCTCATATGCTTGAGCTGATAGTCACACCTGTAAACTAATTGTTTGTTATAAATCTGTAGTAATCGTCAATTCTCTGTCCTCTAGTCAACTACAACGAGCTGTACCAGTGGTCGGTGGACAGTTATTCAGATTTCTGGGCAGAAGTGTGGCGCTTTTGCGGTGTAGTCGGCTCCAAGCCATATGAAGAGGTGAGTCCAACATCTGCTGGTATATCCTGAAGGAGAATGGTTTGGATTTTAGCCTACAAATTAACAGCCACTCTCTGAATTTTTTTAATATAATATTTCCAACAAATACATTTTTGGGGGTTTGAAATGGCTGGCAGTAGTAGTAGTAGTAGAGAAACTCACCATAACTATTAAATGAATGACCAGCAAACATTTTCTTTTTTTTGTGTGGTAATTTTCAACTGCATTCTTGTGGTTCTTTAGTACATTACCTCCTTTCATCACTCAAACTAACCCCTTTATGTTGCAGTGTAAAGCAAATGATGGAGCTATTCAACGTTTTATAACTTACAAAGTGTATCATAATGCACAAGTTATTATTATGATTGTAGCTAGTTTAAAAAAAATGTTTTAATACCAGGTTAATTTGATTGATATTTGATGATAGGCAATGGGGTGAAACTGATTGCTATTTGTGGCACACATGATTTGCAGCACGAATATAATTTGTGTAGCAAAATACCAATCTTTGAGCTTTCTGGAGCGACAGGTTCTCGTGAGAGCTGGCAGTGTTTCTGGTTTCATGAAAGAATGAGACACTACGAAAGGTTGTGTATCCACTGCGCGCATCCAACCTATGAAAGCAATTTTTTTTTACATTTTCAATCAGACCGTCTGTGCAGAGATTTAAGAAAGAAAATAGTGTATGAGGCCCATTAAAGTGTAAATATGAGTAAATAACTTCATTGTTGTGCTATGGTGAGAAGTCTTTCTTCATTATTTTCTATGGAAAGGCAAATATCTGATATGATTCTTCCTGAATGAGAAGAGGATGCATAGTTCATTCATAAACCACTCTCAACTTTCGACGAAAAATTCTGAATTCAACAGCTGCCATAAAATGCATCTTAAATGTACATGTGGCACATTTCTTCTTGCTGATAGTCTGTGAACATTTCCCACTCTGAACTCAAAGACTATATGGCTTATAATGGCATTGTTGACATTATAATTGCACTTTTGCACTTTTAACAAGGCTGCATTAAAGGGCCAGTTGGAAAAAGGACATTTCACATATTTTTAAATAATCTTAATTTTTGTGTTTTATTATTGCATTTACTGTCTAATGTTGCTTAGTTTTCATGATTAAGCTAACGCGGATGTGTGTGAGTGTAAGGTAATACATGGTGTGTGGGGTTGAGTAGCTGTACCATGTTGTTGACACACACCATTTGTACACATGGATGACACATCACATGTTGTGTACTAAAGTCTCTGCCAGCTAAAGCACCATGCATGGTCTCCTCTGTCAACTCTCTCTCTGTGTGTGTGTGTGTGTGTGTGTGTGTGTGTGTGTGTGTGTGTGTGTGTGTGTGTGTGTGTGTGTGTGTGTGTGTGTGTGTTTTCTATGGGTGTGTACCAGGTGGTGGATTTATCCAAACGGATCTCGGATGTTCCAGAGTGGTTTAAAGGAGCTCGGCTCAACTACGCAGAGAACTTGCTCAAACATGCAGACCAGGACAAAGTAGCTCTCTATGCTGCAAGTAAGTAGAGCAAATGCTGATTTAAAAACTGTGTCATATACGTGACACAGACAGTGCTGCACTTAGCATTCTTGCTATATTGATCTTTAGTATGAATCAAATCACCAACCAAGGGATAAAGCACAAAAAAAAAATCACCAAACAAAGACTTCTTTTGGTTTTATTTCCCCTCATAAAACACACTTTTAAATCCAGTTTCTGCAGACTGATGTTTTTGCAGCTCTTCTCATGGCTATTTTGTTAACAAGATCTGGGTTTCTCCCTCCCAGTTTATTTGTGAGGGATTGTGGCGTTTCTCTCCTGAGTTTGCATGTTCTTTTATTATATCTTTGCGATTTTCAATCTCAAAGGAACTAAGCAGAAAGAAAGTCACAGCGTTGAGGTAGCATTTGATCGCTGAATCGATGCAGCGGTGAGCGCACGGCTGCGTACGTCACTCCGTTAATAAATTACCTGCTGCTCCCTCCTCTATCTCTCAGAGCTGTCACATACTAATGGATAGGTACTTCGTTATTGCCCTGCATATGAGGGTGGGGTTGGCTTATGCACACACGTGCACACGTACACAACCTTCTGCAGGAGCTGTAATGTAATTATGAGAAGGCCCATTGGTCACAATGTTGTGGAGCCTCTGTGAATGTCAGGAAACGATTACTTAGAGGGACAAAGAGGACTGTTCCTGTCTGGCTCTGTCCTATCACACTATCATTCTCTATTTATGTCTTCTTGTTTTTCTTTTTCTCTGCTTTGGATTTTAATTTCAGGGGTTTTATTGCCATTCATATCAAACCCATACAATATTTACAAAGCACACAGCCTAAATATTTAAACCAATCAAAATATGTGGACGTGTCTGTAGCTTTTACAAGGGTTTTCATGAAATACATGAAATGCATATTTACCTCCTGTGTATGTGTCTCACTTTCTTTTTGTGTCTACCAGCGGAGGCAAATGATGAGATTGTGAAGGTGACGTTTGGCGAGCTGAGGCGTGATGTAGCATTGTTTGCTGCAGCCATGAGGAAGATGGGCCTACAGACTGGAGACAGGGTCGTAGGTGAGTCCCTAATTTATACCCTAATGGCATCAACATGTTATAGAACCTTCACTATCAGCCAAGTGATGGTTGATTACCGACCAGAATTAGCTGGTAGATAGATTATTTGCTTTCCTTCTTACTTTGTCTTCCAATGTTTTCATCCCCTCCTTTCTTCTTACTTATTTCTGATTTGAAACTTGTTGCAACAAGTTACATTATACTCACAGGTAAGGAGGGCTCGCTATCTTGGCACAAGTTGCAGCTTTTTCTGAAAGTCTCCATTTAGTTTTTTCAAAGTTCATATTTGTATAAGGTGGACCGGCTGATTTTCCTGTTTTTCTGCAACTCCTCACTGGAGAGTACATTGATTCAGATTTGCACATTCATACCAAAGTAAGCAGCGCTGCTGCAGCTTCAATGCATGTTATTTACATTTACCAAACCAGAATTAATCTTTTCGAAAACACACAAGTGTCAGATGCTTAAGCTTATCTCTTTCACTTTTGGAGCAAACTGATCTGTTAAATCTGCTCTGCTATCTGTGGTTTAGTTTCTTTTGGGTCACTAAACAAAAGCATGTCAGACTTCTGAACTGAACCATTTGTTGAGCAGACCAGACAGGTGTATAGTAGTAGTTTGTTTTACTCAGCTAATAGAAAGAGTCTTGGTCAAAATTATGGTTGTCAGAGGTCTCCACAATTTGCTGTTCATTACATTTTGGAAGACATTTAGTGTGAGCATGAATCCATTCTGATGGTAATATTCAGATCTACCCACATTTATACTGCGTGTGTATATATATATATATATATGTATGTATGTATGTATATATGTATGTATATGTATATGTATATATATATATATATATATATATATATATATATATATATATATATATATATATATATATATACATACATACATACATACATATATATATATATATACATATATATATATATATATATATATATATATATATATATATATATATATATATATATATATATATATATATATATATATATATATATATATATATATATATATATATATATATATACATACATACACACACACACACACATATATATATATATATATATATATATATATATATATATATATATATATATATATATATATATATAAGTATTCATCTCACTGAAATAATTCTTCCAGCAAACGTGTCTCATCCATCACTGTCTCTGTTTCATTCTCTGTTCACACCGCACTGTGTATCGATCTGTTTGGGCTGTGTTGGCATCGGGGGCTTCAGTTACATAGAGGTTGTCAAATGTTAGAATGCCGGAACCTTTCTGATGTCGGAACCTTTCATTCCGTGAAACTGCTTCTGGTCGCTTTTGTTACAAACAATTTGTCTGGATAAAGATGGCAGAGAACAAGAACGTTGGTTACAGAAAATGCTTGTTGATATGAAAAAAAAAAGTTGCTGAGGTAAAGAACATATGACGATGACAATGAAGGTATGATAGGACGAAATTCTCAAATACTTCTGACCAACCCTAGGACTCTATTCTGACATATTTAAAAAAAAAGCAGTGTGACACAAGTAGTTGGCTGCTGTTAACGAGCTCATATTGAGCTTGGCTGTCCAGAAACAACCGGGGTGTATACATTTTGTGTGTTTGTGTGTGCTCAGAGGAAAGATGGATATTGTGGTAGGGCAATCCATTAGCTAAATGACTTTAGCTCTGTGGGAATCTCATTAGAACAACTAGAGGGGGAGACAGATAGGGAGAGGGAGCTACAGAGAGCGAGATATTTCAGTTTCCTTATGCCTCCTTTCCCCATTACATTCCTCACAGGAGTGTGTGTGTGTGTGTGTGTGTGTGTGTGTGTGTGTGTGTGTGTGTGTGTGTGTGTGTGTTAGGACAGAGATGTCCTTGTCCCTAGGTTGTAACTAAAATACCTTGTCAGTGTCTGTAATCCAGGAGATATATAAGCACTTAGCTGATGAAGCCAACCAAGCTTCATAGCAGTAAAACATCTCACACACACACACACACACACACACACACACACACACACACACACACACACACACACACACACACACACACGTTCGTGCACTTTAGTTCCATAGCTGTTGCCCTTGGTCCTAACATCTTCAACATCCCCCTCCACCGTGTTCTGAAGCTTGTATCCAGCCTTCACGCCACTGTTCATCCAGGATCCTTTGTCATGAAAAACACACACTGCAAACACAGTCTTTTACTGTGGAATAATAGGAAACAAAAACATAGCATAGAACTATCACTTGAAATAAGATGTTTTAAACAATTAAAAATGGTTTAATTCATAGAAATTACACCCTTGTACATTTAAGCAAAATGAGCTGAAACTAAATTAACAACTAAGATTGTTAACCAGCAGGACACACTTTGCTGTAGCGCACACTTCCTTGAGTGGTTGTGGAATGGGATGCTACTCGCCAACACTCTACTATGGTTAAAACACTTGTTTAATGTCTTCTTTTCTAATTCCTTTGCTTAATTCTCGCAGTATTGCCAACGCAACTCGGTGGTCATACTGTGTCAACAAATGTCCGCAAGAGCAGTGAAGAAGAAAACTGCTCTTAAGTAAACATGGATGTAAACAATTCACGATTTAATAATAATAATGAAAAGACAACTTAGCAACTGTTTCATGAGGAAGATAAAGCATTCAAGGATAAACATGTGTGTTGGTGGGTAACACTCAATGTAAACATACATTTGCTTGTTTATAAGAAAACTCCACAGGGCACCTTTTTAAAAAGCCTTTCTGCTGCAGCTTTATTAATTTCCTTACCATTTAAACTGCCTGGTTTACCACAGGGTAGCCTCCCATGGGTTAAGTGCCTTCCTCCAGGGTCTGTTCCCAGAAATGGTCCGGGAAAGATTCAAGTCAAACTAGTTTTTCTCATCTTATTTCAAACCAGTGGTCCACAGGTCACATTCATATACAATTACTGCTCATCCCACAGGGCTAAAACATCTATTTTAATGGGAAGAATCCAACAAAGATGTTATTTTTTTTTCTGTATCTCGTGATACTTTTGACTCCTTGAAAGTAGTTTCTGTTTCATGAATTGGTTGGTTAAGGAAACAGTAACCACATGTTCGAACAATAGCACTCTTATACTGCCATTTATTATGCCCATTATCAGCCCTAAGGGCAAGTTGACCTTCATTCAGTGGTTATCAACAAACCTGAAAAGGTTTCTCGCAGTATGCATGATTAACAGAAAGGAGCAGCAATGTGTTGCTTTGCCGCGTGAGCAGTGTTGTTACAGCACAGTGAGACGGTGATTCATAAAAGTAGCAACGAAGACAGTCAAGCAAGGTTTTGTAGTAAGATTATGATCCATGACGCTAGTTATGCTGGTCCATTGAGAGAGGAAGTAGATTTACGAGAGCGTCTGTAGAACCAGAATAGCGGGATGGTGATCTATCAGATGTGATGTAGCAAAAATCTGTTTCCTGGTTGTGGTAAGCAGGAGTCAGCAGAGCAACTGATAAACTCCAGAATAGTTGTGATTCATAGGAAGTGACAGGAAGTCAGAGGGCTCTGCTGGAACTACCTGCTGCTTATCGTGTTAGATAAGATACTTGTTATCAACAACAGCCCAGTGTAACATGAGAGCTCCTGTGTTGAGTCTGGCCAATCAATTGTTTTCTTTTAGTATTTTAGTTCAACCATAGCTATGACTGAAGTGCTGCATTGACATCAGGTTTATCAGATTGATTATATAGTAAATCCAGTATTTAAGTAAACCCAGTAGATAGTAGCGGCATGATAGTATTGCAGTGAGATGAAAATTGTCTTAATTGGTACTGACTGAAATTAAAGAGCCAGTGTGTTGGATTGAAGGGGATCCATTAGCTATGTTTTTAATATTGTATGAAACTAAGAATCATGTTTTCGTTACCTTAGAGTCAGCCCTTTCATATCCACGGAGTCCTCAGCTCTTAACTTGGAAATGGAGGGGTGAGCAATGAGCAGAGGGGTTTTCAGTTCAGTTGGATGCAATCTGCAGCTGTATTGCTGTAAGTGCCACTGAATTCTTCACACTGGCCCTTTAGCAATTAATGGTTATCAGATAATGTTAAGAATTTCAATATTGTGTACCCCCTAATCAGTATTCTTCATTTTCCATGTTGCGCTTGTCCATATAGGGCCCCTTTATTGTTCAAGCAGTATATCCCAGCAGATCTCAGCCCTGCTTGTAAAGAATTAAATATTCTCCTGCCCTGGTTGATACTATGACCTGGTTGTCACCTCTCTCCAACTCTCTGTCTCTTTTTCCATACTCATTTTTCTCTCTCCTCTTATCCGGATTGTTTTTCTTTGTCGTCTTCTACGATTCTCTCAGTGAGATGACCGACTGTGTTGTGTTCGGCAGTTATAAGGCAGAGACTACGTAACAAATCCAATTGCACTCACTTTACTGCTGCTGGATAACACGTCACCTTGATGAATTAGAATCTAACAAAGAACAGAATACTTCCTGATATTTCTGATTTAATGACTTTGCTTTTACTATAATGTACTATATTTTTGTACTTTACGAGTAGAAGGATTTCTCTATGCCATATTGTATCTCAAACGTCACATGATGTGTGGTCTGGGCAACAACATTGAATAATTAATGAAATACAATTAATTCTGTGCTGTGGGGCAAGCATTTTCCTGTAAATCCACAGTACTAGTCTGAGAAAGCCAATGACACATATATGCACATTTCGTTGATATAAACATATATTTATATTTGTGTAGTTTTGCATGTTTAGCTGAAGACATCTTAATACTCTCTTTTTAAAGTCTACATACATCTATAGCCACTTAAGGTTACATCTATCATATGGGTTGCTGCTTAAACGTACTGCTTTCCTCCTCTCTCCCTTCAGGCTACCTGCCCAATGGTATCCATGCTGTGGAGGCCATGTTGGCAGCAGCCAGCATTGGAGCCATTTGGAGCTCCACGTCGGTCGACTTTGGAGTCAACGTAAGGACTATATTATACTGTTTGGAGCTTGTATGTCTTCATTTATATATGTTTGAGTTTTTTATTCCATAGTATCATCAACACTTTTTATTTTCTCATTGTTTTGGTCATTAAAGCTAGATTTGATAATGCAACCGGAGGGGGATTTGAAAACATTATCCTCATGTTTATTTTATGTACTCAACCAATCAAAAACCTGCTTTTCTAGTCATAGCACATGTCTTTTTGTAGACTCTCAAGCACACTTCACTATACAAGTGTGCTTTCTGAGTACTAGTGTCACAGCAGCATTTTTTGTCTCCTAATCATAGAGCTAGTGCATCCATCTACAGTTAATGGTCTTTTATCAATTCTTAAAGGACTTGCATATGCAAACACACCTACACATTAAGAGGAAATAGAGAAGCAGACCTGTCCGGCAACGTATCGTATGGCTAAATTTGTGATTTTGGGCAATACAAAATAAACTGAATTGAATCGTGTGTGAGTGAGTAAGAGTGTAGTTCACTTCGTCCTCCAGCAACTTCTTCCTCAATGGTCTTTTTGTCATCTTGCTCTCTGCTTCTTATTTCTGGTGTGCTACTGCCACATCTGGCAGATCAGAGAACTACACTTGGAATACAAATATGTCTTCAGCCCTAGAAGGAAGTTATTTGATTGACCATATATATTTTGTCCTGTTTACTCCTTAGTAACTTACCAAAGTACAGGATACAGGTATATGTTATTGTGCAGAATCTTCATTACATACATTTGTTTTGAGCTTATCTCCTCCGTCTGAATCACATTGTGCTCAGCCTTTGCTTACTTCATTCTCAGCTTCCACGAATATGCTCCTGTTTTGTGACGTGTTAACTTTACTTCACGAGAAATGTGTTGAACACAAGATTACATTGTTCATTTCAGGGTGCACGTTTCCTGCTCTTACTGCAGTAAATTAAGGATTTTATTTTGCTGTGCATTTCCTGTCTGCTTACTCCAGTGTTCTCCTTTTTGGTTTTAATCTTCTCTCTCTTTTTTTTTTTTTTTGTCTCAGGGGGTCCTTGATAGATTTTCTCAAATCCAGCCCAAGCTGATCTTCTCTGTTGCGGCAGTTGTTTACAACGGCAAAACACATGACCACATGGAAAAGCTCATCAGTGTTGTCAAAGGTTGGACTACCATCAATTCATTATAGAAACTCCCAAACATATATTGGCTTCTTCAACAAGCTGGCGGTAAAACCTGCTAAAGGGGCTCCACAGAGATTACATTCGGCGATTAAAACTTAGAACACGTACAATGAGCCATTAAAGGGTAATACCAGTTGAGTACAATAATGTAGCTCAACTGGGTTTTTACAAGTGTTCCAAATTAAACTTTTGGAAGAATTAGTGCACAACTGATGCTTGATAGATGTCAAGTATGAAGTAAGATTTCTTCATCTGAATTACAAAGCATCTTTGAGCCCCTCAAAACATCTTCCTCCGTAAAGAACCAAAACGTGTTCATGAAATAACGCTGGGATTCCTCTGCGAACCGTCTTTGCTTTTCATAAGGTTATAGTGTGAAGCATCAGACTCTCTCTGTCTCGCTGTAGGTCTGCCTGACCTGAAGAGAGTAGTGGTGATTCCCTACGCTCGCTCCAAACAAGAGACCGACCTCTCCAAGATACCCAACAGGTGTGTGTGTACAGATACTTTTGGTAGACTGAGAGCAAGTCTGAGATATACTCTCACCCATATATTGTATCAATCTTTTCTTTCATTACTTTACTTTGACCTTGACTCATTTTCTTTCTCTCCATTTTTGTCTGCAGTGTATTTATAGATGATTTCTTGGCATCTGGTCATGGTGAAGCTGGCCAGTTTCCTCAGCTGGAGTTTGAGCAGCTTCCATTCAACCATCCCCTGTTCATCATGTACTCTTCTGGCACCACAGGAGCTCCGAAATGCATGGTCCACTCTGCTGGGGTAAGAAAAAACATTGGCTTCCATCATCCCCAAATCATAAATATGGATCACTCTCCCTCTCTTTGGTGAGCGGACACTAAAATGGCATCAAAGTGGCACTTCTGTTGCCATTTTTGTTGCACATTTTTTGTTACTACTCCACAATGGTTATATGGTTCGCAGCTGTCACACACACGCACACGCACACGCACACGCACGCACACACACACACACACACACACACACACACACACACACACACACACACACACACACACACAGAGAGAGAGAGCTCTCCTGGGTTGGCCCACATGTACAGTTCAAGAAGACCTGCGTTTTCAAGAAGACGAATGATGATAAAAAAGAAGGAGGAGAGGAAAGTAGTCAAAATTGAGTGATACCAAAATTCTGAATTTGGAAAAATCTCCCCAAAAGACCCATTTATTAGCTTTTTTATTTATTAGCTGTTCTGGAGCTTTTGATCACAACCCATGGTTTATCCGGCTGGGAGGAGGTGCTCGGTTTCGGCTTCACTGTTTTCAACACGCCGACCGCGTCACAACGTTTCTCATTGTGCAGCTAAACATACAGTAAAATATCTATCCATCTCAATTTCTGACATAACTGATGGAATTGCAGCATCTACACTAACAACGCCTTAGCTGCCGTAGCTCCTCACAGGACTCACAAGCCTGAAAAGATGTATTTTTGTGTGATATGTGATTCCACGAAGTATCCAGCTGTCTGCTAAGGAACTCAAACCAGGCAGATTATCTGTCTCATGTGCTGCTGACAGAATATAGTGGCAGTTTGAGCAAACATGACAAAAAGTCATTTTTTATTAAAGTTTACAACTGTTGCTTTAAGAGCAAAGGTTTAACATCTTTAGTAACTTGTCTGGAGCCTTTGCGCACAAAAATATGATTCCTAAATTGTAAAGGCTAATGGAAGGTCCCACTCTCACAGTACTATAGCTGTCAACGAGATCTAGTTATGGTGCACAAGCTTGGTTGGCACATAAAGAGCAAAACCACTTCTGAAAAAGTGTTAATGACGTAGTGACAACCGTGGGTGTCTTCTGTCATGCTTTGAGATTACATACTTATATCTTTCAATACTTTTTTTTTTTTTTTTTAGAAAAATGATTCTTATTAATCAAATTAAAACAAAACATGAGTCACTCTTGGCGAGCTTCACAGTATAAGTAACTGTGTGCTTGTGTGTTATTTATTAGTTTACATTACATTTTCCACCACAAGATGGCAACAAACCTCCATCCCCAGATCTTTCAAAGGTTACCTGCTCTCCGGAGCATGAATATCACGTTTTCCCGCTACATTCCTCTTCTGAGTGAAGAGAGTGTCTAAAGGACCACTGCAATTTGAAGCCTGAGACACTCATCATGCAGAATGGATTAACACACTTGAAAAAATGCATTCACACATTTTCACAAAATGTTCTCTCTCTCCCTCTTTGATACACTCCCGCCGTCTTTCACATTGGCTTTTCTATCCTTAACTTGCATGCATTTTCGCATTTTCTTCCACTTAGCCCTCCTGAGTCGTTAGCTTTTTGTTCCTCCCCTGATTTACTTCTTCTTCCCTCTCAAGCTTTTTTTCTTTCTATTATTGTATCCTCTCTGTCTCTTTCCTTTGTGCCCCCTTCTCCTTCCCCATGCCGCTGATAATTGGACCCTACCGCGTTGGTGAAAACATTTCATATTGCGACGCTGGCAGTCCTCTCCAGCTCCGCCAATTAGCCCCGGCACTGTTGCGCTTTCTGCTTTGTTACATGTCTGTTAGCATGCCGTCAGTAGCAAGATGGCACGCACCGAAGGACGGGTATGACAGCGGAGTCCTGCCAAAGACTATACACTCGCATGCACACTCACATGCACATTCACATACTGTACATGCCTACATGGAACAACTGTTTATGCGAACAGAAATGTACATATGAAACGGTCACACACACACACACACACACACACACTACAGTTAATACTCAGTAATGCAAACATATACAACTGTGATAGGGTGGTGACTGTAGGAAAATTCCACTCAACACAATTTGCCCTTTTTGTCAAAAGAATTATTAGTTTTAGTGGAATTATTTGTTTGCACCACTGAGAATTGCGTTTATAAAATAAAAAATATAATTATAAAGCAAAGAATCTCTGTCTGGCTATATGCATGTGTGTATGTCATTTTCATATCTCTACACACTTGCTGAGTGTATTGCTGGACCCAAGGACGTGTCAAACTTGGTGTAATTTGGCCAGATGGGGGAGCTATAACAACGCACTTTACATTTTGGGTGTGTAACTGTTCAACCATAAGTCCCAGGAACATGACTATGTTTTCTCCTGGATTCTGTGGGTCCAGATGGATCTATCCATACAAGCCACGCTACGTCTAGATCTAAATTCCACTATTTTAAATTGTGTCCAAATCGTTTTCCCCTGCTACTCCAGCAAAGTCCAAGGATTCCTCACCAGATTTGGTCCAGAACAGAAAAAGTTACTTATGTTTCCTTTAGTTTTGCTTTTGCTGGCCATTTAAAGTTCACTCAAATGTTGTGGGCCAGGCTTATATTACAAGATGTCCCCTGAACGCTTTGTGCTATTGTAACCACATTTGGTGGACGTCTAGATATGTCTGAGTGACCATGACAAACTTGGTCCCATTTGGCTAATAGGTGGTGCTGTAGGAGTATCATCTTTCCAAAAATCGAGAAATGTCTTTCTGCATGTGTATGTGTGTGTCCTTTGCATTTCTCGAGAACCGCTTATCTGATGTACTTCACACTTGGTGGGTGTATTGCTGGGGAACCAAGGACATGCAGTGTAAAGTTGGTGCAATTTGGACATGTTCAATATCAATAAAAAAGCAACAGCCGTCTGTTCAGCAGCGGGGGCGGGGCTTCAGGGCTCTGCTCACTTGGTGGAGCATGCGTCCGCAGCAAACCTCTAAAGGCCGTGGCTCATTGACTGCTGTTGGGTGCTGGGTATATTTACGGCCCAACTCTTCGCTTCCCTGCAGTCAACGAGCGATGAATAGCTTTTGACAACGCTGTGAGCAGGAAACGGGAACTGCAGTAGTTGATATAATTTTAACATTTAGTATTTTAATTACAGCCTCTAATAAGCAGGTGTCTTTGGCATTCTTTATGTCAAATGTATGTGTAACCTATCAGCACTGTTACCTTTCTTGATAAACAATATGCAGACAGGGGTAGCAATCATCAAATGCCAGTCATGAATTAATGTATGACCGAAAACCTGAAACGATTCATTATCTTTCTGTCTGTTGGATTCTGTAGGGCACGCTCATCCAACACTTGAAAGAACACATTCTCCATGGCAATATGACCAGCAGTGATGTCATCATTTACTACACCACGGTAGGTCCGCAATCTATTTACAATAAAAGTGACGTGCTCATGGTACCATACATATATTGTCTAATGAGCAGCATTGAGTGCTGAAGGTCAGTGCTGTGCATCATTTTCAGATTCTTGCTCCTTTTGATGATGAACACAGAGGAACATTGTTTTATGTGAGATCGACTTGCAGGTTTTGATCGGCAGTGGATCAATCGGTGCATCTCTACCAATATTAGATTTTCAATCATATAAAAAAGAAAGCTGCTGCAAGTCTGCACATTTCAGAAGTGGCATCCAGGTCATATTTGGCCTTTTTCCTTGATACATGACCTCAATGATTCATTGATTGACAAATTAAGAAAGAATTCTGATAATCAGCTTGTTGGTTAACTGACTAATTGTTTCACTGATTGTTGTTGTATAAGTGTATACTGTACAGTGTATACTCTATTTTCTCAGCAAAGTCTGGAGAGCTAATGTTACAATCAATATGAGAACGTATCAGGGATGATGCCATAGCAGGAGCTCAGCATGCAGAAAAAAGAGAAACACAATTATGTGAACCACAGATACATAACTCACAGTCTGCATTCGTTTTCAATTTTTCCCATCCATTTATCCATGTTGATGAGAGAGGAGTGTTTATGCCAGATAAACTTACGTGTGTGTCGTGTGTGTGTGTGTGTGTGTGTGTGTGTGTGTGTGTGTGTGTGTGTGTGTGTGTGTGTGTGTGTGTCGTCTGTGTGTCTGATTAGACCGGCTGGATGATGTGGAACTGGCTGGTGTCTGCTCTGGCAGTGGGAGCCTCTGTGGTTTTGTATGACGGTTCTCCACTAATGCCCACACCCAATGTACTGTGGAACCTCACAGACCAGCTGGGGTAAGTTAGCCACACACACATACACACACGCGCACGCACATGCACATGCACATAAAAGGCAAGGATGACTGTTTTTTGCTTTCTCGGATTTTTCCTTTTTAATATAATACAAATTAATAAAACTCAATAAAAATGTTGTGGAATGATGAGCAGAGAGAGGGACCTAGAAAGTACAGACAAAAACCAGCCAATCAAAGGAGAAAGAGGGATTCGGATGCACAGAGTGAGAAAGAGCACGGGCAAAGGGTAAGGTTTTCCTTGGAGGTTTTCTTTTCAACCACAGAATTGATTGTGTGTTTGCCTAATTGACAACTTGTGCACACAAGAGTAGACCCATGAATAAAGATTTTGGCTGTTTATAATGTACATCAACCCTCAGCAAGCGATCATACAATGAACATTCTTTATTTACTGACTAATTTATTACTCCTTGTTTAAGGTGAGAGAAGAAAGGAGGGAAAGAGATGTCTTGGTTGTATAGAAAACATAAAGTAAAGATGGGAGATGGTGTATAAAGTGGACAAAGAAGATAATATCTTTGTTACATGTTATGCCATAGATAAGTAAGGTTATTGGGTGTATAGTTGGAAATGAACCCAATGGAAAATAAGAATAGGCTTTCATGTCATGCCGCCATGTTTTACTCTACTGTATGTAGTAAATGTATTGAGATTTTGACAAAACGTAATTCTAGTCGCAGTCTTGCATAACTTTGAAAAATAAATCCGTCTCAAAGTTCAAACATAGAAAACACTCCAACTTCCTTATTGATTAGCAAAGCTGCCTCGCTGTCACCCTGAAATTGCACTTATGTGTTGTACTCAGCTGAACAGGCGACCTGAAGTCAGCAGGTCAGCCATCCCTTGAGCGCGTCGTTATTGAGATTGATGGTGACGCTGTAAATTTGGATGACCCGGGTCAAACTACAAGACACCCGAGACGGCTGAAAGCTAAAGTTTACCATCGAGTCCAGAGATTGTTCACACCATAACTATAACCCTCCACCACTTTCACCACCATAAGCAGCAGATGCTAAAACACAGTATTGCTCTTCTATTGTCTTTTGGATGCTGCAATGGCAAAGAGGTTAAATAAAATATTGTGTAACTGTATGTTTGCAGGCAGGCCATTAATTGGTTCAAATTAAATGTGTTCCATTGTTTACTTCTGTGTACATCTGAGGACGATGTAGTGGTACGTATTAGATCTCTGCCCCGAGACAGTCAATTATTTTCCTTTATTATTTATTTGAGATTAATCCCTTATGTTGCATTATATTTATTCCATTCATATTGTTAATTTTAGAGCAAAATTTCATGCCATATTTACACCTAAGCAATTTATTGTACATGTATTCCCCAACCAAAAAGTAGCAGGGAGAAGAGAACTTTGTCTTTTTGAAGAGGCATAATTTATTACAAAGGACCGATGAGATACATTTTATGGATATTTTAAAAACATTGCTGTAACGAAATAAATTTGTATCATCCGCAAAGAAATTTGTCATTTTCCGAATGTAAGGAAATCTCTCACCCCTAATGGCTGCAATAAAACTGAAACGGATGTGCTTTGAGCAACCTTGCCACTGGAGCAACTCGGTCAGCCTGTGGTTAACGAATGAAAACAATGCACTGTGGTCAGCAAAAGTGGGAGGCAGTTTTAAGGCAGTGATACCTCAGACACATCTTTAGTGCAGCAGAAATCGCATATTGCCTTCAGCAAGGAAGGGAGTTATGGGGAGGAAAAAATGACACAGATGGGGAGTAGTGGGAATTATAGAGCCAAAATGCCAAGTAAAAGTACTTCTACTGCAGAAACTCAGAACAGGATCAGGTTGTAGATTCAAAACTAGCTTCTTTCACAGCTTTACTAGCCATTTGAATTAACAACATATTATGATCTTCATATGATTGGCACCCTGGTAAAATAACTATTAGAGTAGGCGTGTGCTAATTTCTAATGCTGTATGGTTGATTAACAGCAACAGTATTGTTTGGATTGCATTTTACTGACATAAATGTTATACTGAAGTCTTTCAACCTCAAGGCTTGTTTGCCCAGAAATAATTTAAATGAGGAAAATGGAGTGAACAAGGTTAGAATAGTGTTGGCGATATTATCCACTTAGAGGAATTCACTGTGCGCCTGTCAGTGTGACAAAACACATGGAACCTTTTAAACTGTGCGAAGATTTTTTTAACCAATTAAGTGCTGATGTTGCCACCTCCGACACATTTTCCAGATCCTAACGCTACGCCGAAAAACCCTCTGGGAGAGGCTGACGTGACATTTTTTACACCCTCATCTTTTGAATTGACGTCGGACATTTTAATCGGGACTAAATCTGTCAGAGCCTTGGAGAGTCTTAAACTCACATTGAGGCATCCTCTGCAAATGTGACTTTTGTCGGTTAGTTGTGGAATAGTAATAACTACTTTTGCTGCTGCATCACTCTTAACAATTGACATTTCCAGGTTTAAATCTCTTTACAGATTGTTTTTGAAAGATTGCACTTTCAATATTGAGGAAGTAGTGGCACTGTAATTTTGCACAACACACTTTCTGTTTGCTGTAATGGATTATTGCAGATCTGCTGCCTTTTGAGAAAAAGGAAAAGGTGAGGGGAGGCTCAAGCACGAGGAGAGTCCCAAAAGACCTGTGTTTTATTGTTAGTTCTGCAGTAGTTTTCTGTGCTTCACAACATCTGCTTGAGAGAGACAAACCAATGTGAGCCACTGGATAGGTTCTTTATGTAGAATGTTATTTCCAGATATACCTTTTTTAATTAGAGAAAATAAGTCATCAAATGTATGAAACAAGATGTCATACTTCATGTTTTTACCAGTAACATGGATGTAATGTTCACTAAATATACTATAGACGGAGGCTGCGATCTTCACAAGTTATCTCACTGCCTGTGTCATGTCGGCGAGAGAGATTTATTGAGGGGGCCATAGTGAAAACTAAAGCAGCAGCATTCCTGGATAAAGCAAGCAAAAGGTTACAACATTTATACCTGTGACAGGTTCCAAGTATTAACAGGACTTTGGAGGCTCCTCTGTTTCCACCGAGGATCTTCTTGCCTCTTCCAACTTTTGTCCGACGTGTGTTGAGCTGCGATGTCAGAAAAAAGATCCCTGCTGTACTTTTGCACCAACTATAGAAATGTTGTCCCTTGCCAATGCAACAAGTTCTCCTATTTGGAGGCGATGACTACAGATATGGTTTAGCAGATTGCATCTCGCCTGCTCAGTTACAGTTTTAGAAATGTGGGCATAATCTTTGAAATAACCTCTTGTCTTCTCGCTGCGTCTGAATGTTGGAAACTGTAGACTCAACTCTTCATCAAAGCCTTTACAAAGATTATTTATTCACAAACTAAACAACGTCCATATTTTTTTTGAAAGTGCTACATGCAGCATATTGACTGACTGTAGAACAAAAACATTTCTGCATCCATTTTCTGCTCTGCCTTTGTGATTGGCTGCCACCGGGTTAGATTGTAGCACACAAGGAGAATGCTTTATAGAACAAAACAGAAAGAGCTTCACAGTACTGGATCACAGAAAGAGGGAAGTGCTGATGGAAAAGTCATTTATTTCAGAAACTCATAGAGATGAAATGAAATTGCATTCCTGGAGGGGGCTCAGTACCAGCGTCCTGCTTGTGAGGGGAAGGGGTCATAAGAAATACGTTTAATTTAAAAACACAAAATATTGTTGACAAGATATGCAGGCTGTCTGTCATATTGAACAAGTCATCTTGTATTAATGGCAATGAACTGGCACTTTTAATATCGAGTTTGCGTTTGTTAGCATTCATGCTCACAGTTAACAACTGAAGAGAAGCTTAATTTATAACAGTTACACCATCACACAGTGGTTTCAAATTGTTCCTCGTGGCTCCTGACACTTGAGAGGAGAGCAAAGGTCCATTTTTATATTCCAATTCTTTCCAGGGTGGAGGATAAGTGTGAGAGTAGTCTAGAAAACATGCACACGCGCACAGAGACACATTAACGCTGTGGCTGCTCCGAGGCGCTCTCGTGTCCGATTGGCTTCAAGTGTCTCTTATTGGCTCAGTAGCTTCTAGCAACATGCCTCCTGTGAAACAGACACACATGCATTAACACAGGCAGACATTCACAAACGGAGAGTCACAGCTACTCCTCTGCCCTCCATCCTAAACACCCAATTAGCAGCCAGACCTGGCCACCTGCCTCCAATCAGAATAGACTGACCCTTTCCATGGTAGCCGGCAATGAAACAACTCCAGATGGAGGAGGGAGGGTCAGAACTGGTGGAGATGGACTGTGTGTGCGGGCAGATGATGAATTTTTTTGTTTTTGTTTGTGTCATTTGCCTTATCTGATGGCTGTAATGTGGAGAACAGGAGTAGACCATAATTATCTAGCCTTACCAAATATTCACATACCGTGTGTGTGTGTATACACTGTCTTAAATAACAATGTGTTTACTGTACACTGTACAATCTCATACCCTTACTTTTGAAGATGAAGGAATTAGATGCGTAAAAGTAAAGCATTTAGAAATAGATCTGATAGACATTTTAACTGATAAACTCAATTGCTAAGTACTGTGGATTTTCAAGCAAATTGAGAAATTGGTAATTTCATGGATTTGAGTACCTTTTTTGTATCTGATCTTTTTTCCCCCCCATTGAAACAAAAATGTATCTAATATGGTAAGAAGGCATGACGGGATGCTGTTCGGGATGCTGATTGTTTCCATCAATGTGATAAAGTACATACATTTGTCACATCTTATTTTCTGGATTAGCCAAAACACAGACATTCACGTCTGGTTAGTCCACAGTGTCCATTAACAGTCTTTCAATACATCGAGATGTGAAGTTACAGTGATACGAATTAGATCGTACATATTTTATGAGATAGGATTTCAAGATATGACATTTAAGCAGGCACAATGGAAACAACGTGTGAGGCATGCAGAGGCAGCATGGAGGAGGCGTGTGTGCGCATGCATTTGGCTTGTGCACGTTCCATTCAAATCATTCAGATATTACTTCTTTGGACCTTTCACCTGATCTACCCCTCCGCTCCTTCCTTCACCCCATCAACAACTCCATTAACACGAGTCGATTTGAACATGTAAGAACAAATCTTCCAGTGCAAACCAATTCCTGGTTATTGACCAGTCAAGCAACAGACGTCGTCGTTTTGTCTCCCACAGCCCAATTCTTTTTTTTTCTTCTTTTTTCTTTTGATTGACAGACATGGTTACCGTCGTGATAAGAGGCAGTTTGATTCATTTGATGTTAACAAAAATAACTAGAGAAGACAAGAAGATACAGACGGAGACAGAAACACAGCGATTGACAGAGGCAGACTTTAAAAGGCCCTTTGTTTTAGAATTAAAACTGCAGGGGAACACAGAAGTGACGTTTTGTCGCTTCTTGCTTTCCACACGTTGTCCAACTGTTGTCAGCTGTCAGGATGACTTCCATTCACACAGAAGAAAGCAACCGTCCAACATCATTGCATTTTAGGGTTGTTGTGTGCAAACATCCTGTCAATACAGTCTCCTCTGAACTAATCCCTTGTAGAACATTTACAAAGAAGACATTGTATTCTTAGGCTAGACTGACCATTATTGTGTTTGACTCTTTTCTTTGTTGTTTGTTCAGTTGAAAGCTAATTCCCAATCAGTTGTTTTTCTTCATTTTTCTTATCTGTCCATGAATGCTTGACTGAGCACACAAGCTCTGTTTCAGCATCACCTTGCATTTCGTTTGCACAGTGACACTCTTCTCCTGGGAGCTTCCCAGTACAACCCAGTGACTGAGCAGCTCCACTGGAGCAGATGGGATTAAGGGCAAACGCTTTTCAACTGTTGGCCTTTTCTTTTTCTTTTTTTCCACATGCAGCACACAGACATTGAAATTATGCCTTGCCATGCATAGATTCAGGGCAAGAAACGGAGCATAGTCAGTTCAGGCTGAGCATTGATGTCATGCTTGCTTCAGGTCATTCCATGCTTTCCCACCAGTGCCTCATTCAGCAGCTGAAAGGAGTCATCCAATCATATTTATACAAGTGTATGAACCATTTATAACACTCTACATTCTCACTATTACTCTGCCAATACAGGCAAGTTGCTGTCTCAGCTCGCTCCACTACCCAACTTTACAATACAACCTTTTTGTATTGTCAACCTAACTAAAATCTCATGTTCATATATGTTTATTAAGGGGGGAATTTGGTCTCCGGATTCTTACATTTTACTGCCACTTTTACACTTAACAATAGAAGCTATTTATCAAAAATGGATCGGGCTCTAATGTGACATCACATCCTATGCCACAGTGCAGAAGTCAGTTTACTCGTCCAAAGCCGTGTGTAAGTGCCAGATGACATATCGTTCCACCTGTATTTGGTCAGTGCCGTGCAACCGTCGTAGTTGGGGACTGAAGCATGGTGCCAATTGTTGGGTTTTTATTTTGATGGGCTCGATCTAGAATTCCAAGCCCAGGCGGTGATAAAGGATCTTTTGGTCACTTACACAGTCCGTCAGCTTGTCTGTCCATCCACTTATCTACCATATGTTTAGCAAGATATCTCAAAAAATGACTGGCCAGATTGCCATGAAATTTGGCAATACTATTCCTTCTACCCGAGAGGATGATTCATCATGTTTGCTAATTTGGTTCTGCTGTGAAAAAGTTTCCGCTGTCACAATGTAGAATATAGTACATGCATGTAGGAGGGCTTTTGTCATTGTTGGCAACTCTGACACAAATTATTTCCCCCCCAAAATAATGCTTTTTTTTTTTTTTTTATATAAAGGAATGCTTCGCTGATCCTTCATATTGGTATGCTCTAAAAAGTAATTTCCGTCTTTTTCTTCTGGCTTTGTCGATCTTTTTCTCTTCTCCAGCATCACTATCTTAGGTACCGGGGCCAAGTGGCTGTCTGTGCTGCAGGAGAGGAACCTGAAACCCGGTGAGTTGTGGACCTGGATACAAACGTGTACACACCTACATGAGCATGCACACAGACATCCAGAGACACACATGGACGCACACGGATAACAAGCAGAAATGCACACACACACACACACACACACACACACACACACACACATATAATATATGAGAATAGAACAATAAGAGCAGATGGACATAATAATCATTATGCTGTTTGACTTTAAATGTCCTTTTTGCCAGTTACTGCATAAATCAACAGTTTGCCCTGTGTTCTAGTGTTTGACACTGAATTGAATGGATAAAAGTGCTGTTGTGATAATTCAGAGGAGTCATGGATAGGACCAACTAATTGCTTTTAGTGTCACTGCTCTCCAGAGAGAGAACCAGGTCTCTGCACATAATCAGAGTTGTGCCAGTGCTTATTAGCCTCCCTACTAACCTTCATATGGGCTGTTTGTCTCTTCGCTGTTTCTGTGACAAAAACATGTGCCTTTTAAGAGTGCAGGCTAAAATTATTGCTGCTTTGTGATGTTCGTTTGCAAAGGTACACACGGTATTGTAATAGAACAAAGCACACACTTAAAAAAGATTGTTAGGCTCCAGTCCTCAATTTGATGTAAATTGTGATATTTCAACTTTTATACCTGGTTCATACCAATGACAATGCAGTAGTTCTTTTTGTGGGTGAAAGACCACAGAAATACCACTTATATTGAATTACATAAGCTGGCATTTGGTTTGCATAATTATTTATCAAACCTTTTGCTCTTCCATTTTTCACCTTCTTTGTGTGCTCTTCGTCATCCCTTCATCTAAACTCTCAAATTATCCTCCTGTTCTCCTCATCTTCATGTAAATTACCACTTATAACTATTTCAAAAGGCTTAGCTGTTTCCTACTTGTCCTTACTTTCTACATTCTCTGTCTTTCCCAATTCCTCTCCTCTCCTTTCCTCTCCTCTTCTCTCCTAAATTAGCACTTACAACCAATGTTTATTGCATAAACAGTTGCTGTGTGTCTCAGTTCCCAGTTCGCTGTTATAATCACCACAAATCTTTATTCATGGCGCCTGCTTTGTGTGTCTGTCTGTCTGCAACTTGTAAATTAACCACACACATTCCCAATTTGTGGCTAAACAGAAAGGCACGAAAAACAAAATATCTCTCTCTCTCTCTCTCTCTCTCTCTCTCTCTCTCTCTTTCTCTTTCTCTCTCTCTCTCTCTCTCTCTCTCTCTGCTTCATCCCCTTCAGTCAGCCAGCCACTTGATCCATTTGGCACTGTGTGTGTGTATGTTTGGATGCTTATTAGAGAAAGAGGGCAGAGTAGTGTATGTGTGTGAGCATGCCTCCAGTGGGCTCGGAAGGGTAGGGGGAGCTTCTTCACTAGCTGCCCCAGCGGAGGGGCCCTTTTCCCTGGGCTGACATTTGGACCGGACACCTGGAGGCATGGTGTTCCAACTGTGAACACTACTGTGTGTATGTGTGTGTGTCTGTGTGTGTGTTTATGGGGTGAGGGTCGGTTGCTGGAAGCTTATTAGTTTGCAGGGTGCCATTGGCTTGTGGATTGGGCATATGTGTGTGACAGAGCGCATGCATGCATGGACCTTGGGGACGGAGACTAAAGGTGTGTGTGTGTGTGTGCGCTTATGTGTGTTTGTGGTATTACATGCAAGCTTGTGTGCCGTGTCACATCAGGGTGGCTTCAACACAACATGAGGGCTGCATGGAGTCACGGCTGTGCACATGTTGAAATTGTGTGTGTGTATTTTTTATTTTATATAAAAACTGAATTAAAAAAACAGACTATTTTTGATTAATCTTTTTTTCCTCTATCTCCTTCTCCCCAGCGGAAACGCACAACCTCCAGTCTCTCCACACCATCCTTTCTACTGGATCTCCTCTCAAACCTCAGAGCTACGACTACGTCTACCGCTGCATCAAGAGCAACGTGCTGCTGGGCTCCATCTCAGGTTACCGACACATACTCTGCAGGGACACATTTTATCATTATTTTCGAAGAATCTAAATAAATGGGAACAAATAGCAGCAGCTTTTCCAAATTCTGGTCGTGTGTACTCCATTAACAATGGCAGTTACACATACAAATGCAAAATATAGAAGCAAAGCATCCGACACAAAAGGACTGACGGATACAAAGGAAATTCGAAGAAAATAAATTGCATAGAACTGTACGTTTTCTTCACCACCCACAGCACCACACCACTCACACAAACACAGGTCCTCTCAGCCCATTGTTATGTTGACAGGACAGTAGAATGCTATCTGTCTCTCTATGTGAGTCCTGAAACGTTTAACATTTAGCACAGCCTGGGTGACGGACGTATTATGGACACACACACACACACACACACACATTAAGTAGCAGCTTGGGGTGTCACAGATGCACAGACTTACGGCAGCTATGCACCACGCACCCACTGTGAATGACAACCCTGGTGGGTAAAGCATACATCCACGGATGCATACATACACAAAACAAACACACACTTGCACACAATGATATGCAGGCAGAAGGATGGTACTCAAGAGCGTCCCCTGAAGTGTCACCCACAAGGCAAATCTGTGGACAAAAAGAGGGAGAGTACGAGTGACTAATTTATTTACTTCTATGTATCTTCGTTATTAATTTTTGTTTTAACATTTCTCTGCCCAGACTTTGCACTTGTGTGTCTTATGCTGACAGCCTTTGTAGAAATCAAGTGGTAATTTCAATAGTAATGGCCAATTTGTCTTCGCTTCCTCATTCACTCATTCTCTACATACATACATAGTAAATACTCAATATTTCACTCTATAATTAACTAAAAACAGCGATTTCAGACAATCATCTTCACTTTGCATCATCGCTGAGAGGTACAGTCAGTTAAAAGGTAGCCACGCCCTCAAGCATATCCTGCTTAATTGTCTATTTTACTCTAAATGGGACCACAATTTACAAAATTACCATCATGCTGTATTAAAGCAGACTTGAAACTGGCAATGGAGACCATAAACTCATGTTTACTGAGGTAATAAATCAAGAGAGAAGTATTATAATGTCCTCGGAGACTTCTGTATAATGAAAGTTACGAAGGTAACTACGGCTCTATGAAAATCCTGGATGACCGCACAGCCCTTCTTAGGTCCATCACAACAGACAAAAAGCTGCTCCTCTGGCCACATGTGAGGAGACTGGTCCTCTCCCTTTAGGAGAACCAGTGGGGGCAGTGGGTCGACATCTCCGAAGCAAAGAGAAAAACCTCTACCCCGCTGTAGAGACCCCAGATGCTGTGCACCACTTCCTGGATGAAGCCGCCACTCCCCCGATGGAGGCTAGTGATGGGAGAGGAAATCTGCGACCTGGCTCCGTTCTCCTGGTCGATACATCGCCCGAAGGCTAGTCGGACGAGGGTCTGCCCAAGTCAGAAGGGCACGGGACACCTGTAGCAGCTTTGCAGACCTAGTCCCCCCCTGATGGTCTATGCGGAACACATTCGAGGTGTTGTTCGACCGAAAAGTATGGCAGGCAATGCTTGAACGCTAGGTGCACGGCCCGTAGCTCCAAGACATTGACATGCTCAATGAGGTCCTGAGCGGACGCGCTCTCATTAGCACTCCACTCAATTAGCAGGAGGAGAACGTTCTGCCGATCGTGGAATCTGCTGTTGTATGCTTCACGGTGTGACGGTAGCCAACCTGGTGATGACTGAAGATAGGTACGCTGTCCGGCTCGACGGTCCGGACACAGAAACAGCTTGTCGCAGCTTTTGGATGGCGAGAGACCCGCAACTCCGAGCAGTGGTCACAAGGCTACAAGCGACGAGCTCCTTTCTTTTCTACAAGTTAAGCTTTAGCCATGTTAGCCTGAGTACCGATTATCACGTATCGTATGATGGAAAGGATTTCCAAAACTATAAAATTGAGGCCCAAGTTGTTATTATCCTTTTTAAAATGAGTAATTTGTTTAATTACGAAACTAGATCTGTGTGTGATCATGGATCGTGTGTCCGTGTGAATGCTCTTCAGAACAGCAGGTCCTGCCCCATCAGCTTCCTCCTGGTCGCCAAGGGCAACAACCAGGCTCCAACTCTGTTGGCTGCCAACCGGCCTAACCTTGACCCCCCGAGTTCAACTGTGTGTGTGTGTGTGTGTGTGTGCGCTTAGGATTTATCACAGCATATGGGACTGACTGGTGGTCATGTGATAGGCCCCTTTTGCCTTTTTCACCCTGCATGACTGTGTGTGGGTGTGTGTGTGTGTGTGTGTGTGTGTGTGTGTGTGTTTGTGTCTGCAAACGTGTGTGAGTTGATGCGTTCATTTTTTTGCCATTTTTATGTAGGGTGTGTGTGTGTTATCCTGTCAGCAGGGATGTCAGACCCCCGTCGCGCCTCATTGGGGGACTTTAACACTTTCACTGCTGGATTTCCTCTTTCCTAATATACCTCCGCCTGACAGCCCATATGTCACTCCTCTACTCTTTTTTTCTTCTTCTCCTCTCTTTCCTTCTCTCCTCTTCTCCTCTCTTTCCTTCTCTCCTCTTCTCCTCTCTTTCCTTCTCTCATCTTCTCAGTAAGAGAAGAATAAGTTGAATACCCCTCAGCTTTGTTTCTAATTTATTCTTCGGGGTTGAATTTACTTTGTTTGCATGTGTGTCTGCACAAATATTGAATTTATGTCTGTAAAGTCTTCCTGTGACTTTCAGTGTGTGTATTCTTTTAAGAATTCCTCTGTTTGAATTTATGAAACCATGTGTTGGTTAACTGGTAGTTTTTTCTGCCTCAGTTGGTGGCTTTGTGTGACCCAAAACTGTGCCAGAGGATGTTCTTGCACACAAATATATACACACAAAGTGGGGAGTTCAAAAAAATCTTTTTCTTCACTGTTCAGAGTAGTCAGTTCTGTTAGAAACATGAGATCAGTGTGACAAGTTCCCCTCTTGTGTATGCACACACAATACACTCACACTAAATAGATGATGATGGAAGGCTTCCTAAGAAAGCTGCAGTGGCTTTTGGCTTAAAATATACGTGTGTATGTGTGTGGGAACCCACCCATTAAAATGAGTGTAATAATAAAATAATTGCGTCTCTTCCCACTTTAAGTGCCACCTCCTCCTGGGAGCCAATTAAAGCCCAATAAAGAACCTGCCAGAGAGAGAGAGAGAGAGAGAGAGACAAAAAGAGGGAACAAGTGTAAAGAAAAGTAAGCGAGCGAGCGAGCAGGAGCGGTAGAAGGGCAGAGAGCTGTTGGGAGGAAGCAAACAAGATGGATGGATGGAGTCTATGATACAGAGAGGAAACGAAAAGGGGAGGTAGAGTTGGAACAGTTGGAAGGGAGATGAATAGAACGTGTCATAAATAGTAGATGATTGGAAGGTAGAAAGAGACAAATATATGATGAGAGAGAGAGAGAGAGAGAGAGAGAGAGAGGGAGAGAGAGAGAGAGAGAGAGAGAGAGAGAGAGAGAGAGAGAGAGAGGAGAGAGAGAGAGAGAGAGAGAGAGAGAGAGAGAGAAGAGGAGGAGAGAGAGAGAGAGAGAGAGAGAGAGAGATGAGAGAGAGAGATTGTGTGTATATATATGTGTGTTCAGCAACAGTGTAGAACTCCTATATAGGTCAGTGGAGGTGGAAAGGGCACGAACATTGCCAGTTTGTGTTGTCGTAATGTAGGATTGATAACGATACTAAGCAATGGTAGGTTAGGTCAGTAATGTCTCAGGTGGTCCCTGCGATGCTTTACAGAGGTACTTTATTCCACATGTTGATAAACAAACTATGACATTTGTACCTGATTTCTTTGGAAGTAGATTGTTATAACTTCAGCGTTATTAAAATTGAATTGACCTTTTTTGCCACTATGGTGCAAAACAACCCGACAGCCAACATATATTTACCGTATTAGTGCGAAAATTATTAGCAATTTCTATTTTTGAAGATAGATTCATCATTCAATCAAGTAATTTATCAAGCTAATTTGCCAAATAGTTGCTGGTTACAGACTTTAAAATGCATGTGATAATATATGTTTTCATCCATTAATTGAAGGATCGGTGGTTAAATCCCTGGCTTTGTAAGGGCAAGTTGTTCCTGAGTGTTAGGCCTTGCATGGCATCTCACTACCGTCTGTGTGTGAATTGGTGAATGAGAGGCAAATTGTAAGGCACTTTGGATAAAAGTACTATGTGAATACAGCCTGTTCACAATATATATTTGTTTTGTTGTTTTCACCAGCCAATTAACTTCATCTGCAGTTCAGTGCTGGTTAAGTAGTGATTAGTTGTTTCATTAGACTGGACCTTTTTGTAAACAGCTTCTGCTGGAAAAGGTGTGAATGAGAGTGTTTCACCATCACCACCTTTAAAACAATCCGCTGAAAGAGACCAACATGTTTTTAAAGGTGTGGAGTTGTTTAATTTCAGACTATCAACCAACTAAATATCCCCTCTGTGTCTGTTTTTTTTCTCATATCTCTCAGGCGGCACTGACATAGTGTCCTGTTTCATGGGTCAGAACCCAACAGTTCCAGTGTATCGGGGTGAGATCCAAACAAGAAACCTCGGCATTGCTGTGGAAGCCTGGAGCCTTGATGGTGAGTGTGTCTATGTGTGTGGCTTATAAATGTAATACTGTTGCTTTTTCTCTCCATTCAGCCAAAACTCTTATTAATAGATGTATTAAGCATTCTACAGTATATTGCCAACAGAGTGCAGGGGTCATGTAGACGAGGTAAGGAAGTTGCTAGTTTGAATCCTAGGAGGGAGTGGAAAATGTTAATGAGGAAAATTAATCGCACAGCAGTTTACAAACTGCTGAGATGCCCTTGAGCAAACTTCCCATCTGCTTCTGAAGCTGCTTGGTAGCTAACGGAACAAGATCGTAGTAATGCTTGGTTACTTCCATATGTCGATGTACCAGTATGCATTGGCATTCATTCAAAGCTAGCCAGTGCTGAGGAGAGTAATTAGTGAACTTTCCCATAAATAAATACAGGTATCAACCTAGGGGACATTTTTCATAAACAATCCAAACCAAAATGAGAGATTGTTATCTCGCTGTGAGTCTTCAAAGCCCTGTATGTTTTTCTCATTGATTTTAGTCCCTTGTTCCCCAGCCCCCGATCCCAGCTGCAGGCTGTACTGCCGTGTCTCCACCACCTCAAAGGAGAGTGGATTGAGTGATAATTTAAAGGCAGTTTTGCGGGAAGAGTTTGGGATTACTTTAGTCGCTCTCTAAACCTCTAACACCTTCCTAAGGGAGGAGGTGAGGTCTGTGTGAAACCACACAATAAAGTGTATCAGGTTCTCCGAGTGTGGGATACATTACCAGTTGATTTTATTTTTATTTGTGTGTGTGCGTGTGTGTTTCCGGAGCCAGTAACTTTATTTTTTGTTCTTGTGAAATGTGTGTGTGGACAGGTAAGCCCGTATGGGGAGAGAGCGGGGAGCTTGTCTGCTTGAAACCGATCCCCTGCCAGCCAACACACTTCTGGAATGACGAAAACGGGAGCAAATACCACAAAGCGTACTTTTCGACATATCCTGGTAAGCACAGAGACATTTTATGCATATACAAACCTACAAACTGTATACATACAAAGAACCCAGAACATCTTTTATATTATTATACTAAATACAATTCTCGACTTCTTTTCTCATCAGCTGTTTTAGTTTTTTCATTGCATGTTTTTAATTGTGGTTTAATGGTTTAACATTTGTTTGTTATGTATGTTTTTCTATGACCACATTCTTTCTCTCCAGGAGTGTGGGCTCATGGAGATTACTGCAAAATCAACCCAAAGACAGGAGGCGTCGTCATGCTGGGCAGAAGGTCAGCTATTAACTAAGTTTTGAAATAAAGCATTGTTTTTCTTGTATAAGCTCTTAAAGGTGCAGATCTATTGGCAGAAATATAAAATAGCATTAAGTGTGTTTTTTTTTTTACCTTAATGAGCTGTTTATATCTACATAGGGAGCGGGTCCTCTTCAGAGCTGATCGACCATGTTTCTACTGTGGCCAGAGACAGACAATCAAAACTCTAGACCTAGATATTATTGTTATTGTGTTTTTGCGTTTGCCATAGTTCTTCTCCAAACTCTGCAACCTTACTGCTGCATGCTTCTAAATCCTTCTCACCTGACCTTTAGGCTCCTTTATGGCAAATTGTAAGATTCCTTAATGTAAAAAAGCCCACCAAAATAGGATACAATTCTAAATTCCGGGTAAATGGAGATAGACTAAAAACATATGGAAATATTCATGAAAGCAAACAAATAATTTGACAAACATATAGTTTCCATATTATATATATGAAGAATAAAGAATCACAAGCTTACATAAATAGTTTCTGTATGCTGGTAGATTTTTTTTATTTCCTCCATTTGTGGCAAGAACAGCTTCTCAAAGACAGAACCTGGAGTTTTGGATCTTGAACTTGTGTTTGTTCTGCAGTGACGGCACATTGAACCCCAACGGAGTCCGTTTTGGCAGCTCAGAGATCTACAACATTGGTGAGTCTTAAACGCTACAGGTGGAGGTGCCGGGTGTGGGTGTAAGAAAGGATAACATTATGAAAGGATGTGGAAAAAAATAGCATTTCAGATTGAGACTAAGTCCTCTTTATGAGGGTGGGCAAAAAATATTCCATCCCATTTCTAATTTTGTTTACTTGTCATTATTTGTTCAACACAATGTAGTAAAAGCACAATTTATTATGTATTATTATTGTTGACTGTTGTCTGTGCTTAGTTTGTAATGGTGAAACGTTTTTCTCTGTTGTCGCCCATTTCTTCTTAAAACACTCCACCTTTTCCTCTTCTCTCCTCTGTTCTAACCTTTGCTCCCTCACTCCCTTCACCTTTTCTCTCCTTGCCTCCAATTTGCGCTCCTCATTTCTGTTTTGTCTCCTTGTCTTCCGCTCTGCTCTTTCCGTTCTTATCCTCTTTGCAGTGGAGGCGTTCGAGGAAGTGACAGACAGTCTTTGCGTTCCTCAGTACAATGCCGATGGAGAAGAGCGAGTTATTTTGTTCTTAAAGATGGCACCTGGTCGGCCCTTCTGTCCGGAGTTGGTGGCGAAGATAAAAGGAGCCATTAGGAAAGCTCTGTCTGCCAAACACATCCCGTCTCTGCTGCTGGAGACCAGAGACATTCCAGTAAGAGAAATATGAATATCATTCATATATGAATACACCTGTCAGATTATCCTGCCACAATGGGTACAACTGTAAAAGTCAGTTCTGGCTTGATTGACAGCCCTTTTCTTCATCCCTCTGCAGTACACCATCAGTGGTAAGAAGGTGGAGGTGGCTGTGAAGCAGGTGATTGCTGGACGGGAGGTGGCACAAAGAGGAGCTTTCTCCAACCCTGATTCACTGGACCTCTACAAGAACATTCCTGAACTGGAAAATTATTAAAGACGAGGCTTCACCGAGCTGGAGAGAGGATCTGCAAAAGACATGGCTTTTAATGAACTTAATTCAAATTTACAGGGACAAGGAAATATATACTGGGATAGTTTACAGAGGCACCTTGAGCTTTGTACAAGGGATAAAAAGGGTACGTCAAAATAAAACAGAAATTGTACAAATAACATGTCAAAATGAGAGCTGTACTGCTCCATTGGCTAGCTTTCAATCAAGTGATAAAGCAGCTGCTCTTAGTCAGCCATGTTCATGTAACTGTGGGATGCTGTATTCAGCTTTGGATGCGGTGCACATCAATATAATATGATGTGCACAGCACCACTTGTGTATAAGCTCCTGCTCTGAAGCCACCAATAAGCGAGAAGTGAGATTTATCGTCACTTTGCTTTGGCTTCACTTTGTGATTGCTATCAGCCAGTGAAGAGCCACGTCTCTCTGTGTCCCCTGCTTCAACCCCAGTGTTGCTTCTGAGTGGGTCCCAGCCTGAAAATCCATGGAAGTGTGCAGATAAACACACAAACACCTGGGATTAACACCTCAGCTTCAGCTCATATCACCATATCATTGTTATGTGGTGCGTATTGCTTTATTAAATGTATGTATATATGAATATATATATTTTGGACTGTGAAATTCTGATAACATTATAATTATGTATCTGACCCTAACCTGCTGACCAAAGTGAGTCTCAGATTTTGGAGGGTCGTAACATGTCAGGAGATGTAGTTTGAATCAATAAACTAGAGGTTTCCATATAAAATTCAACTTTCTGAACTTTTCCAAACCTCAAAAAGTTATTGATTTTTGGGGTTTTACATGTTCAAATCCTATCAATGATTTGACTTGTAACAACTGACTCTGTTTCATTCCGCCCAAGACATTAAAGCATGTATTAATGAAGATCTACAGCTGAATGTTTTTAAGTCCCATTGGCCCATCAAGGTCAAGTCAGCCAAGGTCAAGTGTGAGCTGAAAGTGAGAAAAGGTTTATTTCACCACAAACGCCTATATGTATCTGTTCCGTATCTATTTTCCATGTTTGTCATAACTAACAATGTGTTTTCCTAATAACTACAGTGCAGCCTGTTTTTGCTTAGTACATGGGAAAGTGAATTATTTATACAAAAAGTCCTCAGGCTGTGTGTCAAAGCCTAAAGGTGAATTCATGCTATTAACGATGAACTGCAGTGGCTTTGGTCACCAGTAGCACGACTTAGCGTGCAATAGCAAAACATCAATTGGGTTTCATTTCCTGTTGGGGGCATTTGATATTTGAAGGAAGCATTTTATACTGATCCAGGGGTAACATATTTCTTTTTTTTTCTTATTTGACTTTTAATTCAGTCTTGTTGCCGGATGTTTTGAAACTTATTCAAAGGTACGAATGTAAATAAATCAACTAGAAAATTCTGCAGTTCATCTTTAATGTCATATCCACAGATTTCATTAGTGTCCTATTTAAAGGTACCCTGTGGTCTTTTTGACCACTTGCAGCTCTATGATGCAACATTTTGATGATTGCATGAGTATGCAGGTGACATTCTTTCCAATGGTGTCACACTATTCCACTGATTGGCATTTTTTCATATAGGCCTCAAGGATGCATATAAAATTACATAGGCTCTTTATTCTAGAGACAGGGATCATACTGTTCACTTAGCACTTTAGTACTGTCTATTGTATGTGGTCGTAATGAAATCTGGGTAAAATGGCAGATCTACTGTTTCCTTCTGTAGTATGCATGCAGGTTAGGCAGTTCTTATCAGAGTTGGCAAAAATTATGCTGGGTCTGTCACATGTAAATAACTTAATCTTTCATGTCTGCCTTTAGGGAATCTAAAGTGTAATCTTTACCTATTTTAATGTTGCGATAAAGTCTATTGAATCAGATGTGACACGTGTCTTTGTCGTCAATTATTTGCTCTTTTTCATATCATCATGAGTAGGGTCATTGTTTGGGTTTACTTTAAGTTGGAAGTTGACAGAGTCATGAATAGATGTGCCCTGATCTCATTTGCACACCGTGGCTGTGTTCAGTCGGAGCTTTTCAGGGTGATATTTGCACAAGACGCCACTGAAGTCATGTGTTAAGCGAGATGGGTGCGTTTCCTGGTTGCCTACTGTCAGCTAGCCAATAAAGTGAATGCAGTCTGAGAACAAAAGCTCAAACAAACAATTTTGTCTTCCAAAACTTCAGCCTTTAATACTCACTGCACATTCACACCATGTGCATCCTCGTGGTTTTCTTAAGATAAACTGGGAGACCCTTTATTCCATGCTTCCTGGACAGAGCACATATACAGTATATACTGTAAAGTGTACAGAGTCAGTCATTCATTTACTTCTGATACAAAACCATCCCAAACAAAACAAAAAAGCAGCAGTTAACATAGTATGAATTATGTTTGAGTAGTTCATATATAACAAGTAGTACTGCAGTTGCAATGCACAGACTTTATGTGGGCCTGTGATGCCCTTTGAGACTGTATGTGTGTGCGTGTGTGTGTGTGTGTGATATCTTTTGGTGAGTGAATCAAAGCATGTCATTTTGACAGACACCTACTTTGAGAATAAACTTGGCAGTTTTAAAACCCCCTGTAACCTTTATAAGTGTGAAGGCTCAGACCTGACAGTCAGCCAAACTTCAAAACGTAACCGCGAGGAAAATATTAAAATAGAAAAAGCGAGACTTGGTTAAGGTCCAGTTCCTCAGTGTACAAAGTCTCACTAATCTAGTGTGTGCAAGTATTTTATTTATTTCTACCTTCAGTCATTCAAACATGAGAAAATGTTTTGTTGGCTTGCTGTCAGTTTGTAGAGGAGATGGGCGAGGAGAGAGAGGGGAGAGCTGCAGAAATTAGCGATGTGGGTTGAATGTAGGAATGTTGTCAAATGAAAAGCTGAAGTGTTTACCAAATTCACAAATAATAACCATCTGATGAACATGAATAGTAAGTGCCATGCAGTCCCCCCAGAGAGGCTGTCTGTTGTTGTGTGATTCATCCCAGTAGTCGCACATCAAAACCACAAAATGTTTTGACTGTACACTCTGTACTTACAGGGGTTGACGGCTAATTCACTCTCGGTGCAATCAATTTGAAATATAAATTGAACTGCACAGACTAATGATGGACGTTTTTTCCCATCAGTTATTATGTTGTAAACTGACCTGCAGTGCTTATTTTAATGTTTTTCTTCCATACTAAGGAACATTAAATGCATAAACTGACTGGATTGGAAGGTAATTGACTCTGTCACCCCACAGGTGAATTTATTATGTAGAAAGTACCTGTAGCGACTTCATCATGCAATTAAAAATGTGTGAAAAATGCCCATCACAATTCCCCAAAGCCCAAATGTTCAAATGTTCAATTACATGTACCACCGTGATTGCATAGTTTTTTAAATAATTTTCCATAGTTATAGGATGAAGATTCCCAAAAGCATCAGTTACATGCCATTTCTAGAGTGTAAAGCATATACAAAATAATCATGCCTCACGTTGAGCTCTGAGGGATTCAGTTCCTCCTGTCTCGGAAGTTGGAAACCCTCCAACACTCTAGATGTGTAGAATGTATTATTCTGCTCAGCCCTCCCTGGCACCCCCATAGGAGACTTGTTACATCTAAATTGGTCCCCCAAAGAGATTTTCTCCTGAAAGATGAATCACAACATTAATAAAGTGCTTCCGTGTGCTTTACCTCTTCTGCACTCAAGTCTTGTGAACAAAATTGTAGCGGATTAATCTTGAAGTGAAGATGAAGTGCATCACCCACTCGCTGTCATATTTAAAACTCGGGAATGGAAAGAAGCCTCTGTTTCATTCTGGCAGCTGGCAGGACGGCTCCAGGCCAGTTGCATCAGCAGGGCCATGGTTGTATCAGCAGGGCCAGGGGGAGGACCGGCGTCCTCCCCCTGGTTCCAGGCAGCCCCGAATCCATGGAAAAAGAAAGTAGAGTTAGTAATATGCATTGAAGAGACAATCATTTATCCAGAAGGATAGAAAGAAGAGGTGAAGAGGAGGAGAGGAGGAGCAAAAAGAGGAAGAGAAGGAAAGGAGGAGCTCAGTGTATCCTAAAATGCCCCCCAGCAGTCTAGGCCTATAGCAGCATATCTAGGGGCTGGACCAGGGCAAACCTGAGCCAGCCCTAACTATAAGCCTGAAACAGCCCTAACTATACGCGCCATCAAAGAGGAAAGTCTTAAGTGTACTCTTAAATGAGGTGACCGTGCCTGTCCCCCAAACTGAAAGTGGAAGCTGATTCCACAGAAGAGGAGCCCGATAACTGAAAGCTCTAGCCCCCAACCTACTTTTTAACACTCTGGGAACCACAAGTAACCCTGCATTCAGTGAGCGTAATGCTCTCGTGGGGTAATATGGCACTATAAGGTCCTTAAGATATGATGGTGCATCACCAGTTAAGGCTTTGTAGGTAAGGAGAAGGATTTTAAATATGACTCTCGATCTTACAGGAAGCCAGTGGAGAACAGCTAGTACAGGAGTAATGTGATCTCTCTTCCGCGTCCTCGTTAGTACACGAGCTGCAGCATTCTGGATCAGTTGGAGAGATTTAAGGGATTTACCAGGGCAGCCTGATAAAACGGAGTTACAGTAATCCAGTCTTGAGGTAACAAATGCGTGGATCAATGTTTCTGCATCGCGTTGAGACAGGATGTGCCGGATCTTATTCTCATTGTTGGTGCCAAGTAGTCTCTGTCCACTTTTAAGATGGCGACAAAATAAATAAAACATAGCGGGCTGCATTTCTTGATATGAACATTTAGCTCAAAGCACTTGGCTGTAGTCTATTTCTATTTTTGTATCTATATTTTATTTCAATAAATGGGCCAGACTCCACATACAGTATGTTTGGTTTAACCATCTTCAGCGCCACATTGTTCAGAACCTCAATGTGAAATATAAAGGGGACAAAGAAAAGGTTAAAGAAAAGACAAGAGGAAGACGCAGGTATTGATTGAGTGATGCCTGCTGTGTCTCATGGATACGTGCGACAGATGGAACATTCCTGAATCATTCAACGAATCTATAACCACATGACAGCGGAGGGGATGAGAACTGAGTCTCAACTGACGTGCATTCGGTTAAGGTGGTAGGTGTCATTTGAACCTACTGTTTTGTAAATTCATGTCTTTATGAATTTAGTCCAGAAATACAAGGATTTTAACCTAGTTCTTGTCATTATGCACAGTTGGATAAGCAGACTATCACACATCACTAAAATCATCTCTCTGTGTGAAGAACCAAGAATGGAGATCTGATCAAGTTAATTCTCAGATTGTTTTGTGCCCTTGTACTCCAAGTTTAAGCAAAAAAACAAACATATTAACACAACAATGTTTTGAATTCCATTATTTTACTGATACACACAGAATGAGAAGCAAGAATCCCAAGAAGTGATAACTTAACTTAATTGAATTTTCCTCCAATGTCAAGCAAAGGAGACCCTGTCAGTTCAATACCAACCATGTGAAGAGGGGAAGCACAAGTGAAACCCTCCTACGTTCTTTTAGTTTCATTTAGAAATAAATTTCGGGCATCTGAACAATAACGTGTTCTCACCGTCACCTGACAGTGACTGAGAAAAGTATTCGATTTAAGTACAAAACATCAGCGTATCCCCTCAAGGGCTCTCAAGCGAACGCTGTCAGACTTCCTGACGCTTCACTACAGTTTTCAAGAATTTCTATTCTGCTCTCTGAAGATGCGACGAGTGGAGGAAGCTTGCATTACTTTTAGTTATTCTCGTTGAATGTGAAACAGTGTTATTATTCTGGGGTTTCTGCAGTTGTTCTCTGTCACTTTTAGTACCACCCACTCCACACTTACTGTCGTGTTTTGTGCAAATTACCAGTTCCTAGTGCTCTGATATAAAATAAGTCACATTTCAACTTGCTTGGCTGCATGAAAACCTCCCAGAGATCTGACCTACTTCCAGAACTGAAACAATCTTCAATCTTCTTCTGTAATTTGTTCCATTAAATAAATTATGTTCAGTGCAGAATGTAAAGGAACCATCGTGACTGCCCCTTTTGATCAGGTCTTCATGATGACTTTGTTTACCTCTGACTTTAGGTATCAATTAAAATTGGTACTCAAATAATACTCTCTTTTTAGTTTTTTTCAAGAAATACTTTGGTTGAGTCACAACTCTGCACTTTTAGACAGAGGAAACCGCAGCACCATCGGATGTACTTAAATTCTCCATCTCCATGTTTCTGTCTGATTTCCTCAAACAGAGAGAGAGAGAGAGAGAGAGAGAGAGAGAGAGAGAGAGAGAGAGAGAGAGAGAGAGAGAGAGAGAGACGGCGGGAGTCGGAGTCAAGGAAGGGAAGAGGGAAAATCAGGAGAAATAGCAGAAAAGCTGTGTGAAAAAGGATGAAAAAAGCTGCGCAGCATAAATAAATCTGTGATATTAACAAAATCAATTTTTTTGTATCGTCACATGAAAATATCTCATTTTAAGTTGACCTGCATTTGTTCGAAACACAAAACATTGTGCATTTCTTTCTTTAAAAATATGTATTTACGTTATATTAGCCAATCCACTGAGGTACAGCCACACAGCAAACAATGATCGTGTGATATTTCCTTCATCATTAAGTGACATTATGCCACTAAGTGACTAAATCGTTGGAAGGACTCGTCTATTCTAGCAACACCTTTTGAAGCATGATTATTATTCACTGCAAAAAAAAGAGCTTTTCTTCATTTATTTAATAAAATGAAGTTGACTTTAATGCAAATATTTTTGTTACGTGCAACAATTAAGTGGTTAACTAGTCTTGCTTGATCTTCATCGTGATATGCTGCAAAAAGCCACCTTATTTTGAAGTAGATCAAGCAGGATATTTTTATCGGTGAAACAAACAATTGGAGACAGGTTTAGATGGAGCAGGAGAGACAAAAAGGCAAACCAAATAAAGAGAATGTAAAGGAAAGGGAGAGAAATGAGAACGAGATGAATCATATTTGAAGTCGCAAATATGAGCCATATGGGCTGAACGCCATGAGCATTTTGATTTTTCTCCAATTCCACCCGTCAATCTCGTCAGGTCTTTTTCTGTGGGATTGTTCAGCTGTAGGTGGCTCCCTGCTTCGCCGAGGCAACCGATGTTCACTTGTTCACAGCCACAGCTTGATTTTTGTTCTTTGAGTGCACTGTGTGTGTGTGTGTGTGTGTGTGTGTGTGTGTGTGTGTGTGTTTGTAAAGTCTCCTTTCTGGCTTCTGAATACATCGTTGACTTTCTAAGTGCGTCAGTTTAACTCCCTAAAAAAATCCTGGCTCTTACAAGTGACAGCAGATCTCAGTTTGAGTGTAAAGTGATAGCCTGATTGGTTCAAATGTGTTGGAGAAGGCCGTAGTACAGTTTCTTTTCCTCACATATTGGGATTAGTTAATGATTCTTTTTTTTTTTATGAGTGGGATGTATTTTGGCAGTTTTACGAGCCTAAACACCTTCACTCTGTGTGTATCATATAACGGTTTGTTTAATATCTTATTTTGTGCGTTTTCCTACAAATATGTTCTGTCTAAGGACGGATCTTTAAACCTGAAAATGAACTTTTTACGACTACTTTTGACGACTACTTTGATGAGAAGTTATTTGTGTTAAAGTTAACCCAACAAAGCTGTTAGATGTCGACTACAGTGCAATCCAAATATATACCTGTGTCTGTATGCACCTCACCAGGTGTTTTGAGTATATTTCACACCTGGAGTTTTAGCAAAATAATATGGTGCCCTTCCAGTTTTGTCAAAACCAGATCAACTGCTTCTGAGATTTCACATTTGATTGACAGTCGGATACAGCTGGATCCATTCAAGGGGTTCAGATGGAAACCGACAGACAGGGGGATGGATGGATGAATGAATGGCATGGGAAAAGACAGATACGGGAGTGGTAGGGAAGTAGAGAAGGCTCTGTTTGTAGAAAAAACTTTGAAAGTGTAGCTTTCTAAGCTGCCAGTGACTTCACGATGGAAGAACTACAGCAAAGCTACAGTTCCCTGGGGAGAAATATACTTTTGCTAACAAAAGTTACCTCGGAAAAGTGGTGAATCGTCTTAATAATCATGGAAATTTGCAATGTCCTAATACAAAAAAATCAAATCTCATGTCTGCAGCAGCATGGATCAGGATAGTACGTGCCTTTTGCCCTCCAAAAGAAGATGCCAACAATAACCTTAACCTCTCAAGATTGGGGTAAAGCAACAACAAAATATTAGTATTACCTATTAATCTACATACAACTATTCAAAACAAAGCAAGCAAGGATGTAAAAAAGAAAACACGTCCCTGATGACTTTCAAGATGAACTCCCTTTAAGTCTTATTTCTCAGTAGTTTCTGAATGTGTTAATTATTAAAATTGCAGTGCATGCAGAGAATCCTGTTTTCCCACGGTTTAGTCTGCTGGCCCACATCGGCATCGACCCGTGTCCTTGATTGCAACCACATTCACAAGGAGAAGTAAGTGGGAAATTTGTTTTCATTAAGAATTTACAACACACACACACCTACGTGAGATATCCCTTTCCATCTCTGTTTATCAGGGTCAGTGGATTACACTGGGATAAACACACACACACACACACACACACACACACACACACACACACACACACACACATGAGCCCCTTTATCAAGGTAGCTGGATTACACAGGGATAAAGCTTGACTCTTGATATTGACCCACTGACTAAACACACACATACAGTACACACTCTACATTTGCTCATGCTGTGTACATTCACAAGCGCATAACCACATATAGAACCGAGTGTGTATTCACACACCCGGTTTGTTAATTCAGGGTGGAACCACAGGCAGGTTCTCTCCTGCTGTGGTCTCATCATCTACTCTATCCTTTGCCGTGTTTGCCTGTCCTCAGTCTGGTTTGTTGAGTCAAGCTTAAAGTCACTCCAGGCTATTTACAGAAGGTGACACTACTTCCTGATCTTGCTCACTTTTTAATGCTCTTTTGATAAAGTCAGCATCCTTAAAGCTCCTACTGCGTTTGTCTGGGCTATAAGGAAATGCTGTCTTGGACCAAATTAGCATACCACAGCTATTGTGTCCCACTATTATATATAATTTAGACATTACAGACAGCCGCATCAAGTAAAACAGCTGTTAACTGTTGTGGCATGAAGGTGCATGCATTTGTATTCTTGTTTATGCTGTTGTCTGCCTGTGAGTGTGTCTTATGTGGCCATTGTTCATGGTTCACAAACACGGTGCACGTGATGCATCCACATTTGGCCACATGCTGAGTTGAACAGGATGTGCATATTTGCATGAAATTGCAACAGCCCCAATGCGAAACACAATTTTTCACATGCCTGCTTCTGCTTGGACCAACATGCAAAAATGCAGATAAAGCAACAAAAACACGTTACCCACTGACGCATGTAATCAGTGCTTCTATGTATTCTTTTTTATGAAAATGTACATGTGGTGAATTTACTCTCAGCTGCTTATCTGTCCTTTTCCATCATCACCTGACTTATTGACGTGCAGATGAGTTCGACATTGAATAAAATGACTTCTGTCTTCCTTACTACCTCCCACGCACACTGCCATACTTCACCCTCACCTGCACCACACAGACAGACACACAACGTGTTTGCCACTGTAGCGACACAACATATTAAGGTAGCGGAGGGTTTTGTAAATTAGGTGGAGAAATCATTATTGGAAGTCTGAATACGGCAGCGATATTAATCTGCTTTATATAACACATCATGGTCTCAGTGTGGGAAGATACTCACCTCAGCACTCCGAATGGAATTGTGGATCGATTGCATCTCCATCTGAAATATTAAAAAGGGCTAAAGAATCATCACCTGGGAGTGTTTTAGTCGGTCTCTCCCGGGGAACCGAAGAATTTTTATGGGCCTCTAATATCTTGACTGATGCTAATAAGTGTGCTGCTGACAGAAACGTATTAAAGGCTCAGCAAATAGTTGGCTAAGGACAGCTCTGGTATCGATTCAGAGCCTGCGTTCGAGCGATGACACCATTGTCACCACTAAATTTTGTACTCTATTGCAAGATTCCAGTTTTGCAGGCCAACCTTTCTGATGGAGATTCTAGACCCTCTGAAGACAGGCCTGAGTGAACTCTACTGCCTCCAAACATTCTCTCTGAAACCAAGAGGACAACAGAAACTGGGACAAAGATATCATGCATATACCGAGTAAGAAGGTATATTGGCTAGACAGATTTGACTACATTTGGTGGCATGCCCTAGAGAGATATCTTCAGACTATGGCCAGATCCCTTAGACCAGTCCCAAGGTTCATTTCTTCAATCATTGACGTTCTCCATCATCATTCTCAATTATTGACATCTTATCTTTTTATATTGGCTCAGCAACCATAAAAATAAATGCAATTGTTCATATGAGTCTGTTTTAAATCATGATGTAAATTCACTTGTCACATTCACATTACACTTACATTTCACCTTAAAGTACTGCTATCTGTTGTCTGTGCACTTTATTTTAATTTTATATTCTGTTGTAGATTTCATTTGACATATTCATGCTCCCATTTCTTGCACTCTGTTTATTGTTAAATGTTATGGACCTCCCGCCAGGACAAATTCCTTGTATGTGAAAACATGCATGGCAATAAATGATTCTGATTGTGATTGTGATTCTAAATGCGACAAGTAAAGTATCCACATTTTGTGACGAGATTGATGTAACCCAGGGAACCAGAACACAAGGTCACACTGACCCTAGCTTTGCAATGGACCACATCTGCATATGACAGCAGCTCTCATGCTGCACTTCGGATTACAAGAAAATGCATTTCTGTAAAGTCTTTAACCGGTGCTTCACACTGTGTTATTATTTTTCAGAGTTCAGTTTTGTAATATTTCCAGAATGGATTTAGGCATTTCTTTAAACTTCAGCATGTTTTTCTATCATAACTGAAGGCAGATGCAGATTAAAATAATTATAAAATAATGAATGATCAATGTCGGAGGATCCTACCTTCCTACATTGATCATTAAGAATAGAGTCCTATTTATTTGTCTATGTTATGTGATGTATATATTTGCATTATCTCTACATGCCTCTCTCAGACATACCTCACAAATCTCCCCCTCTTTTCCTCCATGACCTGCCGTGAGTTTATCCTTAGCCTCCTCTCTCTGGGATTAGACTGAAGGCCCTCCACTTCATTCGACCATCCGGAAACAACTTTAATTGTCTCAGAAATAGCAAAGGAGACTAGGCTGGATCTAGAAGGGCAAGGAAAGAAGGAGGAGGGCCAGGAGGAGCATACAAGAAGGGTTAAAGGTTTTTCTAGGATTGTAATGTTTAACACTGATGTTCCCATGCCTCCGATGTCCTGAATGATGTGTTTTATTAGTTTTTCAGGGACGTACAGTAGATGTCCATTGCTAAAATACTTCTATTTTAATCGAGTCACCAAATTGCTGCTGTTACTATTCATCTGAAAACTATAAAGAGTGATATTCAATGTTTTTTAAAGCATGCTCATCTCTTAAATTGCATATTTTTTAAATGCACAGGCAGGCAGAGAAAGTCCAGTCATTATGGCCTGCAGTATCATTCTTTTAGTATTAATACAATAAGGAACCGTTACGATTTATATATATTTAATAAAAGATTATAAATGTTGTTTTCACATTTGATCTGGAATGCATGATAATAGCCCACACAGAATCATATTCCAGGTGCCTGCGTGGCTCCATTATCCATACAAAATATAATTACATATGCAGTCAGTGGGTTGGGCGTATGGACCAACAGCCAATTTTACTGGCTAGATTTAAAAGAACACAAACGGCAAACGGGAGCTGATCCAAACGAGTAGCGATGGCCCACATTTTCCAGCATGCCGAGTGGTTGACTTTTCTGATTTATGTTCCAAAATGCAAATGTTACTTTTTGTAAGTGTTTGTAATGTGAAACACGGTGGTTTGGTAATTGTCATTTTAGTGCAGATTTAGTGCAGATTTAGTGCAGATGTATTGTTAATACAATTAACAATAAATCTGTTCAGGTATTCAATACACGTCACCTTGTCTTCAGCATGCAATGTTGGCCGTAACAGTAACAAGTGTAATGCAATGAAGTGCCTGTAGTCTGACATGAGCTACTGATTTCTTCTTATTCATTCAGTGTGAGCCGGACTATGTCCTTGCAGGACCCAAAGCCCTGAACAGGTGATCCCGTTCTTGCAGCAGCAGATAGACCCATAGTATCCAATACACACTCAAAGACATGTTTAATGTTCTTCAATCAAATTGGAAAATGTATTTTATTATCTCTGTCAACACTCAAAAGCCGCCAAGAGATAAGATTTAACTACCGCATTCAACTGCTGTTTGATTATCATCTGATAGCGATTCATCTCTGCTGCCTCATGTACCGTCTGCCCTCCATTTCAGCAGCTTCACTGCTGCACCCAAGAAGTGCACTGCGGGTAGTGCAGGTCTCAGAGTTCAACATGACAGTGACAGAAAACACCGTAAGTAGCTACTCTGTGTCAGAAATGCAACAAAGGGCACTTTGTGTATGTGAAATTGTGACGCTCAGAGGAGTCATCGCATCACAGGGTTGTAGAAAAGATGCCTAATGCAGTCTGGCTTCACAAGTTGACGAACCGATGATTGCATGTGGTTTTCCTTTGTATGTCTTACTTACTTGTGTCTTCTGCTTCATGTCCCGAATGTAAATACATAATACCAGAAATTGTTAAATTTATTGTTAACCTATTGTTAATTTATTATAACCTAATTTTACTGTTTTTAATGTACCACTAAGTGCCTACCAGTGAAAAAAAGTGCTTGTTTTTCAGGCAACAATGTGATAGTAGAATCCTGAGTTCTACTTCAATTATCTGATGCCAGTTGCTTTCAGTAAACCAGTGTGAAGAGTGTGAAGATCTTGCACTAAACAGCAAACCGGGCGATCGCCGAGCTGGCTGATGAAATGATCACACATTATACAGCTGTCAATTTATCCAATCTCGTCTCACCAGCTCATTAATCAACTAATTAGCGATCTGCTCCAAACAAGCTCTGAAAATACGCTCATCTAATCAGAGACACAAATGCTGGCAGAAGTCTCCTAACAAAGACTGATGAACTCGTCTCCTGCATGCTTGCATTCACACGGCCTCTCTGTATGTTTGTGTGTTTATCTCTGCTGTTTAGATGTTAGACGAGGTGACAACATTGTTTAGGCTATTAAAGGGCCTTCAAAAAAGGAAATACGATAATATTGCTTGTTTAAACTAGAAGACACTTTGGCAGGGAGCTTTAAATGTAAGATGATTATACTGATGCATTTAAATATGGAAGTTACAATCTACTATACCCAGCCAACAGTGTGGCCCCTGTATGCAAATCATACTGAGCAATTTTATTTGCAAAATAATTTGGATTAACAAAACATATACATAAGCTCCAAACTGAGTCAGTGTTTTGTTTATTCGTGCTTGCAGAACCATCCAGTTCATACTCAACCAACCCGTATTTGTTCTCAATATTGTTCCCCCCCAGTGTGAAAATTGGCTTGTAGCAAAGCACACAGCACAGTTTGTAATTATAATAAAAAGACACAAAGCAGAAAGGTTTGGCTTCAATAAAACATAAAAAGACGAAAGGTGCCAAAAGCAGAGGTTATGTGTTTGTGTGTGTTGTCTGCTAAACCTAACCTTTTATTTATGCCGTTAATTCCTCCTTCACTCATAAACACAAGTACCCTCTGTGTCCCCACTTCACTGGGAGGGAGGGCACATGCTGACACACACCAACACACACACACACACCAGACAAAATGTCCCGTCCCAGGAGTGTATGTTTCCTGTTGAGTGGGATTACACGAGGCGGTAACCATCATTCTCTCTCTCTCTCTCTCTCTCTCTCTCTCTCTCTCTCTCTCTCTCTGTATCACACACACACACACACACACACACACACACACACACACACACACACACACACACACACACACACACACACACGCACACACACACTCACACAATATCATTCACTGATTATTATTCAAAGCAAGCTGGCACTCCTGGACTGGATCCCAGTGTGTGTGTGTGTGTGTGTGTGTGTGTGTGTGTGTGTGTGTGTGTGTGTGTGTGTGTGTGTGTGTGTGTGTTTGACACAAATAAATAAATAAACAGGTAAACCTTTATACCCCTAATCTCACCCCTCTGCCCCTTTATTTTGCTTTTGCTTTCTCTCTCTGTGTCTCTTTAAACTGCCCACGTACACACACACTCGCGCACACACACACACACACGCTCAGACACCCACATGCACACACTCACTGACAATTAGGTGAGATAGTGTGTTCCGTGGTGATTTTCTTTTTTTTATCACATAAAACACAACAAAAACTATGAACCGTGAACTCTGATCGGCTCTATTTCTCTTTCGCTCTCTCACACAGTTAAATGTGTATCATGAGGCTGATCCTGTATGTGTGTGTGTGTGTGTGTGTGTGTGTGTGTGTGTGTGTGTGTGTGTGTGTGTGTGATTTCCATGCGTGTGGCATGATACAGTCCAGTTGGCTTCAGGTGGCAGCTTGCCTGCCGCAGCTGTGGTGGTTTAACAGCTCTTACAGGAGGATTACCGGCTCAGTCGGAGCCAGGCTAGCAGCCTTGTCAGCGGTGACAGAACGGTCTGTCTTACTCCAGTAAACATTCACTATAAACTAAAACAAATAATCAAAAAGACTGGGTTGGCAGAAAAGTTTTGAACACAACCAACTTCCTTGACTTGCTGTCATAAAGAAATGAAGGAAATACGGATCGTGGCTATCTGGATCATGGATCCTGCTTACTACTCATTATATGAATAATTTCTGTCACATTCATTGAATGTGCTGTAACTCCGTTACTCATTCTGGCCACATGACATCTATTGCTTCTGTACATCCGGGGAGAGGGATCCTCTTCTGTTGCTCTCCCTCAGGTTTCTTCCCCTTTTTTTCCCCTGTGAAAGGGTTTTTACTATCTTTATTGGGGGAGTTTTTCCTGATCTGATGTGAGGTCCCGGGACAGGGATGTCATGTGTACAGATTGTAAAGCCCTCCGAGGCAAACTTGTATTTGTAATGTTGGGCTATATAAAATAAACTGAATTGAATTGAAGGAAACAGAAATGGAGCACTTATGAAATATGGTGTTTAATTGATGTTTCAAGGTATTTCTAAAGGATCATCCACTGGAGACACTGACGGGTCAAACATAGAAAGCATAACTTCATGTTTAGACATCTTAACTTAGTTACAGTTTCAGTTCTTGTAATTTTGGCCTTCATGTAAAATGACAAAACAAGCTGAACACTACAAATTACAGAGCCAGTGTGTAATATTTTGTGCAAATGGAATATACTATTTATATCTATGGTTTCACCTGAAACAAAGAATCTTGATGTTTTTGTTTGCTGAAATCAGCTGTTAATGTCTCCCCTTCATGGAGTCCTCCATGTTGCACCTCCGTGTTTTTACTTGAACGGTTAAACCAAACACTGGCACCAGAAAAACCTTTTGCGTTTCACCCGAGGGCCACCATCTGACAAGTTACCATGGTTTTGCACTCGGAGGTACACATTACTGCAGTCTTTGAAAGGGAGGAGGGAGCAACCAGTCTTTTTTGTCAGAGTCCATGAGGAATATAACCTTTGTATGCGTAGGACTATTTTATGCAGGCCATAGAAAAGAGCCAAATACAGATTTCTCTCAGTAAGAGAGAGAGACAGATAATTTAATTGAATCAAATCGAGTTGAACCAAGTTTAATTGAGTTGTATTGAATTGAGTTGAATTTAACTGAATTGAACTCAGTGGCGGGCCATGGATTTTGTACCTACGCTGCTGTTTAACAGCTGATCGCGACAATCATCTGTTATTTGATTGGACGCTGCAGCTGAGCGGACTGATCGCTGGAGTTTCATACCAGAGTCGATCACAGATTAAACTCAAATTATATATTAGATTTGTATTCCGATTCACCATCTGGTTAAAACACTTTTTACAACATGAATCGTCTTTTTATATTCAGTCACGTGAGGCTGATCGTTCCTGACTGTTGGTTTGATAGGTTATTTAATTTAAGTTTAACCTGAAACATTGACCCTAGAAAAATATGCCAATGTTGAAGAGAAACCATAATCATTTTGTGGTATTATTTTATAATGATGTGACAATCAGAATTTCAAAACATTCAGACGTTAAAAAAAAAATAAAAAATACAACGCATTCTGCCGGTAGAAATCGATCCTGCGCGTATAATCAGGACACAGAAAACAGTATAAATACCACACACTGTGAATAAATACTCAATGCAGTTTGTTTATCAGGTAACAGACAGAGAAAACATCTGACAGTGCCTCAACACTCTGACAGTAATGCTAACCGTTTTTACTATTATTATTAGTATTAGTTTAACACTATTAAATCAACTGTAAACATTATACGATCATTTTTAATCAATATTTTAAGTGGATTTGTATTAGAATGTTCGCTTAAACTGTCCGGAGCAGAAAACAATTCTGTTCCGATGATCATGTTTATGGACACAAACAACGTCAGCTGTTGGCCGTAGTCATCAGAAACCGACATCGCTTCACTTCACGCTTCAGAGGAAAAGACGTCTCATGTCTCTTAAATGATATCTCCTCGTGTCTTCTCTCCTCGCATGGTTTCCTTGCGTCTCTCCATGCATCCCTGGTGGGAGGGACTAAGACGCAAGGGAAGGACGCAAGTGAGGGAAACAGGGCTGCAATTTAGAGACTTGGGATGTATCTAAGGTAGCTTCTCGCTTCAAGCTTCTTCATCTTCTTCATCTTTTTGGGTTTAAAGGCGGATTTATCCAACAAAAGGTGCATTACCGCCACCTACTGCCGCAGTACCATTGATCAATCACAGCGCACGTTAATGGTCATGCTGAATGACCAGCTAGAAGGCCCCCGTCATATAGTTTAACCGGCTCTCGATTCCATAGGGAAACAGAGGTGAAATGTGATTGTGAGCAGACCCTTAACAAGCAGCCGCGCATGCGCTTTGTAGCTTTTGTGAGCAACAGAGGAACACAGGAGTTGTGCAATGAGAAAATAAGCTAATAGGGAAACATAATTATAATACATGTTGTGTATTTGTAACAAAAACAATTACATTCTAAAATAGATATAACTTTTAATTAGAAAAAATAATAAAAAAAAAAAAATATATATATATAAAAAAAAATCTACATTTAAACTTTGTGATTCTGTTTAGGCCAGCAGAGAAGGCTTAGCAGGCCCTGACGGCCTGCCACTGATTGAACTGGAATGAACTGAATTGAACTGTCTTGAAGTAAAGTAAAGATTTGCTTCTGACTTGAAAGTTTTAGTTTAGAAATGTATGACTTGGACCTGACATGGGACTTGATATTTGAGACTATGAGATCTTACATTTAAATCTGGTTTGAATCATTGAAGCCCATCATTTTTGCAGCCAAGACAAATAAGATATTTATGTAACATCATCATCTGGCAATGACGCTCTAGTTCCTGGTAACACGGTAATTAATCTCCTATGCAAACAGTCCTTTGGAGTTGCAATAACTTTTTTATTTTTTTCCTTTAAGACCCAATAGAAACATTCTGATAGAGCCATTTGGATACTTCACATTACAATCAAATAAACCAGACAGATGCCACAAAATGCAAAATCAATAGATACAAAAAACAAAGAACATCTGTTAAAGAATACGTTCACTTTTCCAATTAAACATATAATTAATCTAAATCTAAATTACAATTGAAAAACAAAACAAGAAAACAACAACAGAACATCTGGTGTCTGGCACCTTGTATTGTATGGCTGCCTGACGAGGCGTGACCAGACGTCATGGCAACGACAGACACCAACACCTCGTAAAGGCCCAGCTCGTTAAGCTCGTTAAGGCCCAGCTCGTTATGTTTTCTCATAATGAGCATGCTTTTGAGGTGACTGAGCCGTGGAGGGATGTGGGAATGCGTTGTGTAGGTTGCAAATTCAACAAGCTTACACATGGCCTTGAAAGGATAGGAGGAGGTAAAAGAAAGGGAGGAGGCGGGGAGAGAGGAAGTGAGATCAAAATAGAGGGAAGAGTAAGAGGAAAGATATGGATGAAAAAGAGGAAGCTGTTTGTACATTTTGGGTCCTTTAAACCTATCAAGTGTCTTTACTTTGAAACCACTTTCCCAGAAAGCATACATGTCAAGTTCCCTTTTAACTTGTAGCTACTTGAATAAATAGTTTTGGGCTCTTCTGTCCTATAACATTTTGCACACATGCATATCATTTACGACTTTTAGCGCTGGGTGGCATAGTTAACGGCCCTAAGGTCGCTCTTGGTGAATCTTCTTTGCAGTCATGATTCCCATACCTGCCAGCCTTTATGTATATACTGTACTTTGGCAATACATCCTTAAATATATCAGTTTGCCTAGCTGTCTACATTTGGGCCAGCTCAGCAGCCATTTGAGTAAATAAACGCTGAATGTGTATGTATTCATGTTTAAATATTGTCTTCTACTCAACGATTTCTAGAGAATATATTCGCTGCTAAGAAGATTCAACAGGATGGATAGGGATGTGTAAGGCTATGCTGAAATTGATTGACTCAAACATTGAGCATTTCTATTATTAGGTTTGGGGGATAGAATATATGGAAGACAAGTGTTACATTTGGTAACACATCTTAGGAGATGCTATACCTTTCACAGAGGGGACATTGCTTAATATGATCAAACTGTGCACAGAACAAACATTGTGCTCTGTCGGCAGGAACCGGCCCTGACGAATGTGGTGCCCAATAGGCAAGATTTTAGCTGGTGCCCCTTCCACCACCAATCGTGCTCATTCACTCACACAGAAACTGCTTCGCTTAATGTATTTAAGCTATGTAGATCACACTTCAAAACTGTATTTCAAAATGATGTTGTAGGTTATTCCCCAAACTTTCCTTAAAGAATTTGAGGTGGGAATAACTGATGTCAACTCTAGTTATTTGTTAGCTGTTAGTGTGAAGTGCCGGGGTGATGCTGCAGGTAACATAATATTAATAATAATAGATAATATGGCCTAATAGGTTACTTATGTTGTGGGATTTTTTGTAATATTTCAAAATAATAGTATTTATAGAATAGATGGCACCCCGAGCATTTGCATTACACTGAATATGCCAAGGGCCATATCTGTCTGTCAGTGTGGCATGTTGTCATTTTCTTCACACCCTTTACGTTCAAATGGGATCCAGAAACATTCCATGATTCATGTTATGTGTGTCAGTTTATTTCATGATGCTTAGTCTGGTGATACGTTTGAATAGTGAGGCACATTGCTTGACTAATGACTTCAGCAATTGATAGATCATCAAAACTGCTGTTTATTAACTTGCTGATGATGGTCCTGGTGTTTAAAGAAGTCTCAAAATGTGTGTTCAGTATGTTTTAGTATGGCATTTTGTTGTGTGTTGTTTTAAAGCTTCTGTTTTGGAGGTGCAGCACATTTTTAGAGGTTGGCAAATCATGTCTCACATCTCTCTCATTGGATAATTGACCAACAATCTAAAGTTCTGTAGCGCATATAACCCTTTTATCCAGCCTGTGCTGAACTACGGGATTAATAGCAGATCCTTTCAGTAAGCCATCTAGTGTTGCCAAGTTGTTTTTTCCCAGAATGTAGCTGAAACAAATAGTAGACTCTGCATTTACAGAAGTAAAGAGACGATTATGAGAACAGTCATCAGACATGATGCAATCCAGTTTGTCAATTATGCGTCTATTTAAAAGGATGGACATTGAGTTTTGCAGGAGAAATGACTCGAGAAGGCCGGTGTGATCTAGTTGTCCTCTAGCATTTGTGCATACATGGAGAGTTGCCGCTGTGCAGGACTCTATTTGTGCCCTGTTGTGCGTACAAATGCTGTGTTTCTGTATCTGTTTGCCGGTGCCTCTTCGTGGCATTGGCAAACTGTTTTCATTAGTGTTTGTTGTGTGTATGAAAGTGTCTCGATTTTTGTGTGTGTGCGTGCCTGTGTGGGTGAAGCTGAACAAATAAAGCTAGTTTCCTCTTTGATTGTGTTCAGTGTCAAGCACTCAGTCTGTAATTAGCACACAGACAGCCATCTGTCCAAACAACTAGCTCAAAACAACTCCTGTCCTGCTCACTTTCACTGCTATCACAGCATCCATCCATCGCTAACGCTCGTATTTGCTCGCTCTTCTTTCCATCTGCCTGTCTACGTCTGTATATATAGACCTTACATCTCACCCTACCTTTCCTTCTTTCTGGCTTCTTCTTTTGTATTATCTTTCCTCTTTTGGATCCAAAACAATTTTATCTAAAACACTGAACCAAAACTTAATAGCTTGACCCTTCCCTATCTCGTGATGGTTCAATGTGCTCGACTAACTGCGGCCAAACGAAGACCGAAGAAAACGCAGTGACATTATAGCACAGAAGTAAACTGATGGCAGAAAAAAGAAAAACAGCACAGGCTTGTTAAAACATTCATAATTTTACAGTTCCTTTCAACAATTGCACAGTATCAGCTGTGATCTGTGGTTGGTTTGCTAGGTTTAGGAAATGTTCAGAAAGTAGTGTGCCCTTTCCCTATTGAGGAGGTGGAAGCGTCAGACTTTCATGAATAAATAACTGTGATCAGAATCTTTAATATACACTTTGAATGTTTTATTTATGTTATGACACCTTTAGAGTAGATGTGATGATTTGCTATTTGGTCCAGAGAAACTAATTAACACAAATTATTGTGGCTATATCAGCTACTAACATGGTGCCAATAGTTGCTGACCAAGAAAGAACACAAGTTCGACCAAACAATGAATCAGAGACGGAAACTAAACCAAAACAACATATATGTTGAGGGTTATCAGTCATTGTCCATCATGGGCCCTTGCCAACTTTCTTTCTTTTCCCCACTCCTCCTTTTCTGTTTTTCTCCTTTACGGTGTCTGAGTTGACGTTCAGCAACCACGCAATGGGAAAAATGACACCTGGGACATTCACTGATGGCCTTAACTATACTGCAATGGTGACCTCAGGGTTTTTGCCTATTTCATATTTCCCATATCCTTTAACTCTCCTGATCTAATATTACTGTAATTGCAATGCACCGGCTTTATGTGGGCTAGTGATGTCTGTTGGGACTGTGCGCGTGTCTGTGTGAAACGAGTAGGAAGTATAAATACATAACAAACATAAATTGCAACATTTCATCTCAAAGTCAGTCAGAGGATACATTTTAAAGCGTATTTTGTTTTGGAAAGTATCCTCTAAATGGAACTTAAATGGAATTTAACTCAAACTAGTCATTAAAGATTTAAATAATTGGAGCTGGAACTTCGCACAAGAAAGCCATTTCCCTGCAATCTTCCTCAAATGACTTCAAATTAAACCTTTTCTAAGTTCGCTCAACAAGTCTTTCATTCTTTTGATTGAGATTCTCAATTTTATGGTACATTATCATTCTGTGATTGCTGCAGCAATTTAGTATTTAATCTATTGTCAGTGTTGGAGTGAGTAAATGTACATAATTGAGCAGGAAATTATAACTTAAATCTGTCAAATGTGACCTGAATCAAACGTATCTGTTAGAAAAACATTGTGTTGCTGCGGCTACTAATTGTCTTTGTTTTCCACACACCCGGACACACCCGGACACACACACTCTCACTCACGCAGGGGAAATTATCCAATATGACAATATCCTTAATTCAGTGTGTTGGGGCCAAATTATCTTAGTTGAGCGTGTGTGTGTGTTAGTGTGTTTTTGAGCTCCTGTGGGGGACAATCACAGTGAAATGAGTGTTATTAAGTTGCTAGTTGCAGCGGGCTTCTGTCGAGAATTAATATTTCCAAGCCGCGTGTGAGTGTAAAAATGGGTATTAGCATCTTCCTGATGAGTCACCTCCAACTCCCTTTCAGGTGGCAAACAGCGAGGCCCCCTGGGTAATCTGCCCTGCAAATTGGATGTTGGTTTGAATCGCTATCCAGCTCAGGACATTGTGTGTGTGTGTGTGTGTGTGTGTGTGTGTGTGTGTGTGTGTGTGTGTGTGTGTGTGTGTGAGAGTGAGAGAGAAAAGAGCTCTGGCTGAATGTGTAGATCTGTGATATGCTGAACTATGTGATATCTCTCAGACTCATTCTTTCTATTTGTCTCTCAGTCCCTCTTCAAATGTGTCATTTGATTTGTTTGCTTGTGCCCCCCCCCCCCCCCCCAAATGCGTACATTTATGATCAGAAAGTCTTGATCATTAGCTCTCAGAGGAAGCTATCATTATAACAATATTGTTTTACTGTAGAAAAACTCTAAAATCTTTAAATCTTCAGTGCACAGCCTGACATCAATCTCAGCTCTCACTATACAATTCCAATCTAGAAACAACCACTTGAGCATCAATTTAAGTTCATTTTGATACATTGTAATCAACCGGCAAACAGTTGGACGACTACATGACTGAAAGGAACTCCCAAAGCGCATTAATGAGGATTTAAGATGATGCTGTCGATATACAATGAAGCACGATTCTGCTAATGCCGGGCTTGATTTTGCCGGTTGTAAAATTGTCAATAAACCCCTCTGACAACTTAATGTGTGGCATCTTTGTGCAGTCACATGTGGGAAGAGTTCATGTTGGTGTTCCAGTGAAGGAGAGAACTGTCAATCAACTATCATGAAACCTATTTGAAATGACACACATGACGTGTCCAAAGCTAATTCATCAATATTCTTTACAGACACCAGAAGCAGCTAAAGCTATTTCTAATATTGAGAATATACACACATTGAGGTGCAGACCAGTGTGAGCTTCAATACAAGTATTTACTAAACTAATAATCCACACACATCTTCTCCAATTTTGAAAAAAAGAGGTCTATAGAGTATTTTGAATTTTTAAAAAAAAAAATGCAAAATCAACCCTTTTTGACCCATTTTTACATTGAGATAGAATGCTGTATTTTGTAGAGAGATTATTTGAATTATTTTTTTGTAATGTATTGTTTTGTGTTTACTGTAGGTTAAACATATGGTAAGCTTGGGACATATTACAACTCCTTGCCTCTGCCTTCAACTGTTTTTTGTTGAAGTCAGACAGCAGGAATAACGGGCAAAGTAGGAACACAAGTTGAATATATATTGAGTTACTCCTAGTTGTTGTATCAGACAATTGCAGAATTAAATATGATGCTTCGGAATTTATTTTTTATCAAGTTTGACAAGATTTGTATATTTGCAGATAAGCAAAGCAATGTTAAAATGACTAATTATGTAAAGGGTTTCTGTTATTCCAACAAATAAACAAGATTTGAGAAGGACACACACTGTAAATTCCTCTTTATATCCCTCCCTCTGTCAGTGTCAGCACATCTGAGACCACACGTTTGATGAAGATTGCTTGAGTAATCATCAGAAACCTGACACTCTGTGCTGAATCTCTTGTCCAAGGCTGGCCACATGCATGCACACGTACACACTTCAAGCCTGCGTAACCTACAGTTGGGCGGACAGTCAGAGTGGCATAAAGACAAGCACACACAGATTGAAATCAAACAGCCACAGGGTTCGTGGGGAATATCAACATTTGCTGACAGCAGGGCCCGTGAGCATTTTCTTAGACTTTAAGCACAGAAAGATATCTGTAAAACGATATCATAAATCTGGAGGGATTGCTCATTGAAGTAGTGAAAAGCTTCTCATAGTGGTGCGCTGCTCTGCCACTGTGGTGCTGTCAAAATCTAGCAACAGAAATGCATAAAGTATGGTGTGTGTGAACTGCTCTGGCATTCAAGCTAGAGGGACGGCCTGGTGGTTTGAGACCTCCATGTAAAAGGTCAAGGCTTTGGTGTCAAGTAGTGCAATGGGTCGCTTCAGTCACTTAACATGCTGTACGCACCCATGTTGAATAAATCAGATTGTAATCATTTCAGCTCCATTAGTCCTCCTCACAGTACTGTGTGGAAGTGTACAGACGAAGACTGATTGGCATCCCGCTTAATCTTACTCTTTGTTAGTCAGGTTTTCATCAGTTCACTCTGAAGGCGTGGTGAGGCTTGGTTTTTGCCAAGCAAGATTTGGTTCGATTTGGAGGACTTGTTGATTTTCCAGCATTGCTCAGCCTATGAAGACGACAGCACTGGTTGCTCTGTGTAGGTTACTAATTCGCGGATCAAAAACGTGTCGGGTGATCTTCCAAAATGCAGAAAAAGGAGGGCAATACACAGGCACTTCAAAGAAGAAGAAGTAACAAGGAAGAAAATATTAAAAAGCCCATATTTATTTTCTCTGTATAATCTTTGCTATTTGTGTGATGTGATGTTCCCTCTTTGGTTGCTGCTAAATTATAGGTCAGGCCACACAAGTGTTAAGTGTTTATTAAGTGCCCTAACAAAGATTGATCGTGGGCGAAACATGTTGGTTTTTTTAATAATTGAGCCCCTACAATAAAGACTTTTTGTGATTTCCTTCCTTCCTCTGTGTATCTTGTTCTTAATAGTGCCTGGATTTCCTTTCTGCTATACCCATGTTCAACTTTAGCAGAGGTCTAATCAGCAAGAGTAAGTGAGGAAAGCTGAGTTTTTGCAAGACCTTTGACCTCTTAAACTCAAGGCCCCTGCTTGAATAATCTTAGTATCATAATAAAGTGTGTAAGAAGTGTAAGCATCAGTATACAGTATATGTTACTGGGTCAGAGTAAATGGGGATGGAACATGACATAAATTAAAGAGTTAATATCCACCTAAGACTTTTAGAGTGAATGTTTCATCGGAGTTATGCATTTGGAGCCCAAATCTTCGAGCAATCATGTCCCAACGTCTCAATGTTACCTGTACACATACTGATGCTATTTAAGTGATTCAAAGCAAATTGGCCATTTGGGTACCTTTTGGTACCATCTACTCAATTTGACATTTTCTCAGGTAGCTGTAAAACTAATTTAATTTAACTTGCATGTCACTATTGGTATTAATCCTATCGAAATATAACTGGTTTTGACTTTGTTTTGAAAAACCCATCAATCAGACCTCCATACATGTTTCCAATCAAAGAAAACCATTAACTGTCGGTCTATTTGACTATTGAAGGCCAATGCCTTTAGGATGAGAGCTCCTCATTGGAGTTACCATTAGCAGCGCTGATATGCCCTCAAACACAACCTTTGTCCACAAAACAGTAAAGATAAGACATCATTTAAGGTCATGGCACAGTGAAGTTTATTTTTGTTCTATTTTTCGGCTGGTAGTTCCATTAGTTTTCATTCGTAGAGTGATAAGACTTATCCCATTGGAATCTATGGAGTCTCAGCTTTGTGCAGGTAGCATGAAATGGCTAAATCCCTAGCACCACTAAGCGGGCATGCACCATTAGCTGTGTGCTCCTTTAGTTTCTTGGTGTTGATATTGTGTTTTGTTGTGGTAAAAATGGTTATCATGAGATCTTAGCAGCGCTTAGGTGGGTATGCAGGATGAATATGTTCATGGATCTTAATCTGGTGTTTGTTTTTGTGTGAGTTTTATTTGTTTGGAAGTGGTTCTGATATTGACAGTCTGTGGTTGTACTGAGAGCTCTGAGTTGGCTGAGATTAAAAGGGCTTTTTTTTCATATAAATTGAAACTTCATTCACAAACATAGGTATTTTGGTATACATGTTAAATGAGAATTTTGTGACACTCCAGCATGACCATTGCCCTCCTCTCTCTTTTGGATGATTGGCCGCTCCGTCACTCTAAGAAACCAGAGGTCATCTCATTCAAAGTTGGTCTCTGCCCCGGCCCCGCGGTGGTGGAGTGAACTCCCCACTGAAGTCAGGACAGCAGAGTCACAGCCCATCTTCTGGCCGAGGCTGGAGACCCACCTTTGTCCCGTAGCACTCGGCACGCTGTTGTTTGTTTAGGAGGGATGCACTTTTTTGAATCCCATCTATCTTTCGCTCCTACAGAGTCTGCGATTGCATTTATTATAACTTGCCTTGGACAAAAACGTATCAGACACTGAAAGTAGAGCAATGGCTCCATTGTTTAAAACATCGCTGAGGTAAAGAAGTCATGTTGACCATCAGAAAACATTTCGCATCTTTTAGGAAAATGAAGACAACAGCAATTAATAGATGGACTGTAGGTTTAACGCATAGTTGTCTGCCGACAAATACTGAACTGAAACTTGGGAAAGAAGTGAGATTTTTTTTAAAGCACATTTTGTGCCTTGCTGTCAGTCTTATTCAGTTTTGGCAATGTCCCGAGCTTAGAGTGCACAGTGAGCATGGATGATTGTTTCTGCAACTTTTTCTCCACTGAATGATTTCTGGACCTTTGGTTCACAGTCCTCGCTCGGTCACAAAAAATAAATCCATCTCTCACTCTGACTCTGTTCTTCTGTCTTCCTCCTCCCCATATCCTTCCTCCTTTCCGTCCACATCCTCTCATTCTTTCTCCTTACTTCCCATCCTACTCTTCATCGTGTCTTGATCTTCTACACTCTCCCCATTTCCTACCTCTTCATCCTCCTCTCCTCCATCCTTCTCCCTTCTTTCCCTCTCTCACAGTAATTGATAGCGCCGAGTGCTGTTATTTCATCCAAAGGGCACAGTAAACAAAATCGTCACTGACAGAACCAATATGGAAATCTCAGGCAGTGGGGCTACGAGTTATGGCTTGCAATTGTGTATGTGTGTGTGTGTGCGTGTGTGTTAGGGCGTGAATGAAACAGAATAAGGAGTGCTTTTATCCATGAATGTTCATAAGTTTGAGTGTCTGTGTGCTTGCCACTGGGACTGAGAGGTGGTTCTTGGTTCTGCGTAATAAACTCCAGTGCGGCTAGTCATTAAGTGAAACGCGAGTTTGTGTGCGTGCGTGCATGTGAGCGTGCGTGTGTGTGCCGGGGAGGGGTCAAGGCCAAATTGACATCAAATGGTCTAAATTAGCCCCAGTTGTCTCCATTGATTTACTGTGGGTGAGTAAATTGCTTCTGTAGTGGGAGAGTAGAAGCGGGGAGGGGCTCGAGTTGCTCTGTAATTGATCTCAGGCCGCTGTTGGTGCGTGTTCATGGTGACAGACGCCGTACAGGAGAGACAAGAGGACCACACTGTCATCATGGCTGCAACACTTAAATCTAACCTTTTACTCGGATGGCTGCCGGACTGTATCAAGAAGATCTTTTGATATATTTGTAATGTTCATTGAACAGCAGGACATGTACAAATAGAAAAATGCAGTTTAAAAACAATATATTCTTGAAATATATATATTTCAAGAAAAAGACTATAACTCTACATGCATAAAGAGGTACTGATTGGTAGGAGTTTTACTTCTAACGAAGGTTTTTCTGCCCAAATTCGCAGCTTGTCTGCAAAATTTTCTAAAAATACACAAAGGAGATTCAACTTCCATCTCGACCGCTGTTCTCCAAAAAGGCATAAAGCAAACACAGCAAGCCATTTATGAAGACAGTGCACAAGTATGTCTGAAACAGACTGAACATACCAAAAATAGTCTGGATGTGTGTCTGTCGCGGTCTGAAGCAACAGTGAGACTAAACATTGTAAAGGCCTGCACCCGTGTTTATGCACCTGTGTTTATGGATGGTGCATGACAATTTGTACAAAGTGTGTGTATTAAGTAAAGTGTTCTCCCTCCAGATGTGTGTGTCCATCTGTGATATCTTCAAAAGTGGTCAATTTCTTTCTCTCTGCGTTTCAGTTTCTATATTGTGTCTTCTCTCTCCCTCTCTCTCTCTCTCTCTCTCTCTCTCTCTCTGTGTGTGTGTGTGTGTGTGTGTGTGTGTGTGGTTGGTCGTAGTTCTGTGTCTGTCCCCAATTTAAAATTGAACAAGGGCAGTACGTAATGCAACACAGAGTTATTGATTCCCTTACACACACACACACACACACACACACACACACACACACACACACACACACACACACACACACACACACACACACACACACACACACCACTACTTTGATTTACAGAGCCAGACAGTGGTCTTGCTGTACGGCAACAGAAACCACTTGGGGTGAGACAGAAAGATGTCCTATATGTCACTGACTTATTGCACTATGACAACTTGTATAATAGCGACACGCATATATATGAACACATGCGCACACAAACATGGACACACACATACACAAATATGTACATGTACGGTGTATGGTTTTCATAGAAGCTGTCTCCCCCAAAACAGAAATAAAAACCCCAGAGTAATCCTTCCTCACATTGGTTGGACATAAGCTGTCATACATATGATCAACACACACAGACTTGATTACAAACACGCACACACAGACACACACACACACACACACACACACTCTAAGCCTGAGCAGTTCTCTTTACCAGACTTAATTGGATTCTAATGTATTTAGTTTGTTCCACTGAGCAAAGAGATGGCCCTGGTTTTTGACTAGAGAGAGGGAGAGAGAGATAGAGGGAGCATGGAGTACAAAGAGAGAGAGAGAGAGAGAGAGAGATTGAGAGAGAGAGAGAGAGAGAGAGAGAGAGAGAGAGAGAGAGAGAGAGAGAGAGGGAATTAGAAGTACATAGAGAGGTTTGTCAGTGGCGGTCATCTTCCTCCAGCCTCCGAGTGGAGTATACCGTCTGAACAAGGTGTCGCCAGAATTTCTACAAGAGTCATTTGCCCTGAGAGAGCAGAGCGCCATCTGTATCGCTCTCCTGGCTACATACAAGGATGAGAGTCGTATCAACTACGGCAGAAAAAAACTCTTTCTGTCATGCGCTCATATACACAAACACCATTTCGACCCAAGATCAGTATATAAGGATCACACTTTGAGTGTCTTCTCTCAGTCTGACCACTTCACCTTGCACTTGTGAGCGCTTAGAAATAAATGTACTTCATGTACACTCTGGTGGAGTGGCACATGCATAGCTGAGTACTGACCTTCAGTCAGAGATAATCATAAAGCAACACATTCCCTTTTCCGAGTAAAGTGGAGGTTTAGACCTCATGATGCTTACTTGGACTCCATTATCGGCATTAACAGGCGAGCTAATTATGATCTTGGCTTTCCCTTCATCACACCCATACATAACGGGATCATTTAATGAATGCACTGCTGTAACAAGGTTTGGACTTGGCTGACAAAGTTGTTAAATAGTGGATGCTTTTATGCAAAGTTACCCAGTTTCCATATGAACAACAATATAACAAAATGTTAATGTATGTTTAAAGCATGATGAGCCCCAGCGCCCCCAAAACCGGGGGCAGAATTCTTCATCAGGAGCTCTTCCTCACTCTCAAAGTCCTCGTACTCCCATGAGTTGATGTAAAAAACTTTGCAGAGATACTGTTAGCACAAAGTGCTATTTTATAGTAGGAAAAAAAGCGATAATATGCACAGTTAAAAAGAGAAAATACATCCTGGAAGTTTTTTCTTTCTTTCCTGTGTTCTTTCATCAACAAATAAACCAGTAACACCAACATGGCTGGGGCTAAACCAGTGTTAAACATTCATTCATTCCTCCATTCATACATTGTTCATGTTTCATATTTGTATCTGTCAGACTCTAAAGATAACATGTGTGATGATTAATACCTTTCAGTTTTTGTTTCCATAGAAAATGTGTATGATGATGTAGGGGAAACTGCTGAGTTTTAGAAAATCCCTCGGTAAGCATTTGCAGCACTATCAAACAGTCCACTTGGCAGCTTATGGCAGTAGACTGCAATGTCCGGCATCTTAAAGATCCAGTGCAATTATTTTGGGCATGACATTTCAGCTGAAAAAAAAGCTTCATATGTAATTCCCATTAGTTTACAGACCCTGCTTACACCCTGAGTAAATCCTTTTGTTTTGTATTAGGCGTTGGCAACGTTCCTGTCTTGATAATTGTACTACAAGTTGAATGTTTTAAGTAGAACAATTGGGTTCAATTGACCCATCTCCAAATAGATTCAGCAGACTTTCAACATTACTCATCACGTATGGAGAAACCAACGTTCTTCTGCTTCATACCAATATTTTTATATTGGCCAACATAGTCACACCCTCACGGTTGTTGATGGGTGTTGGGGCTCAAGCACCGAATACTTGCTTTCCTATGCTAATAAAAAGCATAGAAATCAGCCCAAAACTCCTAAAATGCTGTTGACCAGGGAGACCAATTAAAATCTGTGAAAACTGAGAGAATATTGTCTATCTCAAATGCTTTTAACTGAAGAATTAGAGGGATAAGACTTCTGCTACACTGACAGCTGGGAAACGTAACGTGGCCATGCCCTTTTGTGAAACAATACTGTGAAATTGAAAATGTGATACACTTTGGCCTGGACCTTTTGGGCTGGACTAAGCTTTGCAGATGTGCTTCTGGTGGAACACCGAATGACATGTGTAAAATGAAGCTTGACTGGGCTTGGCTCCTTTGGTAGAAGTTCTCAAAGTTTTCTTGTAGATGGTAGACAAGTTGGGATTGTATTTTAGAAAAGATTTCTGGGCCAATGAGCTTGAAAAATTGTGCTTTTCTTCCTCCCACAAATAAATACTTTAACACATCTGGATTTTCCCCCTTTGATTATAACAAATTCAAGGTCCAAGGAGGTTAACCTTTGATGATTCGTATCACCTTATCTCGAAGGTTTATGGAAAGAAATTGAATTCTGAGATTATTTTGCAAGGAATGTTCCTGTGCTTTAAGACAAGTGTTAAGGAGAAATATATATACATATATATCCATGTTGATAGAGAGTGTGTTTCAGCAGGACAAGAGTGATATGCAGTATTTTCTTTTAAAAGATGAGTTTTCAGCCTGCGACAGAAGATGCAATGTGACTTGCGGGGCAGAAGCCACGGGGAGAGAAGCTGAGCCGGGTGCAGCGAGGACCACCGTCACCTCAGGGTGGGGGCAGCGCCGCAGTAGACGGGGTGATGGGAGCGAGAGGGGTGCTTCCACTTGTTGTGATGTGTTTGTGGTCATGGAGGAAATGTGCATCCGACTAGAAGTCAGCATGTCGCAAGGTGAGGAGTAAAAAGCGGTTGTTCCTTCAGTCTGTCTTTGCAGATCTGTCTGAACTCTAGTTTCATAATAGCGCATAATATTTTGTTTGCAGTCTAGAGGATTTTGTAGTAAACAAAAATCACACATGTTTTGCATGACTGTGGCAATAATTGAATGAATTACTATCTTTGAGTTCTCATTAAGGAGATGAAATATGGGTCCACCCACACACAGATAAAATATTAAAATAAAATATTGAAATTTTTATGATTTTTTATCAGTGTTTTAGCACGTGTGCAGAATGATTCATGAAAAGTTGCATCAAAGTGAGTTTGGGCTTCCCCCACCTTCCTTTGCTTTCCTCCACCCTTATGCTTTCCTCCAGCTTTTACACTGAGCTGAAACATAGGAGTAGTGCTTATGAATAGTTCCTCTTCAGAATGATTACATAACTGAATCAAAAGTAGAACAGGTGGACGGGTCAGTGTGGCAGTTAATGTACAGCAGCAGCCATAAGACACGGAGAACCAGTTCTAGAAAGCACATCATTCTCTATTTATCACATACCATTAGTTGTATTTTGAATTTGAAGAGTTACTGACATTGCAATCTTTGTGATGAATGCCTTCCTTTTTATGATATAATGAATATTTGCTGCCTCCAGCCTTCCTCTAATAATGACAAGTGAAACAACCTCAAAGTAGAAAAGAAAAATAGTAGTTGGCAATCAAATTGCCCAATATCTGTTTGTCCTGGGTAAACAGTTGGATGTTGGCATATTGTATTTTTGGGGCTATAAGATGAACATGTTTAGAACAGATGCCCGATGAACAAGTTTACTATAGTGGTACCAGCAGCATGTTTTCACCCATACTTTGAAAGATGTAGTCTTGGTTTTTTGTCCCTATGGGGAATTATCCGAAATTCTTTTTATGTCAAATTTCCTCCAAACAGCCAGTGGGGCCTCATTGATATACAGACACAGTATTTATACAAATATTACTTTTTATACCATGCTTGCTGAACTAATGCCTTGCTTCGGTTGCAGCCCGAGGGAAGGATACATTTAGTTAAAAAAACAAGATCTTTCAAGCTTAAGTCACAGAGAATGCTTCGGCTGGCTGAAGGAAGAACACAAAGAAAAGTTATTGTGTGGAAATTAGAATAATATCTAAAAACGCACTGATTTGGTTATGCTCCATAACGTGGAGGGATGGTGGCCCAGACGTTATCGAAGCAGTCGGCTTGTTACCGGGAGGCCCAAAAAAATTGTTTGGGGAACGTGAGTGAACAAGGAAACAGGACAGGTGGGAAAAAAAGAGCATGCAGAGTCAGGTTCACACACGATGGGATCACAGTGAAGAGAAGGAAGAATAACGTGGGATGCATCAGAGATGAGCGCACCAAGGCGTCGGCCTTCCTCAGTGACAATCACATGTCCTGCTAGTTAAGGACTGATGAGGGATGAAGAGGGGCGCTGTTCTGTGAAAGCCATCACTTAGTGTCTCTTCTCTAAATGTGCCACTAGGGGGGGCTGTCGCTCCTCCACAGCTTCTTGTAGAGGGAGACAGACAGCGAGGCTCACGTCTCCGGAAATCCTCCCATCCCTCCGCCGACGGACTGATTTGCAATTCAATAAGTCACAATGTCATCTCTTTAGCTTTTACACATTTAGCTGACAAAGGGAACCAGGTACGCTGCCTTATGAAACATCGCCTCGGACTCAAAGAAGACCTTCATGTTCTCTCTCTTCTGGCTTGTTCACCCCCCATCCACCCACGCACACGCACGCACACACGTCCTATCAATAGAAAGTGAATGAGTTTTATTACAAGGGAGCTGGTGTATCACATTTTGCAGTACAAGTTGTTACACGCCACTGGAAGCGGATGTGGTGTGTTTGTGCGCGCGCACCAACACGAGAGCTCCTGCGATGGTGGCGTCTATCGATTACAGAGAGAACAGGTGTAGCGTGTGTCATATGAATAATGCAGAGAGAGGCTATGAAAGGATAAACAACACGTGGATGCGAGCGCGCGCACACGCAACTGACACCAGCGCACACAAAAAGCACACAGAGAAATGGGCCTCTTCTAATATGGGATGTCTTCTGGTTTTAAACTTATGCTGGAGTCGTTTTGGCTTTAAAAGCTGCCGTGTATACGGGAACATCCCTTTAATATGTTTTCTACCAACCGAATTATGCTTTCAATTATTGTCTTATATTGTCTTTTTTCTTTATTGTATTTGTGTGTGTGCGTGTCTCTGTGTGTTTTTGTTTGTTTTTCAATGTTTTATTTTGAAAAACACAAACAGAAAACAACACATATTTTAATATTCCTTCTGGTAGGGGTATGGAGTCTTTCCCCCCCACAACATTGAATTAATTAATACATAAATAATATGATGAAATGATAAATAATGAACTGTTTTAACAAATCTTAAATGATGAAAGAAAACCCAAATGCATTCCCACACCCTCCATTGGCTGCTTAACTGTCACTCAAATCCCCAGATCCCGCCCACGCCCCCCACCCTCCTCAGCCCCCACTGGTCCTCCTCTTCCTCCTCTGCCGGCTGGTGGAAGCGTCAGACCTCCTCTTCGCTCCTCTCTTCCCTCCATCCCGCGGACGAGTGTATACAGCCTCTCAAGTTGAACCCGTCGCACACACATGCAGAGCAGGAGGAGGATAGTCGGAGGAGAGATAGAGGGAGGAAGGAGAAAGAGAGCGGACGGAGCTGCGGTGTTTGGATTGTATTTAATACTTGAGCCTTAAGTGACAAGAGTTTTTTTTAGGTTTAGTTGTTTCAAACCCTCCTTTTGAGTGGACTTTTTCAGTCGTTGGGGGAGTTCTTCGTCAACTCTGCTGGTCGGTTTAAACTTTGGAAGAGCGAAAAGTGTGACAAAGGGAGAGACATTGAACTGTCCCGTTTGGATAAATAACGTGGAGGAGCGCACCGGAGGAAACAGCTCTCTACGGGGGAAACGGGATCATTCATCGGCTCTGTCTTGGAGGAGACACACCGCAGACTTTTTTTTTTTTTTTGAGAGGAGGATTAAAAAGAAACCAGCCTGCACCGGAATTGCCCATCGGGGGTTTCTGTTTTATGACTGAGTCCAGGAGGATTTATAGTTTATTCCAAACCTCATCTGCGCGGAGCGCATGTTTGGTCAAATAGAGATTATTGATGGCACCGATGCGGTAGTGGTCTCTCCGGGGGAAAGAGATAACTGATTCAAACATCCCCCTTTGTCCGTTTTGTGAACAGTTGCGGAGTTTTTTCCCCTTCTTTTTGTTTTAACCGACACGAGGGATGCAGACTGTCTGGAGAAGGGGAGGCGCGCGGGTGGGATGTCGCCTCTGGAAGACGGTGCTTCTTCTGTTCCTGTGGAAAGGTAAGAGGTGCACATGCAGCCGGGAAAACTTGTTGTCAGTTTGAAACATCGGCGTTTTCATTTTTGGGGGGCTGGAAATCAGGAATGCCACCGGCACTTGCGGTGTGTTTCACTTTCGTTTTCCTTTTTTGTGTCAACTTTTATTGTAGTCCCAAAGGCACGATCATATTTAATGTAATGTTTATTTTTCCTTGGCTTTCATGGTGCGTCAATGCGCGCTTTGGAGATGAGTGATGTTAGACAGGGAGGTCGAAGAAGGGAACCCCAACAAAAAAAACCTCCAGTTTACCTCTCCATCATCCCGTGGATCAACGGGACAACTCATAACTAAAAGAGTGTTACACTAGAAGTCATGCTGCCTTTCCGAAATGATGTGTATTTGCCATGTGGTGACGTTATGTCCGCCAACCTGGAGACACTCCGGACATTGAGATAAGTTTCGTTTTTGGCCAAAATGACGATCGATTAGCAGTTATTCATCGTTACACCTCCTGTATCAGTGCGAGTGTGTGGAACAATGCGTAATTGACTGAGTCGCAGCGTCAAATGACAGACGCATACTAAGCGGTGCCATCTCAGCCACACGGAACCCCGGCTGGCCGGCGGCTCACCGGCCCGTCTGAGTTCTCCGAGAGGACATACCGGACCTCGCGGCAGCGTTTGTCACTTGGATATAACAATACAACTTGTGCTTGTTCAGACTGACTTGACGCACGCGAGATCCGGTTTAGAGACGAGTGTAAGAGAGTCTGAACGTTTTTATATGACGAGGTCCTTTTTTTTAATCGAAGGAAAATCGGCTGTCCTCGCGCATCTCTTATCAAAATGTGCTCAGGAATTCAGCATCACCAAATGCGAAGTGATAGAAGTGAAATTACGATTCGATAATGTATTCGTCTCCAAAATTGTAGGCATTATACAGAGAAACAGATTCCACCAATAACATGCACGATTCGTTAAATAAGTCTTTAAAGGGCTTGAATGACTTGTGTCGCGTGACTTTTGGGGGAAAAAACTAAACAATTGAACTGCCACAGCATTATTGTGTTCCACTCTGCGCATGCGATTCACTGTATTGCTCAAGAACACTAAAACGCGGCTGATATATTCTGAATTCAGGTCGGGCAACACCACCACCCACTTATTCCCTGGAGATAAAAAAAAAACGAAGAAGAAGAAGAAGCAAAAAAAAAAACGAAGGAGGCTGACAGCTATCTTGGATTTGGAGCCCTCTGAGTACGCCTCCGTTTTCCACACGCAGTCCTTCAGCATTAGCGTCGCACTCCCATGAGTCTAGTGTCCTGTGCGCGTGCTTTTGCATGCGTGCGTGTTTTTAATCAGCTCCGGTCACTCACGGCCCACCGAGCAGTTAGAAAGTCGCTGCGTTGCGCGCGCTGCGGAGCGCGTAGCAGTGGCCGCGGCGCATGGCGCACAGACAGGAGACCGAACAGCTGTGCCCGGCAAACCGGCTGAGTACCCATTAGATGAAATGAACCAAAACCCTTCCTCTCTCGCTCTCCTCCTCACTCCCGCTGTTCTCCTCTTCTTCGCATGGGATGAAATACAAAGGACAGATTGTTCCTTTGTCTCTACCTTTTTGTCAGACGGTGCATATTGTTCTTTGATTGCTGTTTAGTTGCTCCCTTGATAGTTAGGGTGGCCAATAGTTTTTCTTGTTTTTTTTATCAGCCTGACCCTCTCTCTCTCTCTCTCTCTCTCTCTCTCTCTCTCTCTCTCTCTCTCTCTCTCTCTCATAGGGAAAGGTCCATTCCGAATTGGCCGGTTTAACAGTTTTCAGTGAGCATTAGGGAGCTCTGGCTCTAATGCTTTGATGGCCACCTAAGGCAGTTTAAAATAGCAAAACACCAACCTTGCTCTTTCTCTCTCTCTCTCTCTCTTTCTCTCTCTCTCTCTCTCTCTCTCTCTCTCTCTCTCTCTCTCTCTCTCTCTCTATCTCCCACCACCATTTAAAACATATTTTGCTCAGTTACAATGTGATGTATTGTTTCTGGCAACTTTTGTTCATACATACATACATGTCTGCACCTCTAATCAAAGTGTTGTCTCCACAGTATCTCCCCAGTAGTCCCAATATATAAATATATATACATATGATTGTCTCGTTATTCCTTGAGTGACGTTTCTATTTCATGTCGCTTCATTTCATTGTAATTGCATCACTCTGGTATTTCATCATGCACGTTGTCTCCAGGTTGTCGTTGTTGGTTTGTTCAGACGCAGAGCATCAGAAAGATGGCAAACGATTAGTTTGGTCTTCAGAAGGTTCAGAGGCTGAGTCGTCACCATGGGGGGTTCATGACTTGGCTCTTTATTCTCAGCAGGAGGTCTGTTGTGGGTGGGGTGTCCTGGGAATTCTTACACACACTAATGCAAATTAAACAAAAAGTCAACACATAAATATATATATATTTTTAATGTATCACCCAGTTTATAAACTTTCGCTGCAAGCGTTGTGGATGTTTTAGGGCTACTATGTGACTAATCCACTGATTTAATCATATCACACTTTTATGTGCCTTATCATCAATCAGCGGTGATACTTCCTTATAAATGCATATCTGTGCGCTCCTTGCATGCATGTTCACATGCATAATTCATCATTTTATATGAGTTATTATATTAGCATGTTGGTGCTTACTGCTACTTGTGTATAGCTGGCTATTAAAACTAAGCTTATCTTATTTCATATATATATGATTTACATAGTTTGTCCACTATGAGAACTATTTATTTTTTAACCTGTAAAATGCTCCACTTAGTATTTAAGATCTATATGACATCTCAACAGTTTCACTGTCGTTGCACAAGCTTCATTTGTTTAATTTCTCATAGATTACCTCATCGTTCAGCAGCTCGTACTTTATGTGTCAAACGCTGGGAAAAAAAATGGCACCGTTCAAACTGTGTGTGTCTGTGTGCTTGAGCGCGTTTTTGCACTACACTGCTAACCTGTAGCAGGATGTCAGCACTATGCACCATTACTCATGCAATAGAGAGCATTAATAATTACTGATGTAAAATCGCCCAGAGAGAGACACACACACACACACACACACACACACACACACACACACACACACACACACACACACACGCACACACACACACACACTGGTCGTCTCCCACCCTGTCCTTTATACACTGCCCTCTCAGCTCTTTGTGTCACATTGTTGGTTTCATTCACTGGTTCACTGACTCACTCAGGCACGCACACACACACACACACACACACACACACACACACACACACACACACACACACACACACACACACACACGTACACACACACGTACACACACACACACACACACACACACACACACACACACACACGCAGAGGGAGCTTATTCTCTGGAAAAATAAGCAACAAAGAAGATTTAAAATCAGACAGGGGACATTTCAGAGATGGAAAGTGTGAACTTTTAACATCTTCCCGTGAATGCAAGAGGGAACGGGCGGGGCAAGAAGGAGCGTGATGCGAGTGTGTGCGGTGCCTCAACACAATGACGCTAGAAAAATCATACTCTGTCAGAGTAGAGCCTTTTCTTTCGGGCCTCACAGACACACATGCGAACATTTGCATGGCCTTTTTATCAGGGTGACGCAGAGAAGGTATAGAGCGCAGAGAGAGACGCAGCACGGAGGGTCATAGGTACGCGGAAGGAAACAAATTGGATGGACTGGAAGAAGCAAACATGAGGCAGTCATCGCTCCCTTGCCTCTTTCCTCGGTCACACAACTTTCAGCTTTTAGCAGTATTGATTTTTAAGCGTCTTGTGTGTTCTGGATATTACGGTGTGACTGCAAGGTTGCCTGTTTGGGGAAGTAGAAGAGAAACCTTCTCCCTTGTTTCAAAAACTATTGTCAAGGTGCTCTTGGATCTGAAACCCCCTCTATTGCCACTGCTCTGTGCAGGGATGTGGATGAAATGGGCAGCTGTACAGGCGTGAATGTAAAACCTGCAGTGTGTTCTTCCTTCATTTCACTGTTTTGGCGTTTAGAATGCAATTTACATATTTTTCATGAATAGGAAATGATACAGACCTTTTTGTGGTGCACAACATGAATCAATGTAACCTTAAAATGCCGTCGCTAATTTCAAATACAAATCTTTTTCCCGCGGTTCTATTAATTCATTGTTTGGTTTTTCTGAGTTGTCAGCAGAGCGGTCCTTCTACCAGCCACAATTTCTTCAACTTCTAACAGCTGCGAGTGTCTCTTCAGTGGTCTGATAATGTCCAACACCACTAAAAAATAGATTGACGTTTGCCAGCTGGCATTCATAAGCATACTTAATCATGTCATTTTTCCAGCGTGAAAGGAAAACACCAATAATCTTTGTAGATATTGGGATACAGTTGCAACAGAGGTCTTGTAAATTGTGATTTGTTTTCATGATTAGTTGAATCTGATTTTATTCACGTTTTTATATATTTAGTTATCAATCCTTTCTTTTGGAAACTCAGGATCATATTTGTTTATATTCTCTTCCTCACTTCTGATTATTGGATGAAATCTTTGCAATCCTTCCTCCACGGAAAGAATTGGTTTCATGCGTATCAATGGGTCAGAAGAGTGTGTGCACAAGACCACTCGAACGCACAGAGGCACTCCTCTGTCATCACACAGAGGAGGAGGAAGCGGCGGAGATGGAGGGATTGAAGAGAGATTGAGATTGTATTCATCCTCTGTTTCCATTCCTTTCATATCGGCAAAGCTCATCTAGAAGGATACTGTTTGTGGCGGGGCCTGTGTCTATTTACACACAGTCACGCGCACACTTTCTCTCTCTCTCTGGCGTACATGACAGACGCGACAGAAGAATGTATTATTAGGAAGACACAATGTGTAATCATGTGCTCACAATATTGTCGCCAAACGTAACATGCCTACAACGTAACTCCAATTATGCAGGAAAAAAATAACGAGTATTTGGCAATTTTGTGTCGTTTGAACCGAAAGACTGGAAAACATGTTGTTCTTCCATGCTTTCCTTATCTGTGTGTCAATTATTGAATACTTTAGCTGTCTGTTGTAAATACAAAAATAAGATAGCAATGAGTTTGTATCATAGCTTATGGGTGAAAATGTAATTGTAATGCATATCATTTGATAACTATAGGTCATCTGCAGTGTTGTCTGACCCTCTTATTGGGGCAGAAGTGTTTCTACCGGTTTCAACACTCGAAGGTCAAGTGATAATCCTCCTCCTGGATAACTGACTTCCTGATCTCTGACTCCTGCGTGCCTTGATCGTTGCATGTTAACACATGTGTTCTCTGCATTTCATCATCTTCATTTTATGAAGATGTTTTCTATTTTTGCACTTTTTAGCCATTTGTTCTATCAGTTTATCTGTGAACTTCTTATCCTCTTCATAGCAGTCTCCTCTGCAGTGTACATCTCAAATTGGGCAGTTACTGAAAGTCAACTGATTATCTGATTAGTCAGAATACTTTTGAATAATCCAACTTCCTCTGCACAAGCCTGCATGTGTGTGTGTGAGAATGTCTGAGCCTGCATTCCTCTGCATACTTTCAGTGGCCATGAGACGGCTGTGTTTCAAAGGCCTGTCGAGAAGTGTAAGGGTCCAACTAATCAGCAAGTCATTTTTCCTCAGATTAGTATGAATAGTCGGACAAATTTTGTGCGTGTTTGTGTGTATGTGTGTGATTGCTACTGTAGGGCTAGAAGTCAGGTCCAGGGGTTTAAGGTTGAGCTAATCAGCAACACATCTCCCTCTACATTAGCTTCACTTGGCTTGTCTGGATTTGTGTGTGTGTGTGTGTGTGTGTGTGTGTGTGTGTGTGTGTGTGTGTGTGTGTGTGTGTGTGTGTGTGTGTGTGTGTATGTTTGTGCGCGCATGCGAGAGAGAAATAGAGCAAGAGAGAGAGCAAGAGAGAGACTGAATTAGCTGATGATTATCATCACGACATAATGACTCAGAGGAGAATAACAATGGATTAACATTAGCTTTCCTTTTTATCATTGAATTTAGATTGGATGTAATTTGTGTGTCTCTATGAAAAAGTGTGATGGCTAAACTATATCAATTGCCTGTGAGTAGCTGGACCACTAATCTTCATCAGAGATTCGACCACCCTCTGATAGTGTGGTTTCTCTAACACCCATAAGTAGGGATGGGTTTCGTTTGGGTTTTTTCCGATACAGGTGCTAAACCGATACTTTTAAAACGATACCGGTGCCTGAACTGATACTTTTTTATTGCCAAGGCAATTTTTTTTCTTCAAATTGAACAATATTATTAACTGTTTAAAGTATACTATAGATATAAATAAATAAGTACATACAAAACACGTTTCAAACTACAGCTTCAAACCTTTTAACTTCAAACTATAAAAATATATATTTAAAAAAAGAACAGACACAAGCATCAGGTGGCCTGATGGGACCGTGTGCAACAGAAGTCAGACACTGTTGGATCCTAAAACTGCTGCTTTACTGGACTACACGTCATCATTAATATCAACTGGAGAGATTTGTTCCATCAAGCCGAGGACGGACGTTCAAAAGCTCGTGCTCGTGTCTGCAGCGATCTCTGTGTGTGCGCGCTGTGTGTGTGAGCGCTGGAAGCCCCGCCCCCTCGAGCCCCGCTCTGCATGCAGGCGGACAGAGAGCAGAGCAGCGATTTTAATAATTTAAAATCTATTTTAATAATCGTGCGGGCACCTTTTTAGTATCTATATACCGTGCAACTTTACAGAGTAGTGTAAAAAAAAAAGTATTTAAATCGGCTCAGGCACCGGAAGGAAGCACCGAAATCTGTGTTGCTTTTCGGTCCGGTAGGTACCGGACGTGTTGGAACCCCCTCGGTACCCAACCCTACCCATAAGGACCCACGGTGACACAGGTGTCACACGTCCTTTAAATGTTCTGGAAAGTTCCTTATACAGCGTCATCCTTGACTCTATCTTGTGAAGTCCATAAGTGACACCTACTGAATATGTTGGTGGGTCATGTGACAGGTCATGTGATGTTGTGTTGCCATAACAACATTTCCAAGATGTCTGCTCCAGGTTGTGACAGATCTGAAGGAAATGCTTAATTTTAAAAAGCTTGTTTTTCAATGTTAAAGGTAAGATTCCCCCGTTTAAGAATTACAATGCTTACATAATATGTCCTTTACTATATTAAACCTGCTGTGAGCACATTTCTTGAAGAAACTGATATATAACAATAAATATTGTTGTGACACATTCGTCACATCGGGAATTTAACCTGAAAAAATATCACGAAAAACCTGGTGTGACATATATGCACAATACGAACAATTATTATGATCTGCTCAGTTAATTTGACTGATTCAATGATGTTTAGCTAACATATTTTATATTGTTCAATCCAAAGCATATTATGCATGTTATATTAATTAAATTATTATTTTACCCTTAATGCCCAATGTGACATTTATATAACATTTCAGATATTTGACACTATTTTGTAAACAATGTCAGAAATGTGTTCCATGTCTATTTAATCGGAATCATGTCCCCCATAATTTTCCTTGAAGGAGAAATGGGTCTTTATTGGTTCTTGTGGGTTTATATCCACGGAAGTATTAGACCACTATGAGTAATATTGCATTCATGATGAGTTTAGATTTCTGAGTCAAATTTGTAGCTATATTTTATATGCTGGATTTGCCAAAACAGACCGTTCATCCTGTGGAAACTGTCTGTACGTGAATTGAAGTATAGATTTGAAGCGGTATGGCCTCACTTTGCCTCCTAATTGGCTCAGTAGGCTGTCATCATCAAAATCACCCAGGAGGCCGCTGGGCATGTCACGTGTGAACCCAAAAGTGAATACATTGACATATTTTAAGTTGAGGTTTGGATTTGAATAAGTACGTTTGTCACGTAACTTAAGTACGTAAATGGGGAAGGGAAGTAGGTTACGATAAGTACATCATAGAAGTTATTAATTACAACAGTAGAAGTATGAGTAGTTGGTACTTGACAGTTTTAAATTCAGTGGCGCCCTTTTGTAAGCAAACTTTATTTGATCGGATTTTTACCCGAAAGGAATTGCTGTCCTTTACCCAATCAGTTAATCAATCATTTGTTGTTTCCTCTCCCTGTTTTTCAAATTTCCTCTTTGCCTCTGCATTCATCTTGTGTATTAATCTATGACTGATATTCTATTTGTTTTAGTGGTGGTACTAAGCTGGCAATCTGCTGCCTTGCTGGATCTTTAGATGGCTAATTGTTTATTTATGTCCTTTCATCACAACACCACATCACAACACTATTTTTCTCTGACAAACATCTGAGGAGCAATAACAGAGGTTTAATGGGCCGGTGCTTAGCAGGCACACAAGAGGAAGAGACACATTTCTCTGTCTTCTTTCCTGTTTTTTTGCATCCTGTTTCTCCTCAGCCTTTATTGGGACATTTTCTCTCATTTAATCATCCTCATACGGTCATCAATCATTCTTACATTTAATCTGTCTGTTTCTCCCTGACTCTTTTCTCCACCCATCGTCCTGTTCTCTCTCCTTTGTCATATTCTTCTTCGTCTCGTAAAGAGCATTTTCTGTCCCTGATACTTTTCTCTCCTACTAGCCTTCCTCCCTCCATCACTTTACCCTCTGCCATTGTGTCTCAGACTTTGTTTCCCTGTCTTTCTCCAAAATGCAATATTTCTCTCCTTGTCATCTCTTCCTCTGTTCTGAACCCTTCCCTCTCCCCCATCTTTTCTCTCACTGTCTCCCACACCCCTCATCCCTCACCCCCCCCCCCCCCCCCCCCCCCCCCCCCCCCTCTCCGAGCAGCCAGTCCTTTGAGAGCGTGTGAGCTGCTCGGCCTAAATGATTTTCTATTACCGCCGCCTGTTAACAGCGCTCCATTTGATCAAGCTAATGAAATTGAAAACTTTCATCTCAGTCAAATTGATTTCAAACCTGAAACCACATGCGAAAGAGAGAGAGAGAGAAGAGAGAGAGAGAGAGAGAGAGAGAGAGAGAGAGAGAGAGAGAGAGAGGACAAGACGTTGTGTGCGTGGAGAATGATATTTTAGACACGCACAGAAATCAGTTAGTCAGCCTTGGGATATGGAAGGAGCAACATGCCTTGTCTTTTGCATGCAAGTGTGTGTGTGTGTGTGTGTGTGTGTGTGTGTGTGTGTGTGTGTGTGTGTGTGTGTGTGTGTGTGTGTGTGTGAGAGAGACCCTGTCCCCACTTTGTGCATTATATTGACTTTGTGTTTTTATGCTTATGCGTAAATGAAGTTTGCTCTGATTTAGATAATACCATTGGACTCGTTTCGTTCAGATAAACATGCCTCGCAGGACACCTCTCAGTTGTGTAAAGACGTTTGCTTGTTCACGTTCACGCTCCCCCGCCCAGACGTTTGATTCAACAGCGGAACATGGACCTAAAGTCGACTAGGATAGTTAGCTGAAGGCGTGAACACACACTCCATTGTGGAGCCACTGTGGGCTTCATGAGTTGATTGGGTCAAGTTGGTGTTGTCTTAGCTGAAGAAAAAACACATTGTTTGTGGTGTTTAAGGATTCCAATAATATTTCATCTGATCACATATCTGCCAGGTGTTCTTTTATTATTATTAGAAAAAAAGTTTTTTTTAAGAAGAATAATCAGGAAAAGTTGACAGACAAATTACAATTCAGCCAAGTTTACTCGTCCTGCAGAGTTGTTTGTTGCGCACATTCAGCATCTGATTCTGATTTTACATTTTTACTCAGTCTCTTCCTTTTTTTTCTGTGCGCATTTCATTTTTTATTTTTTTTGATAACGTTATTAAATGTTTTTTGATGAGTGCTTTTTTCTGCTTTGGTAAAGCTTTAATTCCAGTAATGGGGTATCCTTGTTATCAAAAGTGTATTTACTTTTTTTCACTTTTTTCACCCATGTATTATGTTTGCTATGCACATCTGAAAATACACTGCTTTGACTTCTTTCGTGTGTAAATAGCCATAGTCAGCAAATAGAAAATAAATGGCTTCTTTGTTGAGTTTCCAGTCACATCCAGGGAATTAAAGGTTTTTTTCTTCTTTTGTGTTTTGTAGCCTGGTTTGTTGTGTATCTTCTCAGCTCTGGGGCTATAAAGGGATTTAGAAAGTTACCTTTATATTCTGCCAGGAGTCCAGTTTCCTGATTGAATTCACTAAAAGAAATGGAAACAAAAGAAGAAAGCTTACCAATCATTTAGGATTAACTTAATTCCTCTTGATATGAGGCTAATTCACTCCTGAACTACAAGAAACCCATGTCAGACACCTGCTTCTGCAATAGATTCATACACGACTAGGAGCTATACTGTGCGTTGTACATCGTTATTATAATGGTTGCAGAATGGCACACTGCAAATAAAATGATAAAGGCATATAAAGTGCACAGTGTGCAAGAGCAGACATGTTGCCCCTCAGGTCATCAGCAGTGCTAAACAGAACATTCAGTTACGCACCCACATTTATTTGGGAAGAAAATAAAAACATATTTAAGATATTGTAAGGGCTTTGAATTTAGATGTATTTTAAGACTGTTAATAGGTCTCTCAGACAACCTGGCAAAACAAACTCAGGAGGGTGCAAAAGAGGTGTGAAATAGGTACGCAGTGAAACCTAAGATAAAATGAAATGTTTTCATAGATGTATGTTTTTATATATATATATATATATATATATATATAGAGGGGTGTTTTTTACTTAGGTTGTGTGAATAGTTTAGGGGCCATGGGCTTTAGATTTGGCCCAGGACTGCTGAAAACACTTGATGGCATTAGCTACAGTCTGGAGCGAGCGAGAGAGAATGAAAACCATTAAGAAGGGAGAGTTGCAGAGGGAGACATTAAAAGGCCAGACCAGGCCACAATTTGGGTGCTGTGGGAAAAAAAAGTGATAAAGAGATGGAGAGAGAGAGGGAAAAGAGATGAAAAGAGGATGAAAAAGTAGCAGTGTGAAATGAGACTTGAGAGGGGAAGATTGGAAAGAGATGAGAGAGTAAAACAGAGAAGGAGAAAAAAAAATAAAAACAAATCACAGGCCAAGAGGAGGAAAAGAAGGATTGGAGGGAAAAGAACAAGATGAACAGATTCAGAAAACAAAAGAATGGGAGGGCCGGGCATTTGGGGAATGAAAAAGCGGCAGAGCGAGGGTTAGGGACGGCGAGAGTTTTAACATTTCAGTCTGTGTTGCTTTTAGCCTGTAGTCCAACATTACAGTGGAGATTTGCACTATTTACAAAGCTCCCAGTGGCTTCAGGACTCCATCTACATAATGTTTAACATGCTCAGCTTGGCTGCGCTCTGCCCGTCAAAGGAAGACGGTGTAAGGATTTCGGGCATCAATCCCCGAGGGCTGCCAGGCGGCCAGGGAGGGGGAGGTCGAGAAGCTGTAGACATAATCAGACACAACACACAGTAATTTAATTAAAGTGCTGCTAACAACACGTCCTGCATGGGCCTTTTGAAAAGTGCTCTTTTTTGTTTTCATAAATACTCCAATCATTTCATTGTATCTTGGTTTTGACGGCCTCGCTTTAACGGTCCAATGATTTGAGAGCAGCAGACCATAATGCATCACGGGTTTTCCCAGGTGCGAATTATCCACGAGCTCGTTCTCTCTGATGAGCTGATTACAGGCTTGATCGCTGCACGACAACTCTTCTCTTTACAATTACAATTCCATGAACTTGGAAGATGCAAAAGAAGAGAAATGTAGATACGTTTAGAGGCTCAGAGATGATGAAGTACATCCAATTTTCTGTACAAAAACACACTCTTTCCATCTGCCAGTTACATTACGTCTGATTGATGGAACGCACCATGTGCTCTTTGAGAGGCAACAATTGACTGAGATGTGGCTGAAAGAAAATGCGATAAACTGACTGACGAGAACATCGACATCTCGGTGAGACGTGGCATCAGGCTGTGCTTAAGAAATGAACAACTAGAGCTGCATCTATTGTAGATCACAGTGGCAGCTGGGTGATTACCGACAGTGACTTACTGTAAGAGACCGTACTCAGCGATTCCCACACAACCTCGGAGACTGTCTTGTTCAGCCTTAATGGAGAGAACTTGAACCACACATTTGACCTTTTCCCATTTGTTGTGAGTAATGGTCTTATTATCTCTGCCTCTGCAGAGCCTTACATGAATATCACCGTGTTAATGTTTTGAGTTCCTTACTTATTGCCTACTTTGTTTTTTTTAAACTTGAATGGAATGTGTTGAGCCAGACCTTTCTGTTCAGGTGCTGTGGAGATATTGCCTGGCTATGCAATACTAATATTTATATAATCAAACAGATTATACAGTTAAAGGGGAATGCCAGATTGCCTGTCTCTCTAAGCGGCTGTCACATGAAATATAACGCAATCATTTTGAGATTTATTTTTAAATGTTGCATTAGACTTAATAACTTAAAGGTATAACTTCAATATGTATCTACTATCAAGGCCTTGTAAAGCTGATGTGTGTGTGTGTGTGTGTGTGTGTGTGTGTGTGTGTGTGTGTGTGTGTGTGTGTATGTGTGTGTACTTTTTCCTTGAGCATACTTGTAGCGTTTAAAGGAAATGTCTTCAATCCATTGACTGCCTCTTTGGTCCCAGGAGTACTTAGCGCGTGTGTGTGTGTGTGTGTGTGTGTGTGTGTGTGTGTGTGTGTGTGCGCAAAATGTGTCGTGTGTTTGTGCGAGTGTGTAATGTGTTTGCTCACTGAATCTGTGTGTGCCTCGGTGTGTATGTGTGTCTTTAAGCCAACATCGCTGTGTGCTTAGTGGGAGTCTTTTCAAGACTTTGAGGCTCAACTATTTGTTAAAGAGGGAGGAAGCGATTAGCTCTCCGTTAACAAACCCCCTAACGAACCCCACTAATGAACCCTGAGGGCAGCTCTGGGACGGCCTCGGCATGCCACCATAATTAGACTGGCAAATAGGAGCTCGTTATGCAAACGAGTTAGAGTTAATCTGCATATCTTTACCTGAGACACTCGCGCTGTACTGACAAATGTTTACCCAAAGGCAGTGAGGAGGAAAAGAGAAGGGAGAGGAGGGGGGATGGAGAACGGGTTAGAGGAGACAAAGGTTACAAAGAGATCACAGCAACAAAGAGTTGAACAAGTTCACAAGTGGAGCAGCCGTTTAGAGAGGCCGTGAATGGGGGGATGAAAGGTAAAGAGAGAGAATGTCAATGCCTTGTTTTTCTTATTTACATTTCAGCCAATTTACCGATTATCTCTGGTGATGAATCCGTTTGTGCAAATGTACACACAAGCATTGGCGTGCAAATATCGTGTTTCTGGTTGATAGCTGGTCCAGATTCCACAAAGGAGCAGTTCTGCACATCTTTTAACATTTTTGTTAGAGGCCAGCATCCAACAAGTAACTACCGTAAAAGTCGGGTTTCAAGCCGTTACTACGTTCGGTGGGTGTCCCCGCTGTAGCAAGCTAGCGCTGCTGCTAGCTCCCCGCCCGCTACTGGTTGACCGTCGAGCCGGGGCTGGTCCCGCTACCTTGGGTGGTTGTCGGGGAACTAGCGAGAGCTAGCGGAAGTTAGCAGAGAACTAGCAGCAGCGCTAGCTGGCTACAGTGGGGAACTAGCGGGGACACCCACCAAACGTCCTGTGCTCAGCACCGCTCAAGATGACTGTAATCGGTCTCAGGAAATGCAAACAGGCCGGATGATGTGTGCAGCCAGACCTTTCTTTATCTATAGAGCTGTGACTATGTGAGACTAGGCGACATATTGGGTCCGCTTGACACTCAATCTACTCTGCAGCACTTTCGTTTATGAGTTTGGACTGAAACTTTCACATTTACTATAGAATTGAACGCAAGGCCTGTCCTGTTCTGGGATGAGCTACCGTGTGCTGTGAAGCATGAGAGACTTGTTGTGATTGGTTCTTGGCTGAAGTGTGTCTCCTTCTGGCAACTGTCTCCGGGTTTGATGGGTTTGACCTCTGTGTGGCAACGGGCTTGCTGATGGATCACTCGCCACAGCCAACACACACCCGATGGTCTGCTGCAGATATACAGTAGATACTGTATATTCTGTTCTGGGAGCCGTGAGTTCTGCTCATGTGCACGGAAGTGTGTGCTGTGTATGTCATCTAATTCTGATAGCTGTGTTTTTCTTCTCTTTGTTTGAGTAAAGTACGTTTCAGGACTATAGGGTGTAAGATAGCATGGTTTGTGTGTCTGAGAGAGTGAGATGCTGAGTGAGTGTGTGTGTGTGTGTGTGTGTGCTGGCTCATTAGTGCAGTGGTTCAGAGGCGATTATTTATCGTCATGTTGCCCAGCCTGCTGAGTTGCGGCACAGTCAGCAGCCATCTTTATCTCACACACACACACACACACACACACACACACACACACACACGCACACGCACACGCACACACACACACACGCGCACGCACGCACGCAGACCTTTAGGAGTTGTAGAAGTTATTACATGTCCCCCCGTGCTTTGTAAGCACACACACACACACACACACACACACACACACACACACACACACACACACACACACACAGTCACGTGAGCGCACACACCTTTCACCTTTATACCTTATCTTAAACCCCTTATGCCTGAACACAAACATACTCCCTCGAACACACTCTTGCCTACCAGCGCTCGCACACACACACACACACACACACACACACCCTGGCTCACTCTCCCTCTCCTCTACCCCTGACTTTGTCCCTGTGACCTTGGGCAAGTGTTGCCAGTGGCTGCTGCTGAGATTTCTGCGTAGGGGGTTGGAGGGCGGATGGAGAAAGGCTTGGCCAGGGATCACACAACTTTCATCCCGCTATCCATCCGTTCGTCCGGCTGATGAATGAGAGAAAAGTTTTCCCCTCTCTGTTGACAGATGGCTGTGGAGTTTTTGGGGACTCATGAGGAGTTCATTTATAATGAAGCTCCTCTTTGGATTCCAGCTCGAAACAACATCATTTATTTTCAAATTATGCGTAAATTCAGTTTTCACAAAGTGACTATGACTGATCACAGACAAAGCAATTGTCGGACTTACACTTTTTTTCCGCATGCCTGCTGAACCACTGCTGCGTTTAAGCTCTGTCCGCAAGGATAATTGAAAACCTCTCTCACTTTTCAGCCGTTTTATGTCACAAGGAATAGTCTGGTAACTAGATAGTCCTCATTATCTGCATGTATAATAATAATACTTTTGAGAAGTGGAGATTACTGAGGAGGAAACAGAAACATAAAACAGTTACCAGTTGTAGCCGCCATGTACAGAAAAAGTGCATAACCTTTCTGCAGCAGTTTGCATAGTCTGTTTATGAAATGAATCACAGGAGGTAAACAAACACCTTTTGACAATGACTTTTGTTTTTGTTCTAATCTAATTCAAAGTAATGGATTTTTTCGATTGTGATTTTTTGTTGTTGTTTGTGTGGGTATACATGTCCAGTTCAGGTTACGTTTTCTCAGCTTTGTGCCAAATTGAATTTGTTAATGAATTATTGAGCTAAATATGCAACACATACACACATTTTGTATGTTTGTCAGGCGGTATCAGTCCACAGTCACAGCCTCAGAGCCCACACCGCTGCTGGCTGCCATTTTGAGAAACAGCTGACATTTGCCTTCCCTCTCCATCAGATATGCTACTGGGCATGGGCCTCTGACATTTCTGACTATGTGTGTGTGTGTGTGTGTGTGTGTGTGTGTGTGTGTGTGTGTGTGTGTGTGTGTGTGTGTGTGTGTGTGTGTGTGTGTGTGTGTGTGCGTGTGTGTGTGTGTGTGTGTGTGATGAGTTACTTGGGCATGCCCCCCTGACATTTTATTGTATGCTAATAGTATTCATTGCCATGGCAGCTGGAGGGGAGGCGGGCATGTCTGTCTGTGTGTAAATGGCGCCTGTTGCTAACCTGTAAGTGTGTGTGTGTGTGTGTGTGTGTGTGTGTGTGTGTGTGTGTGTGTGTGTGTGTGTGTGTGTGTGTGTGTGTGTGTGTGCGTGTTGTCAGGTACTGGGCGAGGTTCCTGTGACGCACAGTGTTGGATGGAGTCACTGTTGCGTGTGTGTGTGTGTGTGTGTGTGTTTGTGGATGTGAATATCTCTTGATAGAATAATGTGTGTTGGTGCTTTGTGCCATTGGGTGTGTGTTCATGTTTGCATGTGTGTGTCTTCGTGTGGGCAGTCAGTGGTCTTCAGTCCTCGTGTGTGTGTGGAGGGCAGGGAGATAAAGGTGCCTGCTTTTTTCTGATAAGGACTCCCACCTCCACCTCTCTATCCCTCTACTGTTACCTCTTTCCTCTCCATCCTTCTGCCGTTTCCTTTCTATCTAAAACTGTAGCGACCACCCTCTCTCTTTGTGCACCTCTCTGTCATTTCTCCCCTCTCTATTCTTCTATTCTGCACTTTGGACATTCCTGTTGTTGGATGAAATGGAGATACAGTCGCCCAGGGCCCATTTGAACATTAAACCAGAAAGAAAATGATTTACAGGCCAATAGAAAATGAATCAGTTTCACTTTTCTCAATAGTCTAATAAAAAAAGGAAATGGTCCTATTCGGCCAAGTTATTTAACTTATGCAAGAGAAGACCAAAACGGAAACGGAAGACCACTGCAGAAAATATATCTTGTGACATGAATATGATTTGGGTGTTATAAATACAATTAAATACTGTAATTGTGTTTTGAATCGCAATAACTTTAACTGCATTTGCATGACATCCAGAATAAGCAACATACTTAGTTCAATGTATATTTTAGGAATAGGAAACTATGCAGAACAGCTGGTTTATTAATTTATATTATATTATAATATAATAATGTTAATTTGGTTAGCTGGGCTGTAACCAATTGATTTCATCACTTATTCAAAAAGAACCTCTTAGCGACCTGTTGATGACGGGTCACAAAAAATATTGTTATTTTTTTTATTGTTATACTGTATGTGCGTATGTCATTCTGTGGTCAATTTTTAAATGCATTTTTTAATCTAACCTTTAAACCCTCAACCTGCAACATGGTGAGATTAACTTTCTACTAATATTAAGCCATGATGTATGACTCTAAATGTTAAGAGGAGGCAGGTCTATGGAAGTCTTAAAAAGTTCCTGCCACGGTGAAGTGCCTCGCCATCTGGTTTTCTCTGCTATTTAAGACAGAAAATGGCTCTAATTACAATATTGTCACACCTTGCTGATCTCCATGAGGAAAGTGTTTCTCCTTTTTCCCTCAGCGGTGAGGATCAGCTGTAGTAACAGCTGATACGTATTCAGTTAGAGATCTCCATTGGAAAGAAGGTCCTCCTGGTCGCCCTTCCATCCTGTTCATAACTGTAAGTCCGACATACAGATAGATACTGTGAGGGATTAGCCTGTAAGTGGTGCTCTGCAGGAAACCACATGGAGCCGGTGGCTCGACGCTCTGATCTCATTCGATGTACAATCTACCCCCTTGTGCTCACTGTGTGCTCTTCCTTTTATTTTTTAAAGTATCAAACCGAGAAAGAAATGCAAACAATGGCACATAGAAGTTGTTGTTGCAGCCAGTGATACAAACATTCTATAAAAAGTCAACGCTCACCTCTTTTTCCTCGTTCACCTTCTCTAACTTCAGTTCCCTGCCTCTTTTCTGCGTTGTGGTACTTGTTCCCTCCTCCCCCTCTCGCTGTTGGACATCTGTTCGTTCTCTGCTCATCGCTGGAGGAGAGGAGGACCCCTCCATATCCACCTCCCCTCTTCTCTCCTCTGTCTCCTGCTCTACATAAAGTATTCTGTCTCTTCTTCCCTCTCAGTTTGCTCACTATTTTACATTTGATTCCCTTTCGTTTATGTTCCATCCCTTACACCAACCATTGGCTTTCTCCCGCTCTGACTTTTCTCCTTCTTTTTTTCTCTCCATCATCTTATCGATGGGGTTTACATCTGTTTGTCGCTCTTTCTTCAGAGCTTCATTTTTTTGCCATCTCTCTTGTCCTTCCTTTCTTTCCATCGGTCTATCTTTCTTTTCCTGTCCCTTTCAACTGTTTATCTCTCTATCCCTTCCTCTGTCTTCTTCTCTCTCTCCCAGCTGGCTGTTTAAGAACTGTTTGCCATCTGATGTTCCTATGAGAGGTAATTAAAGCCTGAATCACAGACTGTGTGTGTGTGTGTGTATAAATTAATTAATTTAATAGGTTTTCTCCAGGCTAGCTGTAAAATGTTTGAGAGACTCCCCAGTACCATCACACACCCATTCATTCCACCAAGGGGTTTCAGGTGTCATATCATACCTGAACGACTCACCACTCTTTCAAATTAAGTTGTTTTAAGTCTGCTCATTTCCGCACACCTCTAAATGCATGCAAGTCTAATAATCAGGGGAGACGTTCGACAAATCATTTATATAAGATGCTGTTACGAAAGCAGCTATTTTAACTAATCCGACACTAGGGCTTTCCGAGCTGTATCATCTCCCTCACTGACAACACTTGTCGCTATGGAGTTATAGATGTGAACTTTCATGTGCCAATTATGGCACTACAATGCACAAAATGACAGCTGAGCACCAAAGCCCTTAGATTTATGCAAAGATGGATAAAAATGAATTCAAGGATATCAGTTGTAAATTGAAGATGTTACTGAAACCTATTATTCTTAACCAATCTCTGAGCGATTGTTATATAAAACTGTAAATCATAGGTTGTTTTATGATTTTATTTTTTTTTATAAAAGCCCCAAACTGCTGTATTTGGATGTATTGAACACCATAAGTAATATACAAATGAAATGTATGGTTTGGTACATATTCAAATAGCCCAAATGGGCGCCTGAATTTTCTGAACTAAAACCCTCTTTAACTTTGTTCTGCTTAACTTTATTAAAGTCATCCTTTGCAGAGAGAATGTTCACATATTGTGTTATGATTTGGGTTAGAGTTAGACCTTACAGCTGGATCATTTTAACCCTCGTGTTGTCTTGGGGTCAAAATGACCCATCAACACACATACATATACACTCGTACACGGGTCATTTTGACCCCAAGACAACACAAGGGTTAAAGAAATAATCATCCTGAAAGTGCTTTTTTAGTAGGCGCACCTGAAACCTTTTCATTTTTGCTGTGTGTCATCTTCATTTACTCTTAACCAGTAACATATAGACTGATATTTACACATCTGAACAAAATCACACATTATTATAACACCAAAATTATTCAAATAGAGATACACCCTTTTTAGTTAGTCAAGAGACCTAAAAATAAGTGGGTTTTATATGCACTGTAACATTGCCATGTTGGCCGCTTGAACCAAGACACTTACACATTGTAATACGATACATTTCCATGAATTATTTCTAAACCATAAACACCACAAAACAAAACCAGTGTAGCAGCTATAGAGCAGACTGGCTCCAATAACTCAACTTTAGTTACGGAAATTGGCTTCAGGCTGAACAAACATCAGAGGCTGCATCCATTTCTTATGTATTGTTGTCATCTATTCTTCTCTGTCTGCCTGTTTCTGTTCTTTACTGCCTCTCCTTGCCTTTATTTCTCAGAATCTCCCAATCTCTGCAGCTCTCTCTCGTCTCCCACTTGTTTTTTTTTGTTTTCTCAATCGCTTGTCTTTCTGTCATTAGTTCCATTTCAGCCACACCCACACACAGCCCCTCTTCTCATCCATCACTCCTCTGCGCTGTTTTCTCTCTCATACAGAGTGTGTGTGTGTGTGTATGTGAGAGAGAGACATTGAAGATGAAGATAGAGCGAGTCAATTTGTGTCTCTGTTGTTGTTGTGGTTGTTATTGTTGTCTTTTGAGTTTCATCTGTTTTAAGGGCGTTTCGTGTTTACTTTGAGATGAGTGTGTGAGGAAGGAAAATAGAAACAATCGTGTGAAGTGTGGGTTTCCCCCAGAAGGCTGCCCGATGGGCTCGAAATGCAAAATTCATTTCACTTCTTCATTATTTATTACAAGTCGACACGACTGAACACACGTTAACAAGCTAATACATGAGACTTCATTCTTTATTTATTCTGCAATGGTTGAATGAGCATTTCTAGCAATGCCGTACTTCAGATTTATCCAATTACACAAGTCCACACCTGGGAGCTGCCCAGTACAACCACAGCCTTTGACTATTCACCACGGCGCAGCCCCAGTGGAGCAACTGGGGGTTAATTGTTCTGTTGAAGGATTCATCAGTGGTAATTGTTCAGGGAGGTAAATACATTCAGGCTTTAGAAACACAACTGCAAATTGATTCTGTTTTTTTTCAGACACAGACCTCTTTTAGACACACTTATCAAATCAAGTATTTTAGCTTGATGCATTTATTATTCAGGCTCAACTTGAACTCAAACAGATTTATTGTATGTTTTTATCAGTATTTCAGCATTAAATCATTTTGCCATGTTGATGTTGAGGGAAAATTTAATTTTGAATTGTGGAAAGAAAACTCCAAAAGTGTCCAAAGAGTCCAAGAGTTTTTCTTTTTTTCTAAGACAATATTGTGCATCTCTGTCTCATCCCAATACAGAACCCAGTGCCAAGTATTTGCTTCTCTGCAAAAGAAACCACACAAACAAAATCAGATGCACAGACCAGAGACTGTGTATGGCAGAAAGCCAGGGTGTGTAGGACAGGTATCTGCACAGAGAGCGGGTTACACTTGTATTGCAACATTTTGATTGTGCTTTGAGTTTGCATGATGACAGTGATACTGCGAGAGTCTTTTCCTCAGTGCAAGGAGTCAAATTCTGGGTTGAAACACTATATATTTGTGGGATTTGGGTATATAAATGTTAAAGGTTTCAGGCTGCGCAAAATAGTGGCGACTGTCAGCTGCAATTTGTCGAGCCCCAGTTGGAAACCGTTTCAAATCGATAACAATTGGCATGCCTAGAGAGGTAAAGAAGAGAAGCTGCAGGGAAAAAAGGCAAGCTGGAAGAAAAAAAAAAGATATTTGGATTTTAAATGAAAAGGAAATACAGTACAGGCTTGAATAAATAAACGTCAGGAATGGCGTAAGGCAGGAGATGAGTGAAGAGGCGAACAAAGATCGCAGTTTATCGATTGGAGGTTCCTGTATTTGTTGGCAATGCATGAGGATTAAAACACCTTTGTATCTACAAGGAAAGAGGGAGATAAAGCTGGCAACTGTACGGACATCATGATATGAGAGTGGGAGAGAGAAGACAGTGGGAAACAGATCATGAAATAGGAGATAGCAATGAACATGGTATGAGTGTAGATAGATGGAGGAGAAAATAAGGGAAGAAGATAAGATACAGCTGATGAGAGAGATGTGGAATAGAGAAAGATTCAAAGACAACATAATAGAAAGAAAGAGGAAGGAAGGAGAAAGGGGCAAGGTGACAATGGAGAGAGGAATGGAGGTCTTATTTACCTGTAGAGATGTAGCTTTAAAGTTTTAACGGATATATCTTTTTTTTGTGTTCCATATAAATGATTGCATAACATCTTGTACGGCTGTTGATATGGTTGCATACAGAGTTGGAGAATATATCCCAGCAGTCCCAGCAATTCCTGGACCCTGTCTTTTATGAATGCATGAAACATCATAATTAATAATAATATAGTTCAAAATCTGTTCATAAAACACTATATTCTGGGGAGTGTGCACAATATAGCCAGCTAGCTATTCATCATTTCTAAGTTGAGAGAAATGATTTATCTCTCACATTGAGAGATAAAGAAAGAAAAACAACACCTAATAAGCTCTATGATGCAGGTGATAACCCAGAAGACGAGAAAACAAGATTTAGAATATAGCAGATTGGGAAAACAATGACAATAGAGCAAATGTGAACTAACTTAAAGAGGCCAGACGTTACGCTATGCAACCACAGACTCTGACAATAACAGATAGGCAGACTTGACTGGGGTGATGTTGATTAACAAGGTGGTGTTGAGACTCAGTCATGGGAACAGATGGGGGAAGACAGGAAAATTAACTGGAGTTTTCTGTCGGCCATCAGACTGCGCCAGCTGGGATCCTGCTCCAGCAGTGTGAACAACGGTGAGCACCATGGACAGCTCCCGCATCCCTGGTCCCAGGATCAGCACCTTAGACAGCGGTCGTGACACACTTTAGTGCAGAGTGTTCAAAAATGATTCACATGAGCGGCACCAGAGTGCAGGGGAAGCTGTTTTAGAGACTGTATACTCATCAAATTAAATCAATTACATTTCATGTCTAAACGTGGTAAATTCATAAGGCCCGGAAGCCTCCAGAAAATAAGAAACAATTCATTCTGGTTTTCCCTTCAGTTGTGTTGTGTTGCGTGAAAGCGGCTGTATTGCAATGTATACATGGCAGTTTTAAATGTACAAGAGCAATTATGATCATAGATCATTCATTTTTCGGTGGATTAGGGTTCAGGGTGGCGTGGGTTTTGTTTACAGGTTGCATTATACACAGAATCATTCAGATTATAAATCCAATATTTCGCTACCCAAAACATTTTCAATCCCATTATCTGCTCTACAACGTGAAGTCCCCCACGGTTTGATCCCGAGTCCACTTCTGTTATACAGACACGTATTAATTCTTAGAAATGTTTTTTCAAGCTAGGAGTGCCACACTACATGGAATGCATAAGAGATGTTTAAAACTCATGTCTTCCCAAGCCAGGGAATGATGAGACTTGCTACAGAACTGTGGCATGCTTCTTTTTGATAGGTCATCTATTACATGTGGACTTTTATGCAGCAGCTGATGAATCAACAGGCTTTCAACTCACAGCCATCTACCCGTGTTCCTGCTTCTACAAATCGAAAGCACTTTGCAAACTTACTCTGGAGGTTCTTCTGCATACTCTACCTTTCCATGCATTCTTACTGAACTGCTATCAGAGCAGAATTGCAACACACTCTTCTTTTGTCTTTACACATTGAAGTGGAACATCGCAGATGGGTGAAATCACATCTTTGTAACTGTCAGGCCTGGTCTAAAAGGAGGACCCAGATGCAGGGGATATCCGTACAGGCGCACTTTATTGTTTCCTTTGATCCAAACAACTTTCTCACTAAACCTTCAAACATAAAGCGTTCCCGAAGGAAGGGGAAAAACAGAACAAAACTACTTACGCACAAAAACTCTTGGGGAAAATCTAACTAGGGCTGTGGACGCGGGCTTTGGTGCATGGACCAGGACAAACACTTTGGCACAGGACAGAGGGAAGACGCAGACTATAATAAGCACATGGGGGTAATGGGGAACAGGTGGAACCACTCAGGGATCAGGAGAGACAATCAGACGGTGACACATGAGGAAGGGCAAGTGACCTGAAACGAGAGGAGAGTCAGGCTTCAAAATAAAACAGGAAGTTACGAGACAAAAACCCAAGACAAGACAACCCTCACCGCGGTGTGACAGTAACATGGCATCGCTGTCTGTGGCACTAAGCTGCAAATCTATTAAATCAGTTTTGATGCTTTTGTTCACCATTCGCCTAAAGTATCTGAACTGCAGGAGGAAGCAACTCAGACAAGGCGAGCTGAAGAAGAGGCTTGAGTGTTAAGTGAGGAGAGATGCAAAGGGGAGAAGGAGTGCGAGTAAGGGAAAGAGGGGAGAATGAGATTAAGTTAGAGGAAAGAAAAAAATCTAGAGATACACTCAGGAATCGTGATATTAGCCGCAGGGTGAAAGTGAGGACAAGTACTTTTTCTTTCTACCCTTCTGTCGTTTACTTGGCAGAGCAGCTCCTCTGATTGTTCCAGTTTGGCAGTATCGCTTTGTACTCAACCTCTCTTTTTCACTCCCTCTCCAAGTTAATGTGGAAAAATAAAAGAGCACTTAGTGGTTGAAATTTATGACCAGACAAGAAAACCCCCTTTTTTTTTTAGGTTGCATTCTGTTTCTGTGCATAGAAAGAGAGGCAGTAGAAATAGTATTACGTACTGCTTTAAATATATATATATATATATATATATATATATATATATATATATATATATATATATATATATATATATATATATATATATATACATATATATATATATATATATATATATATATATATATATATAGCAGTTAGTGTGTGTGTGTGTGTGTGTGTGTGTGTGTGTGTGTGTGTGTGTGTGTGTGTGTGTGTGTGTGTGTGTGTGAAGGTTTGTAAAAGTTAAATAGTATTTTTCCCCTTTCCCCCCCTTCTTCCCTAAGACAAGCAGTGGACTAACACTTTATTTAGCCAGGCATAATTTTATTGTGGGTGGTACATTGTTGGAAAGAACAAAATGTACTATTTCAGTTATAATTCAGTTCATCTGATAAAATGAAAACTATTGTGCTTACTTATCATTTTATAATTCACCCTAACAGAGCTCAAGGTGAGCTTGGCCCATTCAAAACCATGTCACACAAATAATGCCTCTTTTGATTAATTGCTCTCCTCTTTATGTACATAATTATTCCCTTTTTAATAAAGAGGAATCATGACCTAAAACCGCTCATCACAATGGCTGTGACTCTTGCCCCGGCCTCTTTCAGGTGCATCGTGTGGTGCCATCAATTCACTTGCACGTCACACTATTTGCACGGAATTGCATTTGCTAGTCAACTGATCAAAGTCGTGGCGCTAACACAAGGTGAAATGTTGCAGAGTATTTCACGCCGTAAAATGATAGCTCCAGGATAAGAGGCTGTTTAATGGGTATCACCGCAGACTCACTATAAATCTCTTTTCTTTTTATTTATTTTTTAGCTGGACAGACAATTTGTATACAGTATGTGTGAGTGTGTGTGTGTGTGTGTGTGTGTATGTGTGTGTGTGTACTTTTGACCTATCTAGTGATTCACATGTTGTGCCTGTAATCTCCGAGAGATGGTGGGATTTTTGTGTGTATTTGTGTGTATGCGAGTACGTAGTGGAGTACCATCGCAGGGCGCGCTGCTGAGGGAACAGCTGTCAAGGGAGGGGTGCGGGTAATGATGGCCATGCATCACTGTGTGTGTGTGTGTGTGTGTGTGTGTGTGTGTGTGTGTGTGTGTGTGTGTGTGTGTGTGTGTGTGTGTGTGTGTGTGTGTGTGTGGCGGTTTGGAATTGGCGTCTGCTCATATACGTCATTTTTCCATGTCTGTCTGTAAGCTGCTGGGTGCCTCCAGACGTGCATGCACGCGCGCGTGTGTGTGTGTGTGTGTGTGTGTGCGTACATTTTTTTTTTCTTCTAGCCTTGAGTCTGACAGTCTGTCAGAAAAGCTTTCTAATTGTGGTTAAAGATGGCAGGCCAAAGTCAGCCTAATTTATCATTCACCTAGTACACACAGAGACACTGATACACACACACACACACACACACACACACACACACACACACACACACACACACTCACAAAGTAGGTTATGTGATTTGGCGGGTTTCTTAGCTGTTATCAGACAGCAAACTGGTGTCTAAGGTGACTGAGTTATATTGAAACACACACTATGTATGGAAATGAGTATTTATAAATACAATTGCAGTAGTTTTTGTTGTTGTTGCAACTTACAAATAGATGAGACGGGAGGGAGACAGGGGAGGAAGAAGAGGAGGAAGAAGATAGGTAAAAAGGAGGGAGTTGATAGGGAATAAAGGATGGGGAAGAGAGGAGGAAGCAACTGAATCGGATTGGAGTGAAGAAGAAAAAGGAAAAGAGAGATAAGTATACAGGGTGGTGATTAAAAAGGGAAAGTAAGGAATGACTGAGGGAGAAAACACGGAGGAGGAATAGAAAAGGTGAAAGAAGAGGAAAATCAAGAAGAGAAAGAGGAGACCAAAGTAAAGAAAAATGATGAAAAGGAGAGAGAGTAAAGAAAGAGAAGGCAGCAGAAGGAGAATAAGTGTGTTCATCTGTGTTAGCAGCCTGAAGAGAAAAGCTGTTTCTAACCCGTTCTTTCACTCTTTCGTCCTCCACCTAATTTTTTTTTTAACTGCTTGTTTTATGCATGTGTGAATTGAATATTGACACACTGGTGGAAATGTTTAAAGTTATGTAGAGAAAAGTGACACAATTCACACTCTCACACACACTCACAGACATACACACACACACACACACACACACACACACAGACACACACACACACTCGCGCGCGCCGGAACACATGCGGTCGCTGTTACAGTCTGTCTGTGGGTCGTCGCTGCACCATGGGTCAAGATTAAAGGATTTTCTCACAGGAGAGTTGCTCATCCCCCGGCAGGGAAGGGGAGGGAGACAGAGAGCTTTATAGAAGAGTTACTTGAAAGTCCAGACAGTGTAGAGATCCACAGGCCTGTTGGCTCACCTGCTGGGGACAGCTAACTAATGACACCCGTTTGTCTTAACCACCGCTAGCCTCACGACGTTATAGGAGACATGGAAATATGTCTTCAGGTGACATCATCACCACTTTAATGTAGCCTGCTGGCTGTAAGTTCATAAATGCAGGTGAGTTTTTGTCCTTTTTTATCTAAGTTGCATCATTAAAGGATAATTGAAATTCAATTTGTGAACATTTTTGGAGGGTCAATTCGTCCACATTAGAAACAATGCATTTTCTGGTACTACTAGTACCTAGCAGATCGTTTTATTTTTCCCACGTTTGAGATTTTTTTTCTTCTCTGCATTGCAAATTATATATATAAAAAAGTATTTGTTTCCAGAAACCGTGTGCGTGTTATTCTGAACAACTTACAGACTTTATGATCAACGGTTTTCATGCGACAGTGAACAGTAGATGTGTATGGAGTATAGTATAGTTTCTCAAAAGACACAAAAGCTGTTTAAGCATGTTGTAATATCTAACAAATAAATAGTCCCTTTAAAGCTGCTGTAAAACACCACTTAATGAGGATCCCTGTTCACCTAAATGACATTTTAGGTGTCATATAGATGGAAAAAGAGTAAAGTAGTAGCTGTGGTGCCATTTCGGGATAGCAAACGGGTAAATCCCTCCAGAGCAGCTTTAAGATGATGAAAATAACACTTTGAGAGAATAACAGAAAAACAAGATCATTGCACACCTCATTCGGATTCTTACAGCTGTTGAGGGATTTAACTGGCAACCTCTTATCTTCATCTCTCTAGCAACATGTTGTAGATTTAATTATTAAAATATGTGGACATAAAGAGAAATGTGTATTTAAAAAAAAGTGGGAATCTGCCCAGGGGAAACGGTGTAAAATGAGATTATGTGTGTGTGTGTGTGTGTGTGTGTGTGTGTGTGTGTGTGTGTGTGTGTGTGTGTGTGTGTGTGTGTGTGTGTTTAGAACATATAGGTTGAAAATGTCTGTCAAAATGTTTTTGTGGGTGTGGGTTGTGTGTGTTAGAGGTCAGTAGTGTTAATGGGTTCTGTAGCCATGTGTGTGTCTCCACATGTGTGTGTCTCCACATGTGTGTGTAATACAGGCAGCATGTAGGGCTTCACCTTGGCAGAGGTATTAAATATTTTTTATCCTCTTCACAAACTATGGGGAGGACCAGGAGACAGATTTACTCACACACCGACACACACACACCAACACACACACACACACACACACACACACACACACACACACACACACACACACACACACACACACCGACACACACACATCAACAAACATACACACACACACACACACACACACAGACACATGCTGCTTTGTAGAAGGCACAGACTCACGCTGAAGCAGACATTTTGCAGACTAGTATGAGACACACACACACACACACACTCTTATTCACAAGCCCAATCGCATTACTACAGTCGCATGCAGAGAGACAATGTCTAACAGTCTGCTGGTTTCTGACTTAACGTGCTCCCTAAGCCGTCACTGTGTCAATGAATCATCCCCTCTGACTCACACAGCCAGGATGTAGAATCCAACCTGGCATGTGCTGCATATGCAACATGAGCTGGGACATCGGTATCTGTTGGGAAAATGTCTCCCTCAAATTTGTATTTTGTTCTCCTGCCGATTTGATCAAACGGCCCCCTGGTTATTTGTGCTCATAAGCGTTGTATTTAACTGATCGACAGATGCTGGCTGCCTTTACTACAACAATAATTGTGTTGTTGTTTTCAGTTTTGTTCTTTATTAAGCTGTGAAACATTACAAGGGCTTGTCTGGCTCTTGGATACAAAAAAAAGTTAAACATAGTTTTTGAATATTCTACATTGCTCACAGGTAGTATGATGCTTTCTGTCCCTCGGACAGTCAAAGCAAAATACCAATACCAAATACCAAATTTGAGGGTCAGCTGTTTCCTGACTTTTCATCCTCCTGTAGGCTTATCGTCTGATCTTATTCATTGAAATAAGTAGCTGCAGGATGAATGACAGAATTTTGTTTTTCACTGCAGAAAGTTGATGTTTTGGTTTAGAACATACGCAACTTTGTCCCTGTTGTTTGATCTACTTCATCACTTCATGTTTTAGCATACACCACATGGCAGCAGGTACCCAGCCAGTATAATATCAAAAGGAAGAAAAGCAGGATTTGTTGCAGCTCTGAAAGTAGATATTAAGTCATTTTAAATGCATGTGGAGTCTGGCAGCTTTGTGTTGGTGAAATATACTTGAAATATGTTCCACATTCTCAGAAAGAAATGTCTTGGGAATAGACTTAGATTGGCTGTGTTTTATTTCTATGAGATATATGAACGATGAGGGAGTGTGCTCTGTGGCAATGATGGCGCTCGCTATTTGAGACATGAGAAGGTTGCTGAGTTGAATCTATTTGGTCCAAACTCCAAACACCACCATGAACACAATGAATCAAATGTTAAATCACGATCACGATGTTTGCTTCCTACCAATGTGATGAACATGATCAACTGTGATAACATGGAAGTGAAAGCAGTGGTCTGTTTTGTTGTTGTTGTTTTTTATGTGAATTTGCAATAAATATGATGTGCCAAAAATCTATTAATAAACACAATCTATAAAAAAATAAAAGCTATTTGAATGCTATTTGAATTCTCTTATGTACCAAACCATATATTTCACTTGTATATTACTTATGGTGTTCAATACATCCAAATACAGCGGTTTTGGGCTTTTATTTAAAAAAAAACTGAAACAACCTATGATTTACAGTTTTATATAACAATCGCTCAGTTTCCCCCCTAGGGGGGGATTGGGTTAAAGCCGTTGGAGCTGCTCCCCGGTCAACGAGGATAAACATGAAGGACATGACTGTGCGTAACCAGATGGTTGTAACCTCCGTTGCCAGAGAGAAGCCAACGTGCTCATCAAAACCCTGTTGCCCTGATGGTATCAGTTATTGGATTACTGCAGAGGGTCTGTGTGTGAGTGACAGTAAGATGACATGACACCGCAAAGAAGCTTAGGGCGAGATCATGTCTCATATTCACGCATATCAAGATTACTCGCAGAGTCGCGTTATCTCTCTACTGGCAGATCATTTTCACGTTTTGCTGGCTGAAAAATAAAAAAAATCAGAAACTTTTTTCCTGTGTTCCTCTCTTCCCCCTGTGTTTGCATTGCTTTATTGACTATAAATGGATCACATGTTTCCTCCGTCAGCCTGGTTCAGAAGTGGTTAACTAAGGAGGTGTTACATGTCACTGCTGCATATAACTCTATGGGAAATGAAGGGAAACACATTGGAACAGTTCTTAGATAGAAATCTAGCTCATGTGTGACAGTTTGCAGAGGCAATAAGTTATCTCTCTCTATATATACTGTACATATATACTATTTTTAGTGCATGGAATTTAATCTTAAATTTGAAAAAAGGGCAGTCACTTTGTTTACCTAAAGATCAGTCATGGTGACTAAGGTTTTCACTGCTCTAATATTGATCTTAAATGTGACTTCAGCATGGATCACTGAGTTCTTCTAAATTTCATCATGCATATTAAATTGTGTTTGTCGAGGCAGCCGTTAAAACTGCCAAGTGTACCCAACTGTGCTAATAAATGCTGGATTAAGGCTTTGGATTTAGAAGTTTACTGAGGATTCTCTGTCTTCTGCAGAACTTCTGTGAAACTGAGATAAAAGTGCTCACTGTGGAACAAAGATACATGTATTTTAATTATGTATGCTTTATATAATTGTTTATTTACTTGGACCCTCATTAGCTATTACCAGAGCAACAGTCTGATAATAAGACATTTTACTGAAAAACAGTGCAAAAGTGAACACACACAGACACACAAACACACACTGAATCCCAAGATACAAGATGTGCGTGTTGAGCAAACCAAAGTGAAACGGAACAACACACACACACACACACACGCACACGCACGCACACAAACCCAAAGCCTCAAGAGCCGACACATTGATGGATTTTAAGGATTTGCCATGAGCTTCCTCCTCCACCTAGATGCTGCTGTGCTTGTGTGTGTTTGTGTGAAGCTTGACAGCGTGCTGGTATTACTTTGACTGTACTGGAACCGAGTCGCTCTGTTGGAGAGTCCCACAGGACTGCATGTCCTTACCAGCAGACACAAACACAACAAACTTTTCTAACTGCCCTTGCTGTTGGAGCAGCACAGCTTCAAGTCAGATGTCCATCTTTAAAGGAACCTTTTTAGCAATCTACAGGGCATGCACCTATATGTTTTCTGCTACCTATGAAGATAGAGCTACAAAACTGAAATAGGGGAAGTCTCCTTCGGCGATTATGTGCTCGACAATTTCGTAGCCTGGTGCTGCAACATCTGCTGGTTGCCGGGCAACCTCACAGAGACGACAAGACTCCTAGAATTCACCGCCCTCGACCGTGACACCAGCACATAAACCCCAAAATATAACCACAGCCTGTTATTTCACACTGTTACTGGATGACCTTTGGACAGAGCCAGGATAATGGATTGCCCCTGTTCAGTCTTCATGCTAAGCAAAGCTAACAGGTCGCTCTGTGTAGCTTCATATTTAGCTCAGTGATCGAATTCTAAACAAAAAACTAATATGCGTATTTCCCAAAATGTCAAACTTTTCCCTTGAAACCAACAATTTGAATGAATGTGTTTCTCCTAAAAAAACGTAAACTACCACACAAATAACAGGCACTTGTTCAAACTGTGTCGAACCAAGTAACATGAGAGGAAATTAAATCTTACCGGCATATATCTACATCGAAATGAGGAGAAGTTGACCTTTCTGAGTAACACAAGGCCACCAGCATCCGTATAGTGGTGTTGAGGAGACAGGAGAGGGTGGGTCTAAGACAACATTGGAGGTACTTTCTACCTGCTGGGCCTCCTGCTGTGTTATCAAAGCTGGCCTTCTTGTCTCCTCCTTTCTTCTGTTGCTTTTTTCTCTCTCCTCTCATCTATGTCGCCTTCTGTCTTCCCCTCCACTTTTCTCATTTCCTTTTATCTCTCCCTCCCTTCAGTCCCTTTTTTCATTTAGTCTCATTTCCTCTTTTCTCGCCGTCTCCTGTCCTCTGCTTTCCTTTCATCTCTCTTCTTTTACTCATCTCCTATCCTTTCCTTTTTTTTGTATTCCTCTCTTCCATAATTTCCCCTCAAGCAACAACAGTGGTTACAAAAAAATAACCGCGAGGAGTCACAGCCTGTGTGGGGCCCAGCACGTTGGGTTGCTGTTGATGCTGCTGTTTTTTTTCTCTAAACCTTGAGTGCTTGACATAATGTGAAGGTTGACATAAGGTGATATATGTACTCAGCTGTGGGTGTTTAGCCAGAAGATTGCATTGTGCAGGGGAAAAAAACACAGATGGGCCTGTTTGATTTCAAGCCACTAATCACTGTTGTCTTGGGCAACGCTTAGCCCTCGACACTGGGATGGCGCCTGCCCAGAACAGTGTTGAAAGGGAAATGTTGTTGACTTAGCGCGCATGCTTGAGATGTGCTCCGTTAAAGCTATCAGCTGATTGAATTGTACACACTTTGAATTGGGCTGAGTGAAACCTTTTTGGCAGTTTTCCATCTTACACGCGCTAATGTTCTGTTACTCTGCTCCAGCTAGCTTTGCTGCAATTTTAGCGGGATTTTTTAGAGAGGTAACAACACACAGTGTGGAAGAGGAGGAAGCCAGCCAAAAAACTGATTGGGCCTAATGGGAGTAATCAGAGTATCAGATATCAAATTGAAATAATCATCACCTTTACTGTTTAATGCCAGTCATGTTGCATTAAGATTAAGTTGGCCGTCCTCATTCAGGGTTGCAAACTCTCGCACATTGACCATGAGACTCACGTAGTTGACACTTTTTCTCATGCTCTCAGGCTGCACTACAATTAAAAACAAAGATATAGCCGATATCGTCTCTGTGCGAAAAGAAGACACTGACAGTCCACGGGACAGACGGGAGCTAGCAGCAACAGCAGCACTGTAAAACACAACGCTATAGTGAGCGTGGTTCAAAAACCTGGACAAGCTTGTATTTTGAAGCGCGTGCTGTTGCGGTATGCAGCAGCCAAAAAAGTTAAGAGAAGACTTATATTTCAGCAAACCTTTTTCTCACATTTTATATACCAAATAAAACCATGAGCCACTAATTTGAAAAAAGGAGTCATATGCAAATGTAGCCTTATGTTTGCTGAGAAGCGCAAAGTCGTTGAAGCAACAGTAGAAGTTCACTTTACTTTACTGTTCAGGAAAACTCAGCTCAAATCATATTGCAACACATCCTTATTTTAAAACTCTTAAATGTTTGTTTATTTCCTGAATAGCTTCAATTTTCAATGTAATCTTGCTCATAATGACCCTGTTGTTGTTATAAAATGAAGGTAAAATCCCATACAAATACATCACAACAAGTAGAAAATGTCCTCATGTTTAAACTCATAACATATTTTCCTCATGAGATTTACTGAAATGTTCAAAGTAATCCTTTTCAGGACGATCCTAACCATGACCGTTTCAAATCTGAAGTAATTTTACTTTCTCACTTCAAACTAAATGAAAAGTTGGCAGCACTGCTCATTCATTTTTGCTAGACGACCCAATTCTCTCTCTTCTGTGTGTGTGTGTGTGTGTGCTGTTGTTATATATTATTTTGTAATCCATGTAATGACCTCTTCAATCAACAGAACATTAAAATGCTTTAAACATGATTGCCAACTTCAGTCTGAAGGCCAAATATTCATTTGTGTCTTTGTTGGTTGGACAACACAAGCAATATGCCTTTTTTTAATCAGGTTTTTTAAAAGTAATTTAGATGTTAATTGGTAATGAAAATAATCATATTTTGAAGCCCTACTTTTTTTTTAGGAACATGAGAGTGACACAGGGGTGATTTAGTTTAACAGTGAGTAAAGGAAGCTGACACTGACTGACACAGTCAGTGAGATGTTGGGGAGAGATTATGGGTAAAAAGGGAATGAGGTCCTAAGAGAGACAACTTATCTCTAAGCAAAACAGAGATAGAGACCGAAAGACAGACAGCGGGAGAGAGACAGAATCAGATAGGTGGGGGGGGAAAGGCGAGACAGACCCAGATGAGAGCAGCCGGGGAGATATATAAAACAGTTTAGAAGGACAGAAATATGAGATAACTGAAGACAGAGAGCTAATCAGTGAGGCATGAGGTTAATGTTTGTTTACAGGGGTGTGTGTGGTGCTCTTATATGTGTGTGTGTGTGTGTGTGTGTATGTGTGTTTGTGTGCATGCGTGTTTATGCATGTGTATTTTTAGCTGTGATGATGGAGCTCAGTGCATCTGGTACCCCTAGCCCTAGGGAGGCCAAAGCTGCAACACACACCCACACACACACACACACACACACACACACACACACACACACACACACACACACACACACACACACACACACACACACACACACACACACACACACACACACACACACACTTCATTCACGCTTTCAATGTCACACTTTCGTCCGTCAGAAAAAAAGCACACATACATTCACCCAGCTTGCAGCCTACATACAGTCCTCACTGAGATTGATATGATCACACATGCGCAAACAATATGATCGCGAGGACATAGCAGGCGGGACCACAAACACTTGTATTCATAAAGTGCACAAAAACACACACTGTGTCCCAGCTTTGCTGAGATAAATCTCTCTGGAGAAGCATCTCTCTCTTTCTTTTTACCCTTTTTATGTAGGGTTTATCTTATCTTTCTGTCTCTCATCCTGGGAAAAGACTTAAAGGAAACGCTCAAAACTTTTAGAGGTTGGCTCCAAGGTCAACTCCACTGTTAAGTGAGTCACACATCCGTCCTGGGTAGATCACAAAGTAGATCACAAACTCAGATCCTCCACACTGACTGTAGCTTACACTATGCTGAGGGGTAGTTGGTGACTTAAATGCTATTCAATGTTAGTGTATTTATGGAACCACATTATTTTACATAGCCTAAATTCATTAACTTGTTTTCTTGTATTTTGCAAAATATATGCTTTTCATACTTTACATGTGACGGCAATAGTAACATCTTTGGAGTGAGTTGTACCTCTGATTGGTGCCTCTGCCATGATATAAAGCTAGAAAGTGCTAAGCCAGGACAAGCAAATGGGAATCATCAAAGCTGAATGTGAAAGGCTGCAACACCTGTCAATCAAACAAGCAGGCCTCCAAATACATCCTTGTTTAAAATAGATAATCTTCCTAATGAAAAAATATATCACCTGAAACCCAAATTAATGCTGGAAAAATGTTGTTGAATCTGTCTTGAAAGATAAGTTGAGTTTTTTTTCCATTTACTTCAGCACAGTCGGCATCAACCACCCGTGCTTTAGGGAACGACATCTAGAGGCACTTCCACATTGGAGTTAGCATTCAGCCATGGCGGTGGCAGCTTGGAAGACGCTACGCTCAGGATAGTTTATGGGCAATTGTTGACATAAAGCGCGAAAGAAAAGTAGACAAATCTACCAGGGATACACAGGTGTCTTTGGTGTCTTGAGCAGGAAAGCTCGACACCGGGGTTTTCCTCCAAAGACTCTCGGTGCATTGATTTTCAATCCGCATAAAAACTTTATGACACCACCGTCTCTCTCCTCTGTTTCCATGCATTGTCAGAGGAGTCTTTCCTAGTTCCTTTGCAATTCATATTATCTGTAGAGCACTGGTTTCACTCCTGGAGTGTATTGCAAAAAAAAACAAGGAAAAAGCAGACTTCATACAGCATGTATCCATCACGCATGCTCAACAGGATGCGTCGTATTGTGGCAGTGATAAGGAAGAGCGCTCCATCGACTGCGCCGAACATTTTAGCAGTCTCTCCACAGCAGACATGACATATCGTACACCACGTCTCCGTGTCCTCTAATGTCTATATCCACCGCCTCTCCGTCCTTGTGTCCCTGGTCGTCCCTCCTTCCCCGCAGCTTCTCTCAGTTTTTGCTGTTAGTGTCATCCCAATGGGGGCACTAAGAGAGAACGGGGAAGAGGTGGTGTTCGTGTAAAAAGCAAACTGTCCATGAGTGGTGTACACACACACACACACGCACACACACACACACACACACACACACACACACACACACACACACACACACACACACACACACACACACACACACACACACAGTTTACACTCTTTTCCCATTGTGCCGGGGGGTCCCTTGGTGTTTGAATGGACCGCTGTCGTGACCTTCACACCGCAGCTCTCCATCTAAAAGTTACACTGGCACTGCAAGATGGTGAAGTATTTTGTAAGGAACTCAAAATATAGTCAAGTACATGTGTGTTTTTGAGGAAGATGTCATGACTCGGAGGACTAACTAATTATATAATAATACATAATCCATACCTAAGTCACGTTACACCTATTTTGATATATTGAAAATGTGATTCGAAAACGAAAAGCATTCTGCCTTTATCTATGCATCCATCCATCCAGCAATGTTGGCTTATTTACAGAACCAGAAACTGATCAAAACAACGGTCTGTGGGGTTTCAGTGATCCACTTTTTTTTTTAGTGAAGTACAATTTGTTGCCAAGCCAACAAACCACCTACAGACTGTGGTTTGGCAACGCACGCTCATTAAACACTCTCAGTTCTATGGCACAACATTAACTCTCTGGGACTGAAAGATGGAGAAATAGAAAAGAAAGCACAGGTGGATGGATTTTCATTTGCGCTTTGTGTTTAAGAGGAGACACACTAGGTGAGTTTACGGTAACATTATAACGAATAGATTACACATGGAAAGAGTATTAAGTGGAGTGAGTATTAAGTGAGAATTGAGTGGAATGACATAAATAATCATATTTTTTTGTATTACACATTGACTGAAATTGTATTTTTAAATATGCAATTGCAAATTTAATGTTTGTATGGATTTGATTGAGATGTTTTATCTGTTTCTGCCTTTTTGGCCAGGTCGTCATTGTAAATGAGAACTGGTTCTCAATAAATTAGGTTGTTGAATATGTGCCAATTTTCAACAGAAATGTGAACATTGGATGAAGACAGGATCAACATAATTGTTTCATTTTACTGACACGTAAGGGTCAAAGTTTTTTTACAGAGTGATTTTTAGCTCTTTTATCACTCCATAAATCAGAAAAAAACTATCATATAAAATCCATTTTCACCATGTTTTTTTCGGAATAAAATGTTAAATACGTCAGGCTATGAATGATAGATGAACAACCCTCTCAGGAAAAACCTTCAAAATGAAGACAGGAACGAAACTGGTTTGGTGTATGTAAGTGCGACTGAAGTGAAGATGTCTGCCTCGGAGTTTGAGAAAAAAACTCACAAATAGACAAAGTGTATATACTATAATCATAATATATAATAATATTTTGAATGTTCTCTTTCAGCTAGTCTAAAAAAGAAGTGCATGTTTTTGCTGTAGTGTCTAATATGACAGACGGCCCTCTGAATGTGTACACCTCGTTCATTTAATTAATGAACATTAAGTGTAGCCATTTATAAAGTCAATGTTTCGTTCAACGAAACACACATTTTCACACCTCATCCTGAGCTCTGAAAAAAAATGTCAGCAGATTTATTTAAAAGCAAATCTTAATTACTATAATAACTTGGCAGAAATCCTGAATGGGCCATATGTGGATCAAAATAAAGATATTACAACTGCAAAGCCTGGTAAAGGGATGTTAAGAGATCCTCATCGATCCAAGAATATCTCAATATCTCTTCAAATACTCTTCAGATATAATTTTATGAACCCATACATATATACATAGTCAAGTGCAGTTACTTGTGTGTGTGTGTGTGTGTGTGTGTGTGTGTGTGTGTGTGTGTGTGTGTGTGTGTGTGTGTGTGTCAGTGTGCTTATTTACTTCCAGTTTTTCCGTGCCTGTATCTGTGCCCCGTGTCCCCGTGTGTTCATGCTTGTCAGTCTGTCTGTGTGGATGGATGTCTCAGCTGGCAAAGCGGAGCAACATCACAGATGAGTCAGACGAGACTGAGCTCGTTTTGACAGAGGGAGAGGGAGAGGGAAGATGGGGAGACGGGGAGAGACATTGCAGAACAGGATGCAGCCTAAACAGGCAATCATCAGCAATTTTTATTTTTTATTTGTGTGTGTTTTTAAATGCAATAATGAGCTCTGAGGTGTCATATTAACAAAAGTTCCATCCTGAATGATACTTCAAATATGTATATTCTATAATCTTTCAGGTGGGACAGTCTTTGAAGTCATTTCCATTACACACACATTTCTAGCAGCCGGAGAAATCCCAATTCTTGCCGCAAGCCTACTCAACGACTGCTGCACTTTGGCTTCATCCCTTTGAGATTTTTCTTCTTCTTAGATGTCAGAGCTTGTGAAAAAAACATCGGTAACTTCACTGAAAGATACAAGGATTTGTATTTTTATTTTTTTAAAGATTTGCCAACTTGCTTCAGCAGCCTAATGTTTAAAAGCAGTCTTGTCTACTGCTCTGAGGACAGGATAAATGCAGGGGACCTTTACCGGGACTAGCACTGGAACCCAAGGACTTTCCTTTTGCACAAAGGTTACCAGAGTGTATACATTAAAGTAACAGATTATGTGAATGTCATCAAGATTATTTGCTCGGTCCCATATTTAGCAATATTCCTATTTGCTGATTATTATGCATGGCGGCTGGATGTTTCACAGGAAGTCACTTTCATCGTTGTATCACTCATCTAGCAAAGCTCTCTCCCCTTTTATTTTCTCTGTTCAAACTTTTATTTCACCTCCACTCTCCCCCGTCTGCTTCCTCCATCCCTCTGTCTTTCTGCTCTCTCTCTCTCTCTTTCTCTCTCTCTCTCTCTCTCTCTCATCTTCTTCCCCTCAGAAATTTCCCTCCTCATTTCCCAAACTCTGTCTCCTTGTTTGCAGCTTGCCTATCTGCATGTCTGTGTTTTGGCTGTGTGGGCGCGTTCCTGTCAAAACCTGCTGTGTGTGTGCATGTCTGTGTGTGTGTGTGTGTGTGTGTGTGTGTGTGTGTGTGTGTGTGTGTAGGTGTGTGTGTGTGTGTGTGTGTGTGTGTTTGTGTGCTGTTGGGTTTTGGTGATCTTTGTGTCTCTCTGTAAGTATGTCAGCATGCATTTGTGTGTGTGAATTCAGTGTTTGCATTTCTATCGGTGTGTCTGTATATGTGTGCTCTTGCTTATTTATTTCTCTGTGTGTTTATGTTATGCAGGTGTGTCTTGTGCGTTTCAGCGTTGTGCATTCTTCTTTCCTTTTTTGACTTTCCCCGATCTGTCAGCCTTTAAAGAAAAAAACTTATTTTTTTCTAAAATAAACAGCTTTTTCTTTCCTTTGGAGGAGAGGAAGAAAAAAGGAGAAACAAGTCGACTTGTTTGATCGATTGCTCACCCAAAGCGCAGCTTTGATTTCATAATCAATGCTTTTTTATACGCAGAGGCAGACGTGCACACACACACACACACGCACACACACACACACACACACACACACACACACACACACACACACACACACACACACACACACACTACAGCTTTGAGATTTTCTTAGCTGCAGGTTCAGCTTTTGAAACACAGACGAGTCAAGGATGTGGCGCCAAGAGCTTCTCACCCCTCTCCTCACTGTATCCTCCTCCTCTGTGTGGTAGAAAACTTTCTAAGAATCACTTTTTACTCTGCATGAGAGTGCTCTATGTGTGTCTGAAGGCTTTGTAGGAAGTTATTTTATTATTTATAAATATTATTTTGACAGTAGGGTGTCTCTTGTATTTTAAATTGTGTACTATCATCCTCTATGGCCCCTAGAAAAGAATAGACCACTATTTAAGCTGTAATGTTTGCTTGAGTTCATGTGGGCACATCAGTACATCACACAGTTTATGTTTCAGATATTTCACTTCACCAGCTTTAAAAAAAATAAACCTACTTTAAATTATAGCGTACAATATGAGTGGGTTATATTGACAATGCTTCACTCCAGAGATCTAATAAAAAACTAATCTGTCCACAAGACACAAGGGTGAAATTGACTTACACAACACATGCATGCTGGCATTTTATGTACAGTTTATATTTGCATGGTTTCCTAATGTCATTATTATGGTATATGCATATATAGATATTTGGGTCAGAGGCATTTCCACCATAGATGTGTGTGTATGTGTGAAGTTGGTCCTCTGTATGCAAACCCTGAGTCGTCGTGCAGTGAGTTGGCACAACATAGTGGACTCACTTGACCCTGAGAACTGAGTTCATGTATGAACTGTGAGTTGTGGATGTACTCAGTGTGATGTTATCGGTAGAGCGGTTGAAGAAGTCCATTTCTATTTCTTCTGTGTGTTCTTGCTGAACTGCAGCTGCACTTTAGCTTCACCACAAAGAGCATCAGAAGGAATTTATTTTTTGTCCACCTACTTCCAAGGTGCAAGAGTTGTTGTTGAAGTGTTGCAGGAGTTTGGAACTCTTCACACTGAATGCAACCCAAAAGCCGAATAAATACTTTGCAAAATTCAGAATTGTATGACTTGTTGAGGCTGTGTCAGGGAGGTGTTAAGTTGTATTATATTGTAAGGCAGCTCTAAAAATGTTACAACTCCATGTTAATGAGGTGGACAGAAGCTTAATTTGAACTGTTATGCCAACATGCACATAGTACAATACATTGCACAATGCTGCAGCTTCACACAGTTGGGATGAAAAGTTGAAGACGGAGTGGGGGATGACACGGGAGAGACGCTCTGGCGGGTTGTGATTTTAGTCCAGCGGGGATACCGACGCATGGGACTTTAGTGACTATCTTTAGGCACAGAAGTGTGCCGGTTCAACACCTGCTACTGTCTGACCACATCTTGTGAAGAGGTGGTTGAGAAAACTCAGGTTCTTGCTCTTTTTCTAGCAGCTATACAAGAAACTATCTGATAATGTTGAGTTCTGCTCTATACAGCAAAATGTTCTCAAATGTGTGTATGCATCATGTAGCACAGCTTCCACAGATTTCCCTCTGTGCAGTTAACATACAGTTTGTCCTGAAATCCGAATGGCGTAGCTCTCCACTTCGCCATTCCGGGTTGAACAATAGTCCGAGCTCTTACATCAAAGCAGGCAGGCAGAGGATGCATTTTGAAACACAACGAAACCTCGTGACCTTTCTCTCCACCTTTCACTTCACCGAGCTCTCATCTGGCTCTGCTGCATCTGTCTCGCTCTTGACCTCTTTTTCTGTTCTCAGGTAGTGTTGCTTTACATCTCTTCCTTTCTTCATCTGTCTGAAGCTGCCGTCTCTCTTTCACTCAACCTCCTGTCTTTCAATGACCTTATCGTATGCTCGCCTTCTATCCATCCATCCTAGACAGAGTTATTGAATTAAAGTCTGCTCTCAAAAAAAGCATGAAGAGAAAACGTTCTGTTTATTTCTCATCATTTGACGCAGGACATCACTACTGACAGGAAACCATTAACTACTCTGAACCTACTATAGCCAACAATTGTGTGCACACATGCCAGCCAGTCTGTTATCTCGTCATACAATAAAGATCTAACATGTTCAACAAAAAGTTAAACGTTGCTGCCATGTCAGAATTGAGATACGGATGTAAAGAGAAAAATAGAAAACAGGAGAGGCAGGATGAGGTAAAGCGGGATGGGAGATGAAGAGAGTCGGATGCAACAGAAAACCTTGTCCACACTTTCTCTGTAAATCTCAGAGATAATTGTATTCAGACTTATTTGCATACTCAAGTCTGACTGTGCAAAACAAGAGCCAGGGTTTCAACACAGGAGGAGACGGATAGATGGTACAAGGAGGATGGCAATTGGGAGAGATGAGAGGGAAAAAAATGCCACGAAGATGGCAGACAGAGTGGCAGAAAAAGGTAAGAGGAGGCATATTCAATTTGAGATAAGGAAAAAGTATATACATATAGTGAAGGCAAAAAAGGGCAAAAGGAATTTAACAGATAAGGAGGAAACCGAACAATAAAAAAGAGATGAAGACGTGACACGGATAAATAGGAACGGCGACAATTAAATGTGGATTTGTCAAATCAAGTCCCTGGTTCAGATGGATCAAGAAATGCTGAGCTGACGATTTTCACTCAGAGAAGGATGGCAGAGGAAAGGGGGGGAGAAGATGAAAGCGGTGAAAAGGGGAATAATGACAGTCAGACACTGGAAGCCGAAACTGTGAGAGGTGGGAGAGTGGAAAGAAAGTGAAAGAGAGGAGCGTGTGAAATTGGAGCTGGGAGAGATGGATGGGATGCTGAGAGGGACAAAAGGGAACAGTGAGACAAGGAGAGAAACAGATAAGGAAGGGACGGAAACAACACCGTTTGTAGGTTGCAATATTTGACCCCATTTGAATCCCGGTTTCTGGCAAACAAAGGCTGATCAGATGTGCAAAAGTGAGAAAGTATATCCAGATCTCTTTTTTTTGTCACATAAGTACTCATGTTATTTTCAAGGGTTTTAATGGGTTTCGACATAAGACTAAAACCCTGCAGTGCCATGTGTGCAAAGAGCACATGAGGATATCTTTTGAATTAATTCATGAAACTAAATGACAGATGGGAAGCAGCAGTGAAGCACCATGATTTACAAAAGTGTTACTGTTGTGATTTGATTATGCAATCCTGTTACACACTCCACTTATTTTTTTTTGCATAAAAGTAGTTCATGGAAACACAGCACTGATTCACACTTTCTTTTGCCACCTGTTTGAAAATTGCCGTACATTTCGACACACCATTGGGTAGCTACATGACAAAACCCAGCAGAGAGATGAGAGACAGAAAGAGAATGAGAGGCAGTAACATCGAGGTGATGAGGGAGGTCATTCTAAATCTACTTTTGCAGAAAAAGTGAGTTCCATCAAGAAAAAATCAGAAGAAATGGAGAAACTGATTAAACCCATCGGAGAGAGAGAGAGGGAAGAAGAGAGAGAGAGAGAGAGAGAGAGAGAGAGAGAGAGAGAGAGAGAGAGAGAGAGTGACAAGGAGTGTGTCTGAGAAATACAAGAAGTTGACACAAGAACGCGGTGATGGAGGGAGAGAGAGAGAGAGAGAGAGAGAGAGAGAGAGAGAGAGACAGAGACAGAGAGAGACAGACCACTTTCATTGATCTGAGAGGAAAATGATGGAAAATACAAGAGACGGACAAGTTGGGGGAAAGACCTTGTAATGTGTGGAAGGTATGGACAAGGTGATCATTCAAGCATTTCCCCAGACATTATTGGATAACTGGATTTCTTAAGTAATAGGGCGGCTGAACATAGTGCGAAATGGAGCAGGCAAGGCAGGGGGTATTTTCTTTCAGCTTCAACAAATGGAAAATATAGTATCTAACTAAATGTTGGTATAGCTGTAAATAGATATAGCAATTTTTCTTCCCTCTGTTATAAAGCATTCGCGAGGTGCATTGAAGCCAAGGTGTCACATTGAGTGTTGCTATTTCTTCCGAAGAAGTGCCCTTTTCTTGTCAGATTATGTCGCACACTGATTGATGTATGAATGTGTTTGCTTCAGATCCCCTACTTGTATCTGAGCAAGAGGTTTACAGGGTTCAGGGGAAAGGCTGTAATCTTTGAACCTGTTTGGATTAGACACGGAAGTTATGCAAATGAGCATCAGCAGTACAGTTTCCTTCGTAAATACATTGAAAGAAAGCTCAAAAGTATTTCAGTGGTCAAGATAAATCAGTAAGTCGTTTACTTTTTCCCGATCTGGGCCTTCAATCAAATGTTGAGTTGCCTCGTTGCCCTTGAGCTGTAGATCTTCAAATATTGATTTGTCTGAGCATTTTAGAACTCCTCATCCATGTTGACTTAAAAGTTCATTCCCTATCTTGGAAACAGCAGTGACAAAAGGTCCATTCGGTATTGTGTTATTGCTTTTGGCATCTTTAAACAGAGCCATGTTAACCCTGTTCATGAGAAGAGTCCATACGAACAACTCACTGTCTCGCTTTGAGCTCAGAAGACGGCGTTCAGCAGACGGCATCTGTGGCTACAGTATAATGTGTAGTTGCATTTGACACTAATTAAACCTTCGACCAAACCAGCTGGAGTGGTATTGACTTTGGTGTGCATTACATCTGACCGCAGGCTGATGCTGTTATTACTTCTAATCTTTATAAACAGATTCTGCATTCACACATAGAAGCTGTCGGCAACGGGACATGATTTTGGTATTAGAAGTGTTGTGGTGACGAAGTGACGACGTTCGAGCAGACTTTGGTCTGACGATGATTTCTCTTTTTATTGGTTCAAAGGTAGTTTGCTACCTGGCTCCTTGTGGAACAATCTGGTCGTACACGTGGTCTCTCAACTCTAACCCCAATCTTGCGTCTCGAGTTGCTAATCGGAGTGTAAACAATGTGCAGTTCACGGAAAAAGGAAGTCTTGGCCCAGACATGCGCTGACTAGACTGGAAACCCAGATATATAGCACCTGGCCTCCAGAGGCTTATCCGTCGTCAGCCGATGGGCTCTGAGATTGCATTACATCTGACTGGCAGGATTGACTGTAAGCTTGAAGCTGTAAGTGTTACATCTAATTGGCGTAGACGACTGCAGGTTCCTGATTTCAGTTAAGCTTGGCGTCTTTGACCAAATGTTTCTGACGCTTGACTAAATGAGTCAGTGATGATTTGAGAGGAGAGGCAAATATCTGAAACCTCTCCTCTTCCACCTTTCTCCCAGGATTAGGTTTTGTAGGGCGCGTGGTCCTCCGAAGAGGGCCAAGAGGGGCACTGGCACTAGGGGGGCTACGTTTAACCAACCGTTTAAAAGGTGTTAGGGTTAGGCTTTCTGACACTTTCATAAGAAACTTTAGTTTTTTTTCTTTCTGGCAAGACCTCATTGATGGAAATAGTCAGAGTGGTTCAGAAGCTACAGCCATTTTAATTTGGGTTCATCACTTTAGGCGTTTTTGCTCAATTTTTCTCATTTTTTCAATATAGTGTGGGGAGTGGAAGAGGTTACTAGTTGTTGTTCTTACAGTGTATGGGACAGTGTCCATTTTGTCCCTAGTTGCAGCGCGTTAACCAGCTTAATTGCCTCAATAAAGCAGGCCTGTTCTCCAAGAACACAGTGCTGGGAAGACACCAGTAAGCCACACACAAGATCCTCTCTTATACATGGCTCACACATGCTTTACTTCGAGTTCAAGTTCTCTCATCTCTTTTGCTTTTGTGAAATTTTTCTTTTCCCATCTTTACTTCATCATCTTTCTGTTCCTCCTCTGAACAGAGAGAGATGAAGGGAACAGGCTGGTGAAGGGCAACCATGGCAAAGAGAAGGGGGCGATAAAAGCACATGGAGAGCATGAGATGAAGAATGGAGGAAGGAAGGATAGAAGGCAAAGAAAATAGAGAGGTTGAATTAAGAAAGTGTAGAGAGAGGATAAGCCTCCAACTGTGTATGAGTGTGTTTGTGTGTATATATGGCTATAAATAGATCCAGCTGAGCAATGTGATGAAGTTAACATAGCTACAAGACTGAGAGAGAGGAAGTTTGTGTTTGAAGATGGTGGGTGACACTGTGCATGTGAGTCAGTGGCCTTTTTTGTGTGTCTATGTGTGCGTGTGCGCCTGTGTGTGTGTGTGTGTGTGTGTGTGTGTGTGTGTGTGTGTGTGTGTGTGTGTGTGTGTGTGTGTGTGTGTGTGTGTGTGTAAAGGTTGCAGGCACAGAGAGATGAGATGAGAAGCCTTTAAAAGCCATATTAGAGAGTGTCTTGAAAGCCAAGTGGCAGCTTCTATGCTCCTTTATAATCACACACACACACACACACACACACACACACACACACACACACACACACACACACACACACACACACACACACACACACAGCATGTTAGTCAGCTTTAATCACACAGCCAGTGTGATAGTGTGTGTGCTTCCACAACGCCGCTTAATGTTGATAATGACGCACTTCCACAGTAATAGATCTGTCATTCAGCACAATTAAAGGAACCCGCACACACACACATACACACACTTTCAAGAATCATCTTTTGTCTGTTTCCCCTGATAACACACACACACACACACACACACACACACACACACACACACACACACACACACACACACACACTGGAAATCCACATCAACGTACCATTATCAAGTTATCACATTTCCAAATTGAGGAGTATGTTTGCCGTACTGTCACATTTCCTTTAATTGGCATAGGCAAATGATACACACACACACACACACACACACACACACACACACACACACACACGTACACGCGCACACACACATCCTTTTGAATTTTGAAAATGTAATGGTTGTATTAAGGATTAGGTCACAAGCTGTCACATTTCCTCCCCAGTTATAATTAAGGGTTATGTAATACAATACTGCCAAACACACTGCTAAGCTCACACACTCACACTCATGCACGTGTAGCTGCACACAGACTTTCAAACACATCCATGCACGTGAGCATGCGTCGTGCTCACATTTACAGACACACACACGCACTTGAAAGTATGCGTGCACGTAGGAACACACACTTTGCACATGTTGAAAAGAGAGAACGGACGTAACGCACGCTGGCTCTGGGAAAGCGAGGCTCGTGAATTATTGAGACGACGTCCTGAAACAAGTGGTCACACACAGCCTTTCACACAAAACCCACACATGTATTGCAATAGTATTGGACATGCACGTCAGCCTTTTAACACTAAAGTAAGCAGGCAGCAGATGCTGGAATTTCACCTGCACTCATTTACTGTATGAACAACCTCATCCATGCACCAGGCCTAGACGTGGTACATAAGACATACGCAAGTATAATCTATTAGCAAGGGTATCTTTCTAAGTACTGACAGCAAAGCTTATTATTTGACACACACACACACACACACACACACACACACACACACACACACACACACACACACACACACACACACAAGCATACCTAAGGTGAACACTCACCATACTCTCATAACATCTGAACCATGCATAGACTGAAAGATTACATCAGGATGTTTGTGGACAAAATCCATAAGTTCCTTGAGCACAATTACCTCTCCATATCAATACGTGACCTTCAACCAGTTGCCATTAAGCAGTGTTTCACAAAAAACAATTCTCTCCATCATGTCTAGTGTAAGATGATAGATCGATATCTAGAAGTGTCACATCCAATGCAGCTCTTGTCTAATCTAATTCAAAAGCAACAGGATTTAACACAACTTTACACACTGTGGGTTTAACAAATGAATGCCTGACTATTTTGCCTCAAGACTGTTGATAAACTGTATTTCTAGGGTTTTTATTGTGAAAGGTAAGAATGTAAGAAGTGGATCTCGTATGCGCTGAAAGGAGTGAGTTTTCCGTCTTGGTTCAGACTATGGAGCCTCTGTGTTGTTGTAGAATAGTGTATATTTTGAATATGTTTGTTTCACACAACAGGATGGGTTGATGCTTCTATCACAGTGAAAAAGCTCATACAAATTGACCTCGTGCCTTTACTCAATTTACCACATGGGATTTAAGATTTTAGAGAATTTTTCAAATTGTTCATGTGCACATTTATTAGCACATCAGCAATGGATTCATGCTGAGAGCTCAAACCTCTGACATTTGAAACAAACAGGTGTGCAGACACGATTATTCCAAACTAGAACTTGTGGTATAGCAGTTGTGGACTTCCACTGTATTTTTTGGCATTTTCTATGCTCAGTTATATTAATGTCATGGTGCCTATAATCAGCTGACTAATGTTTTCAAACATATTGCTAATATTTAGAAATTCTCCAACTTTCATAAAAGATTTGACAATCCTCTGACATATTGACAATGAGTTTGACAACCCCACCCTTTTTATTACACAGGGACCTTTGAGAGAGGAGTAAGAGATGGATAAAAAGACGGATGGACAAGGAGATGAATAGATGACTCGGCTTTCAGCCATCGGTTGAGGGAGACAGAAATGGGGGCGGTCTGGAAGAGTGAAATAGTGAGGGAAAAGAGAGAGGTCGATGAATAAATGGGATTTCAGTCTGGTTCCAAGCCATGGGAATATGAAGGAAAGAGAAAAAGAAGATGGACTGAGAGAGACATGGGTAGATGGTTCAAACCACGGCAATGAGACATAGAGAGTGATGGATATGGATAGATAGATGATAATGGGATTTCTGTCTAGTTGTAAGCCAAGGGACTAAGCTTGATGTTTGTTGTGTACTGACTGACTGAAAGCTGCTTAAAGTGCATACACTGTGCTAAGCCGAATGTCACATTAGTTATTTACAGTAAGCCTGCACATTACTGGGCCACTGCACATGAACATTTTGTCTATTAGTGAAGGAATGTTAGTGACTCCCCGATATCCGATGCATAATTGATACACTTTAAGAATTTGCGTCTTTCCAATTCTACTGCTGTAAATCTATCCGAAACATAAAAACTACGGTATATACCTCAAAGACATACATGTATCCACTGGATGTGTGAACAATCCTATTCATTAATTCCTCAATTTTTTTTCTGTATTTTAAGCTGTCTTGTTTGTTTTTTTGTCCACCATGTGAAACAGAGCTTGTATCGGCATTGTTACAAATGCAGGTGATTTTGAGGTAAAGTCTCTGACTTATTTTGCCTTTTTCTGTTTAAGAACTGGTTTGCACGCTTTGCTTTGTGACAAAATGTCTGATTCTGAACAATATGAAGAAAGAAAAAACAATTTGCGCACCTGTTTACAAAACAATTACATTTAATTGTTGGACTATTTTACAAACTCCAGTGAGACTGTGTCAGTCTATTACTATCAAAATTATCCATTTTTCCTTTCACAATGCTGTGAGCCACCACTCTGACATTGCAACTCCAGTTCTTTTATCACGGAGCAAGTTACAGCGGATCCTGTGGACCGCTAGATATTTGTTTTTTTTGCCACAAACTTGCTCGACTGGCTGTTTCTTTCGGTAAAAAAACATTACATCTGCCTGGTAAAGGCATAAACTTAATACACATAACTCACATTTCTGAGGCTAATAAGCAGTAAGTCCTGGTATGAATCACAGCGGGGAGAATTTGGGCCACAAAAGTCTATTAAAGTCTCAGTCTATCTGCTGCACTGTGCAGGTTTTGGAGGTTAAAGCATAACTCTTCCAATTACCTCTTCTCCTAAGGTGTAGAATAAAACTTTATTTTTGATTGCCAGTGACTTTCCAGTTGCTCTACATCTAAACTCTTTCCCTCACCCTCGCCATATGTTCAGCAAGAGACATAAAGTATATCATATACTGCAGGAGCCGATAGTTGTCCTTTGTTGCTGACTGTCCATAGATCTGTGTGTGTGTGTGTCCTGCCAGCCCTAGCCTGTGAGGTCACTGGCCAGGCTAAGAGGTCTTTTACACACACACACACACACACACACACACACACACACACACGCACACACACACGCACCCCCCCCACCCCTCCCCCCTCTGGTTTATTACAGTTTTTATGGCCTTTGTTTTTGTGTGTGTGCGCTTGCGTATACGGAGTGTTTCAAGGTTAAAAGTTAGAGGACAGCCAATATCAACTCTCCAGGAGGCCAGAGCGACCACTGATCCAGAGATGGAGAGAAATGGAGGTGACACTTTTTCCCAAACCTTTTGTTGTATAATGACAGAACATTTTGAAGCTTTCATAGGGCTCCTGCTACCAAGATGAAACAGTAATACAGTGTATTTGTCTAACTAGTGTCGTATAACACGGATATCTCCACAGCTGTACAGCCTCTGAAGACTAACCTTTATACATGTATACAACTTGTATTAGTCCTTCCAGCACAACATCTACTTTAATGGGGAACGTGAGTTCACTAGTTTCTCACACACACACACATTTACAGCGTACATGGTTTAGTTCCTTCAATCTTAAATCAGTTAGTTTTCAGTTCACGTGAAGGACAGGAAAAAGGAGAGAGACAACTGCCCCAGTCTCTTTATCCCTCTCTCTACAAAAGGGAAATAAATTGCTTTTGAATCATTTAACAGAAACAATGGCTAACCTTCCTTTTCTCCCTCATCTCTCAGATCCTTAGTTTTAATAATTAAACACTATCTGTGTGTGTAGAGGGGAGTATACAGTATATCTGTCTCTGAGTTTGAGTCTGTCTTGGGGAAAGCTCTCTTACACTCATCGAGGTATGAAGCAGATTTCAAGTGTTGTTTTTGCAGTGTATCTGAAGTTAGATAGATTTGTTTAGGGAAATCAAAATTAAAACGTTCCTTTCTGTAAGCCGAAAGGATCATTTTACATTTCTACTCTCACAAGGTCACGCCTCCTGACTGCACACCCCTTGAAAACTGTGCAGCCCATATGGGCTCTATGGCAGATATTGCTATAAAAACTGTATAATTCACTTCTTCATTTACTCATAACCAGTAACATATATGCTGATATTTACACATCTGAACACACAACTCACGTTATACTCTTTTATGATAACACCAACATTATTCAAATAGCCCTATGGTTGCAGAGATATATATCTGGGTTGTCTTGACCCAGAGTTTGACTTTACTCTCCCTCACACACGCACGCACACACACACACACACACACACACGCACACCCACACGCACACACACACACCCACACACACACACACACACACACACACACACACACACACTTTTATTGTCTGCTTGCTTATCTACTATTACCTTAATTGATGGGAGCTGGAGCTGGTTTCCTGTGTCTGAGTCCTCAGGGCTCTTAGCCAATCAGAAATCATGTTGCTTCCTAGTAATATTTGATGATGTGTATGTAAGCTACTGTGTGTCCGTGGAAATAGATGTGTGTGTTTAGATCTTTACATTACTTTGTGCGTAGGTGTGCTTGCGCGTGTTGCTGAGAGACACTATCTGATCGTGCATTTGTATTTGTTTGCACCTGTGTACAAGACTGTGTGTGTGTGTGTGTGTGTGTGTGTGTGAGAGAGAGAGAGAGAGACACCTTTTGTATGCGCGTGAGCGTGCGTGAAAGGAAAGGTAGGATTACCAGCTTGTTGTTGCGAGATAGGGTAGGATTACCAGGAGAGAGGAGGAGGAGGAGAGCGAAGGCAGGATGTGTGACAGGAGCTGAGATAGAGAAACAAAGAGGTTGATGGTGTGACAGTGAGTGGGAGGAAGTAAAGTTAAAAAGGAGAGGTGGGGAGGCAGTTTGAGATTAGAGACAAGGAGAGATAGTGAGGGAAAGGGAGAAAGAGACAGAGGTCGAGGAAGGGACAGGTGCGTGCAGTACGTGGCCATTGCAGGTATCGGGATGCTGCAGGATAAAACACACAACAAGTTCTGCAATGATGAACACTTGAGGAAAAAGTTGGACCAAAAGTGCGATAAAAACTGAGGAAGAGCTCCTCTCCTCTCCTTTAGGCTGATATGATCTAGAGGTATGTCGTTTCTGGTGGTGAGCCCTTGTTTAATGAACTCCACGGAACAAACATCGAGCTGTTTCTTTGGATTTGATTATCAGTGATTACAGAAGGTTTACATTGCACTTTCAAAGTCTCTTTTGGGCCCACTTTAATTAGTTTGAGCGACAACAAAATGGTGGAGTGTAACATTGCTCCCTCCTCCTCCCTCATGAAACAAAACAGTGGAGAGGAAGTGGTGCTTGTACACCAACCCTGGGCATCTACAAAACAGCGGGTGCACATTAAACAAGTGAGCCGTGGTTTGCTTAAAAAAACGGTGTTCTTCCAAGTGAGCTTTAATGTTCACAGCTTGTAGAAAGGCTGGCTCATAACTTTTATCCTGACCAACTGGAAGAAAGAATCCGCTAAGACCACCACATTAAATAATACTTCATCAACACGTGCCTAAATGCAGAATAATGGCCAGATTGAGACTGACTCCTTGAATATCATCGTATCTGTTGCTGTGTAGAAATATCTCTTAAAATAAAGGAGGAGACAGGAGGGAGAGATCTAAAGCCAGTGTGTTGACAGTTGTCTGTCTGGATGCTGCAAAAGGTTAATCTTATTGTACAGATATATTAAATGGATAGAAGCTCTGCTCTAGGAAGAAATATGGATAACAAAATTACATATGACATATCTACCGCTCTGCTTGTCTCTCTTCTTGTCTTTGCAGCACCACATATTTCCCGTTGCTATATACAGTGGCCCTCTCCTGTCTCCAAATAGGCTCATTGGAAAGCGTCTTTATATATCTGGCTGATTTGATTTGTGATGTTATTAACATGGCTTAGAGCTTGCAAATAATAATAACTGTAATTTGGTAGTTGTGGTGTGTCTGTGCGGTTCTTGCAGAAATGCTGTATCACAATGGTGCTTCAAAGCGTCTAGAAAAGATCACCAATTTGAAGCATCTAGTCAGAAGTGAATAATCCAATATAGATCAATAATTTGTGTGGTGCAGCATGAATGGATACATTGACAAAAGAGAAGAACCCAACGACCACAAGAGCCAGCACCAACACTTTCCATGTTGACGTTCCCCATCCAATTTACATCACTTTTCTATATATAATACAGTGTTGACAGAGTTTGGGGTTATTTGCATTGCTCAAGGCCACCTTGATGGTGAAAGTTTGTTAGAGTGGCATTTAGGTCTTTAGCATTTTCCAATTACACCAAGTTGCCCTTCACTTATTCTAACTCCCCGGTCATGAAGTTTACAGGCATACTCCCAAATTCAGGTATGAGTTTTGTTGGAAAGAATAACAGGGTATGACATTATTGAAGTACGATGATGGGGGGGAAAAAAGCCTTTGGGTTATTAATGTTTGTTTATATTTTGCTGCGAACTGGCATCTGTCGGAGTGAAATGAATGCAGAGTGAGGCAATAAAGGTGGAGACGGCTGGTTTCCTGAGCATTATGTTAATCAGACATCACTTATACATTCATCCCACTGCCACTGTCTGCTGAATGTCACCCCCCAACTCACACACACACACACACACACACACACACACACACACACACACACACACACACACACACACACACACACACACACACACACACAAATATAACATATATCAAAGAACATAACCACATGCATGTCTTTACTGTACATCAATCTAATCATCTATTGCTGTTTGGCCTTCATTTATTCATCAAGTGATCAAAATATTTTTTAATGTCATTCCATTGAACCAATAAGTGCTCCAGTTACTGAAATATTACCTTTTAAAAATACAGCACTTTTTACTCCAAATGCTACGACACTTTGACACATTAATACGACACTATTGCAAAAACATGTGGTTACGTCTGTGTGTACAAGTGATGCTTGATTTCAAGATCAACTTAGTGTCACTAATTACACCCTTCCCACACACACACACACACACACACACACACACAAACACACAGAAACCATTACACGTAATATCCAAACAGCTGTTACTTGTATGTGACATCCTCACACCTGCAGGTGAGACACAGGAGTGACAAGACAGAGTGATCCCTGTCTCTGTCGCGCACTGGCAAAGGTGAGATCTCAGAAAGAGCAAAGTGTGATTGAAATGTGTGCTTTGTGTGTGCATGAGTGATGTGTGTACGTTTGCACATGTTTCTGCGGCTGTGTGTCTGCCTGTTTGAGTGGCAAGTTAGCCTTTTTTAAGATAAGGATGTCTTCAGATTTTCGCAGCAGTTTTTCCCGATGCGTGCGTTTGGATACATTCATCATTCCGCTGGCCGTCTATGTGAGACAGTTAGATTTATTTGCGTTAAAGAACCATCGGGATTTTTGAGCATTTTAGCACATCACACTGTCTTTTCTTCTCCTCCACGCCCTGAAAAATAGCAGCTTGGAACCCTTGCGTCCTACGACAGTGTCACACTCCTGTCTTCCGCACGTTTACATTTACAAAAACACGAAAAACATGTTAACTGCCTATTAGTCCATCATGTTGTTTAAACCGACACTGAAACTCCTTGTACAAAAAACCTCCATTGTCTTGAGATAACGTGCGGCATAGCCATGTGTGTGTGTGTGTGTGTGTGTGTGTGTGTGTGTGTGTGCACATGCATACTGCCATGTGCTTTTCAGATTTAAAAAAATGAATAACAAACTTTTTCACTTCAGATGCTTTTTTGACACATTGACATCCATTACCCATAATCACACTGGACATGGTTTTTGGCACAATAACTTCTGTAAGGTTACAACAGAAAGTGGAGTTGCGCTTTATTGGAACGTTCTCAGTAATCACATTGTTTGGACAAAACTCCTAAATCAATGATGTGAACAGTGTTGAGGTCAAAGGATGTTGTAGTAGCTCAGTAAACACACCCTGCCTCATGATTCAACCCTGTGTTTGTTTGCTAGCTTTTTTTACTTAGTGTGTGGGACTGTCTGTGCATTGATGTAACTCTGTGTGTGTGTGCGTGTGTGTGTGTGTGTGTGTGTGTGTGTGTGTGTGTGTGTGTGTGTGTGTGTGTGTGTGTGTGTGTGTGTGTGTGCTGACTACAGTAAAGAACAAGTGGCACCCCATCCTTCACACTGACCCCCATCCACCCCCCAGCACAGACGCACACACACACACACACCTCTGTGTAAGCACCAACTGTCCCTATAATGAAGTTTAATGACCGTGATGCTAGGCCAACACTAAGAGGAGGAGGAGGAGGAAGAGGAGGAGGAGGAGGAGGAGGGGTTGGACGAAGGTACAACCACATCAGCTGCCCCAAACTCAAGAGTGGTTGTGTATACAATAAATAACAAGGTTTACAAACCACACCGTTTCATCTAACTCCCGCTCTCCACCTACACTCACACACAAGTGGATGTCAGCATATGGAAGCCACAAATTGAAGTAGAAGTTGATGAGATCAGCTGAAGGAACAGCGATATATCAACGTTTCTTTCAGCACTTTACAAAACATACATCCAATTAATTTACCAATTAAAATGTTCTTTTAACTCGCGTACATCAGATCTTTCAGAGTTTATATTTATACATCTCATCCCGTCTGTTTTCAAACTCCACCAACAGTCTAAGCAATGGGCTAAAGTCCCTCCCCCTAGGCATTACGCTGCACAGTCAGCAGTTCAGAAACCAAAGTGCACCAACAACAATATGTTAGTGAGCTCAATTACTGAAAGATGAGCCACACAATGGGGAGCCTTCTGTTTCTGCACTGTGGACACTGGAGAGAAGGAGGGAAGAGAGGTTAAAGACTCATTTGCAGCAGCATCAAGCCACAATTCACAGTGATTCTAATTAAATGAGCCTCAATTAACAGGTTAATCACCCGGGTTGTAATTTAGAACATCTCAGAGTAACATATAGCTGAGATCATACTCAAAGGTGTATATTCCGTTGTCTCATTAGGAATAAAAGCCCTTGTGTTACGAGGTAATCTGATTTAGAGTGTGCTTTGCAAAAATTGAATTGTGGGTGAGAGAGAAAAAACAGCAATAAATAACAAGATCGGAATAAACCGCAGAAGTGCAAATACGTGCATAGATTAAAACAAGCCAGCACACGGAGAACTGACTTAGTTAATACATTGCTTATGATAAACAAGTTTGAGTTCAGAATGCCACCGGTGTGGCAGCAACAAGCTGCAGTCGAGAAAACATGAAAGTAGTGAATTTGGCTCCAGGCTATTTTTTAGGACAGGGACAGCAAAGGCTGCATCCAGTTCTTATGTATCAGCCAGTGACGGGCAACAGAGGTCACCATTTGTATTCTGCTCCATGAAGTTCTAAATTTATGCCTGGTATGACTTCTTTATCAGTGTGTGCGTGTGTGAATAAGTCGATCGGTCCAAATGATTGACGTGTGACGACGGGCAGCAGCGATGATGATGGATGAATTAGTCAATTGAGAGGCTGTTAACTAATTTCTGTCAAACTGGACGACCTCGAAAAATGAGAGAAGATTAGAGACAGAGTATTTTTCGCCTTTGAAATGATTATGATATATTCAAAATGTGTGAAACATGTGAAAGAATTTCTTCTTACTGAAGAAAGGATGTGGAGAACAAAAACAAAAAAAATCATGCTTTCGGGGGTTGGCAGTGCTTGATCAGTATGTGTCAGCGTGCCATCGCCCGAGGGACAGGGACAATGACAGAGTGTCCTGAGTCGGTATGAAACACTGTTGTTTTAATCATTAACGATTATGACAACCGATTCTTTTGCCACATTCAATTATTCATTCAGTGTTCTACGTACACTGTAAACTGTCTGGGAAATCAAACTTGTTGAATTTTGGTTTAAATGATGTGAGGAAGTCAGAGGTGGAGATGTGGAGAACAGGTGTTAAAGCAGCAAGAAAGGTGGTAAAAGGAATCTGCTTTTTGCACCTCTCTGCTCCTGCTTTCTCCTGCCGGGGTTGGAAGCTGCTTGTCTTTAACCTTTAGAAAGAGGACAGGTTCAACTCTCCCACTATGGATGTGTACTGTTACTATTCATGCAGTCTCCTGCTCTCATCAGTGTCAGCACATCTTTTGTTTTTCCTTTGTTTTATTATTCTTGTATGCAGCGAATGCTCCTGTCTTGCAAAGCCAAAAGCAGGAAACAATAGAACTTAATGATAAACACCATCCAACACTTCTACTTAATGCAACTGTCTCCTTTTATTCCTCACTTTTTGCCATCATATGTATCCATTTTACATCGTTCACTTCTGAAACAGGGATCTTACGTCTATAGAGCCCCGTCTTTAACCAGCATCATACGCTGTTACATCTCCACACACACACACACACACGCACACACGCACACACACGCACACACACACACACACACACACGCACGCACACACACACACACACACACACACACACACACACACACACACACACACACACACACACACACACACACACACACACCACCTTCAAATGAGGCTGGGCTGGCTGCCAGGTGCCTAGTTGACTGTGCAGTCTTATTTACGACCACATCTAGCCAGCCTTTGGTGGGTGTTAGCTCCCAGCCTAAATGACTGCTTACCATTGCAACGGTGCTGCAATAGGATCCAAAATGTCTATATAAATTGAACGTGTGTTGTATTCGTGTCATTGAATCAAAACCTCACATGCTGAGAGGGAAATTAATTTTTCAGCACTGAATACAACACAATACATGAAAAAAGAAAGCCACATCATGAACGCTTAACAAATCACAACACCATGGCAACATGCATCTGTTCTTGAGATCAGAAACAGAGTCAAGTGTTTGCTACAGCTCAAAGTGGTCGCTCAGTTGTGAAACAGTTGTTGGCGTGGCATAGTTGCCATTATTTTATGAACAAATAAAGAAATTTAATAGCAGTGTGGATGAATGAGACCTTGATTTTCATAGTTATTCTTTTGTCAGGCATTGAATTAGCTAACAACTCTATATAACTTTTACACTTTGAAATAACAGTACTGTGTTGATGGATGCATTTACTCACAGTGCAGACAGCCTCTGGTTTCAGTTAATATGCGCATATGAAAAACAACTGGCTGAGTTTTTGAACTGGTTCGAGATACATAATCAGATATCCATGGTCACCAGCAACGTTAAAGAGATACTTCAGTGTTTTTCCCATGTTTTTGAGTCTGAATGACAAATGGGGACAACCATCTTTGAAATTGGTCCAGTAAGGGACAACGCTGCAGACAGCAGCTGCTACATGCTCGGGGCAATTCCTCACCGTCAATGTATGTTTTCTAAAAGTGCTTGTTTTTGCCAAAAAAAACAGGCTCAGAGTGTTATTATAAATGACTGACCACATTATAAAAAGCACCCTACAGAAAGAAAAAAAAGTACCTTTCACCTGATCCGGTTTGTCTGTCCGGTCGGTCTGTCACGTTGCTGGAGGACAGCGGTGGAAACGTGAGTGAGTTGAGGAGAGGAGAGCCGGTGCTGTGTTGGAGTACAGACGACGTAGCTTTGGCAACGTCCACACTGAGGGGAGAAAGTGGCCCACAAATCATATGGAATCTGATCTATCCATTCCTGATTTTGGCCACGTTCACATGTGGTCCTAAATCACAAACCCGTCCGATTGTTTTTGCAACAGTTTCAGCCTGAACAGTCATCACAGAGTTCATGCAACTTTATAAACATCTGTCACAGTTCTGTGCTGACAGGAGTCACTCTGTGAATACAAACACAGAAGACAGCTGCAATGGAGTAAGTCAGTGGAGGGACTGTGACCGTCTGCCTGTTTCCACTGCAAACTGTGAAAGTTAACTCCATGCTTACTTCTGTAAGCGTCTGACATCTTTGTTATTGTTCTATCGCGCATGCGGGTCGGTTCAGGACGTGACCATGTTCACACTGGGATCTGATACTGGCCAACAGCCAAACAAAAAAATCTGATCTAAGCAAAAAAAATAATCCAGATTGAGCTCTATGCTTGCAGTGTGAACGTAGCCGTAGTGCTATCTAACATATTTTCAATGTCATGGCTAAATATAAAGCTGACTTCGACAATATGTGTCATTGTGATTTTCAGAACGACGCCTCAAACGATCACGTTGCAGTAAAAAAAAACATGTTTTAATTGTTGTCCCCATTCGGGTCCAGGTTGAAAAATACCCAAGTTACCTTAAGTAAACTACCAAAGATATGACCAATAAGCTAAATTGCTGTCAGCAACAAAGTATACCGTATTGTAAGAGGTTCAAATGGCCAATCATGGTCCCTTACTCCCACACTCAGTCTCTCACAATCGACCCTGTAATAACTTATGACCTTATCGGAAGTTACCGCACCACTCTAATTACTCAACTTTCAGTACAAATGTGCTGTCTTATATTTAAATGTTCAACCTCAGAATTTAAATCAGATTTTCATTTTATGGGTTTTCTGCTTAATAGGATTATTATGATAAATACTGAGATCAGAGGGAGAGTGAGGAAGACGAGATGGAGGGGAAGAGAAATGGCTGGAGAGAGTGGATGGTCTCACAGACAGAAGGTTGAGAGATTAATAGCCAAATTAATAGTCGAATGGTGGCATTATGCCCAATTTGACTGTACTATTTGTCTGTAACTCTCAAATGGTTGATGACTTCCTGTTTTATCTAATATTGAAGGAAAGACTGTTATCTCTACGTGTGTCAATTTCATTGTTTCACCAGCACGGTTGGATACAGGAACATTTGTTGCTCATTTGAGTAAGAGAAGGTCTTTAGTTCAATACCAAATGAACATATTACTTAAGCTGAAGTGAATCATGACAATCAAAATATCCTTATTTTGTGCTCCTGTATCAAAAATATTGGTTTGATTGGGGATCATTTCCAAACTGATATCTTACATTTTTAATTTCCACTTATACAATCTTAGATTTATAATTATGAAACTGACCTTTCCCAGATTTCATTTGAAGATGAACCTCTTAAAGCTGACACTCACAACCCTCACACTTACACGCATTTATGCTGCCATTCACTCAGCTAATCATAACTGTAACCTGCCATTTTCACTTTTACTCAGTCAATTACACATATATGCACATACATATACTGGAAACACCCACCCACACACACACACACACACACACACTGACAATAAATAACACACTATGTGATCAACAGATGATCAACACGAGCGGGCTAATCTCAAATGTTAGTTCACACCTCTGCATAAAGAACTCGCGCATTGACGCAGCTGTGTGTTTGATGGATGACCTGAGGGGAGGTGATGATGAAGACTGACATGTGCACATGCAACAGTGTGTGAGTGCGTTTTTTTTGCATCATCTGTCAAGGGGTTAAAGGTGAAAATCGCGTGTATAATTATTCGTCATCACCTCTTTAAATGTTTATTTCCAGGTTAAGGTTAATGACGTTCAAAGGGTGAGTGTAACAACCTTCAAGAACAGAGAAGGACAGGAATGGAAGCTCTTCAAAGTTGTGTGTGCGTGTGTGTGTGTGTGCGTGTGTGTGTGTGTGTGTGTGTGTGTATTTTTGATATTCACTGACACCCTCCCGTTGCACATGCGCTCACAAAATGTCAAAGTTGAACAAGGGCACAATTAGCATAAATGATTTTCACCCAAAAGTCAACAATATGTCATTAGGACACAGTTTGAGGTTTAACATGTGTTTGAGTGGGCATGCGTGTGTGTGTGTGTGTGTGTGCGTGTGCGTGTGGACGGGTGTGTTGGTGTTTTGGTGCACTGGCATTTGGGCGAGTGGGAGTGTTTCGGATGCAGAGATAAAAATACCTGCACTTGTCAGACTTAATTAAGTTTGTCCTCATGTGGCCTCTGTAGCGATCGATAGCAATAAGACAGAGAATGACTGATAAACAGGGAGTGAGAGACTGATGACAGCGGAGGGAAGAGAGACGGAGGGGGACGAGTGCCGAGCGGAAGACCGATAAAAAGCCACAGATAAACAGAACCCAAAGATGCCAGCCAAAGTGAGAATGGAAAAGAGTGAGGCAGATACGGACCCAATGGGGAGAGACAGAGCAAGAGGTGCCTGTCAACTGTGTGATAATGCTCCTCTTATTAGTACATCAATCAGAATAATTAACTGTTGAACATTAATCAGATTGGCCTAACCAGATTAGAGTTGTAAACAGATTAGACGAGGATTACAAGGACATGCTGTGCAATGGAAAGATGTGAATGCATTCTATTGAGCTGAATTGTCTAATCAGTCATAATAAAAACCTGTGAATCAAATCTAAAGGACCTGCATTAGCGGCTGTACGTATGCAGTTCATGAATTATAAATGTTTTCACCAGGCCACGGAAAATACTCAATTCTGATCAGCTGACAACCCAGTCGACAGGAGAAAAAAGTTGGAATTGTACATTTCTGCAAACCATTGGATACGTTTAATGTCAACGTTCCTCAACCAAAAATATGTTTCATTACACCATCATATCGCCTTGGCAGAAACACGCAACGCGTGAAACAATTGCTTAGGTGTAGGCAAGGAAATTTGCTACCGTGAAACAAATTAAAACAACCACCCTTTGTGGACTTTCTTACGTAAAGTTACGTAACAAGCATAAACTCAACGTTCCCATGGGAAACGATGAGATCTCCTGGAAGTCTCGTGTTTTTCGATTGACCTGTCCACCACCTGCCCCACCTGTCCTTTGTGGACTTTCTCTCACTTCATAATCATAGCCGTAACATGTTACTTTCAATAACGCACGCTCCATATACTTCGGCATTTGCTCTGCACGTCGCTTGCTGATCTCTCACTTGTTCGGCCTGAATGCAAAACATTCCACATTGCCAACACGTAGCTGAAACGAGCTGAAACACTGGTTGAAAACGTTCAAAGTACAAGAATGTCAAGGTACTCTGCTTCTTTATCTTTGCCGTTAACATTTTGCTTTGAGTCTTCGAATGATTTAGTTTGAGTTTACATAAAGAGCTATAGATCTGCACATTTTTGTATGGACAATAACAACCCGTATAATTGATCAAATCAAATAGATATACCTAGTTCTTAGTCATAGTGTTTAACAAATTGGTTAAAACTAAATAATTGCAGATTGCTGCTGGAACATCTTTTATTATAAAATAGCTTCAGTCATGTCAACACAATAATTAAGTCTTCTTCAACCTTAGCCAAATTGCCCCCGCTCCTTCAGGCTGTTATTATAAGGTTTTTTTTTTCCAGAGGGGAAATCAATGGACTGCAATTAGATGGTCGATGCTGAATGCTATGCACTGTAACAGGATGTGACATCATTGATGTATTTACTTTAAAGGTAACCCGTGTAGCTTAATTAAGTTTTGCACAAAACTGCATTGTTTGTATCCTCAAGGCCAAACAAAAAGGCGGAATATATATGCATTGAACGTTTGTGGTTTCAAGAATAGTTAAACACTTTAAAACTGCTCCTGCCTACATTGGCTTGACGTCTTCTTCTTCTGCTACTCTTAGACAGACAGATTCTACTTTTAACATCCACCAACTGTCTGTATGGATTAATGCGAAATGCAGTTGGCAGGATGCTCGTCAAAACATTGCTCCATAGGGCCACTGGTGATCAAAAGCACCTCAGGGCACATGGTCATTTCTGGACATTTATACACATGTAGACGACAGATATGCATGTAGGTGTGTGTGTATGCCTGTCTGCCCAATGTGCCTAACGTGTATTTACTTATAATTACCATCCTTATGGAATTACTGCTGTCACTGTGAGTGTAGCATCCCATAATGAATATTCATTGTTGGAAGAGTAGAAGTCCTTGAATATGTCTAACATTGAAGACAAACACATATAAATATGACCCTTGAAAGCAAATCTGCATTATTTGTTTCTCAAACCATGATGAGAGCTCTCTTCTCGTCCCTTTATTTTCTTCTTTTTTATTTTGTCCTCTTCTTCATCATTCTGTCAGTTTGTGCTTCAGAGCTGTAGAGAATAAAACTTTCACTGTCAACTGACGTGTTTTTTTCTTCGTCTGCCCTACAACTCTTTCTTGTTTGAGTCATTCATCTCTCCTTTCCTTCCTCTCCCTCTCTGGGACATCTTCCATCAATGACGCATGTTCACAAACTGTGTCACAGCAAGTAAACCTGTGTGTGTGTGTGTGTGTGTGTGTGTGTGTGTGTGTGTGTGTGTGTGTGTGTGTGTGTGTGTGTGTGTGTGTGTGTGTGTGTGTGTTGTGAACAGATATATAATGGCTTGTATTAGTCTTGACAGCACATGCCTCACCACTCCTTTTAACCACAAAGGTCAGACATGCAGTGCCACACACAATGCTCGTTTATGTACCTGCATGGACACACACACATTCATTATTACATCACTTTATATATATATAACAGGATGCTTGTAGGTTATGTTTCCCTCTGTCTTCTCCTTCATTTTGGTTTTCTGGTTGTGTCCCCTCTTTTTCTTTCCTCAGCTCTTCTACACTTATCTCCATTATCTCTTGTCTAATCCTCTTTTTTCTTGCACTTATCTCCCTCTTCCTGTCATGCTAGTGCTTCCCTTTTCCCATCCTTCATTTTCCTGCCTCTAACTTTTCTTTTCTTCTTCTTATTGATTGCCATTTTGGGGCGAGGCACTGCAATCTTGGCTTAATTTCAGCATTTTACACCGAGCACTCACCAAAACGAAGTTGATTAGTCTTTGCAAATATAAAAATAGAGAAAACCCTATTGAGCTTCATCACCGAAACAGTTATCACCAAATAATGTGGTTCATTACAAACTAATTTGAATTCTTTAGAAACCTAATACTGTATTTCTTAATCTATTTTATAATAGACATGCTCAAACACAACACTGCTCCCAGCACCTGCATGTCACTGTGCAGTGGGAAACGGTACTTTAAAATGAAAGTGCTTTTACAGACTCAAAATTCAATCAGTGTAGCAGCAGTCCACCTTTGGAACACAACTCTTCAATTGGGAATACCAGCTTTTGGGGTGTTTGATGTGGTAATTTTACACCTGAAAGATAAAGAATCTGAGATTATTACACAATACTACAGCAATACAATTGCAAGTGTGGCGCACAGACCAGTGGAACTGTGCCAGGCTGTGTCAAAATTGCACGTCATGTAGAGAACGATGATTTTCCACACAACATTTTTTTTTTTATTACAGAACATGAAAAGAACATTTTGAAAATGTTGTGTGTGAGCCAGTGTGAGTTTTCGCATTTTCTGCACACTTCTCCACCATTTTGATCTTTGTTGCTCGACTTCCATTCTTTTCTTTCTTTCCTTTCTTTACCTCCTTCTCTGTCTCTGTCAGTGGTATGACCATGTGAAATTGCTCTTTCCACGTCCCTGCATCTGCTGCCAAAAACACACACACACACACTCTCTGTGACAGAGTGCAATGAACCCCCTCCACACACACACACACACACACACACACACACACACACACACACACACACACACACACACACACACACACACACACACACACACACACACACACACACACACACTAATGCTGACATGAGTCACAATCACAAAATCCACATCCACAATTCCCTGATTCCTCCATCCCACCATCTTATCTTTCCCGCTCTTTCAGTCAGTCCAGCTCAGCTTCTTCCTCGTACTTCTCTAGGAGACACTGGACATACGATGAGGATATTGAAGATATAGGGAAGTTTGCATAAGCCATTCGTCCTTTGCAGTAAATTAACTAAACACATATTCATAATTAGTCTGCATGTAAATCACAACTGAGTTTCTTGTTCTTGGTTGGACACATATAATGAATGAATAAAAAACAAACTGTGTGCCAAGCGTGTATGAGAACTATGGTGGTGCTTTCGTAGTACTTATTATACCCTAAACCGTGATATTTTCCTAAACCAAAGTAGTTTAGTTGCTTATACTTAAATTTGTTTTGTGTCACTTTCACAACTTGCAGGTGCAGTTTGGCCGATCTGTAACATTAGAACAGGAGTGATGACGGCCATTCAATCAGCTGATAACGTTCCATGAACATCGACATTTCTGAATAGTGGAAACAAATGTGATGTTTACCTTTCTCCCAATGACTCTCTTATGTCTTCAAAAAGTATGAGAATGATGGAGGCAGATGATTTATGTGAAATTATTAGTTGTGACATGTCTCCCTGTCTTCCCATTAAATTGCTTCTATGGAAAGGTGTAATGGGAAACAGAAAGGCAAACAGAGGGGAGGGAAGCAAATATGGGGAGTATAGAGGACGGAATTGAGAAAAAGAGGCAGGCAGATAAAAAGAGAGAGGGGGGATATTGGGTCCAAGCAAGTGTGTGTGTGTGTGTGTGGAGAGAGGTGGTGGTCAGACCATATCTGGGGAAATGTGACTCCACTGACCCAATGACAGGGACATCAATCAACACGTGGGGTGTGCATGTGTGTGTGGGAGTGTTGGGGATTATTCTACCAGGTGTACACAAACTGCATCAACAAGGAAGGACAGCTGTAATCAGTGTTTTCGGTGGAGAAAAGAAATACACGTTTTCTTTCCCTAGACTCTGTACCACTAATTAGAATCCATCTACTTATCTGTAACTTTTTGTAGAAACACAGCAAGCTTTTAGGAGATTGGTGCAATTGTCAACTTATCCAAAATGTCTTGTAATCACATTTCATGGTTGAGTTCAAAGCATTGTGAGTTTTTATTAGTGTCCCATTTGGAGGCACTGTAATACAATCAGGGGATGTACTTCTAATAGAAGGATATACTTCCTTTAGCTGACTGAAGTTCCAATACAGCTATTAGCTTTAAGGACCGTGTCTTTTAAGTGTTCCACTCCCATTTTGTAACGGAAGCTTTCAGTTCTCAATTCGTAGTTTCTAAGATCAAGCCGAGATGATATCACTTTAACGTCATCAGGGGTTATTCTCTCAGACTGGACAAAGTTCCAACCAGAGCCACAGAGGACATTATATGAATGAAGCTTGATGGAAGTTCAGTCAGGGAGACACTCTCATTTATTCTCTCATTCTAATCTTTGCGTCTCTCCGGTTTCTGCTAAGTATGGGCGTTCACTCTTATCGTTGCGGTCAGTTGTCATTTTAGTAAAAACGGACGCGACCCTCCTCCGAGTCTTCGTCCCACACAGATCCTTTCACTACGCTCATCAGAAGTCCCGCTCCACTTCATCATATCAACTTCACCTCAAAGAGAAACGTGAAACAACCAGAACTTCTTCATAGAGCATAACGTGGTGATGGCCTGTAATTAAATTAAATGGTGGGCCACAACTCTGCACAATTTTCCCAACCTGTATTTCTCTTCAGTCTGGCAATGTGTTTGTCCACCATGACAAAGGATGCTAATTGACTTTGGTTTGGCCTTCTTTCCACTCCCTCTTTACCACCACCAGTGTCTTTACTTCACTTCCGCCAAAATATGACTTCATCCCAAAAATGTACACCATTAGGGAGAGATAGATAGAAAGACAGGCAGAGAGAAAGAGATAGAGAGACCACCAAAATAAACTCATGCTTGTGATGAATGTTCTGCTCAGAAATAGAAACCTCATCCCTCTCTCATCCTCTTTCACCATATTACCTCTCCTCCTCAACACTGTCTCCTTCCTTTCTTCCACATTTCACATCATCCTTGTCTATATATCTTCCCGTATCCATCTGTATCTCTCTCACTCCTCCTATCTCTTTCCGACTCTCTCTCAGATAGTGTGCCATCTGTGTGATCAATGGAGTTAATTCTTTTCAGGAAATTCTCCCATGATGGATTTCTGTTTGCTGCGCTGTGTCTGCTCTGTGCTTTTTCTTTTTTACCAGGTGGTGGATGGAGGGAGGGGTGGGGGGGGGCAATTTACTTCTGTGGATAAAAGCTTTGAAGGAAGTAAAAGCAAACTGATGTTTTGATGCTCAAACACTCGTACATTTTGGACATTTTGTTGTTCACAGACAGTTCACAGAAGTAGGAAAGCAGTTGTAGAAATATTTTGTTTTCTACTACGTCTTCGGAATAGCTTTGCAGCTCTAAGAATTTACAAGGCAAAGCTATTTGTTCAAGTGTGCAAAACAACCTAAGCAAGACAAATAGTGGGACTGGCAATGAGGAGCAAACAGATGGAGGGGAGCAGAGAGTGGAGAAAAAAAGGATTTGGTACACGGTTCTCATATATTAAAGTAAAATTGGTAGTAACAGTAAATCAAAAATAACATTGTGGAGCATTTTGACACCTTTTGCTTTGGCAATGAATGGAAACCTTGGACCATGCCAATGCACCTTCGGCTGAATATGAAAAAGAAAATATGCACCAAAAAGGTTCAATGGAGCTTTGTGTGTGTGTGTGTGTGTGTGTGTGTGTGTGTGTGTGTGTGTGTGTGTGTGTGTGTGTGTGTGTGTGTGTGTGTGTATATGGGAACACGTTCACATTGAAGTTTATGCTTGCTGTTGCAGACAACATTGATGCAACATTTAGTTTGTCCTACTTGTCTTACATACTGTATGTGTCTGTCTCACACCCACACAGACACAGTTGCAGACAGATACCCAAACCAGGCGGACGTAAAAGACAGACCTGATTATGTGTGTGTATGTTGGTGTGCCTGTCTGTAATTAAATAATACTCTGAGTCAATATATAACCAACACAATATCAAGCTGATATTAGCCATAATCACATTTTGGTATCTCTCCTTTTCACTGGAACCCATCTCGCTTTGCGTCTCGCTGTCTTTCCTTTCTTTCTCTTTCTTCCTGTCCTACATGCTCCAATGTGTTTTGATTATTGTCTGTGTGTGTGTGTGTGTGTGTGTGTGTGTGTGTGTGTGTGTGTGTGTGTGTGTATAGAAATAAAGCAGCATGGGCATTTTGTGGGGGAAGAAGGATCACAGATGGGCCTTGTCAAATCTCTGTACATCTGGCTTTGTTCCTTTCCAATTTTACATAACACACACACACACACACACACCTACACGCACACGCACACACACACACACACACACGCACACACACACACACACACACACACACACACGCACACACACACATATTTTTATAGTATACTTTGTCACTCACTATTATTTATACAAAAGTATGCATGCAGTATATGCACATTTTCTTAACCATGCAAGACAGGGACCCACTACAATAATCCACACACACACCGGCACATTTTCACACACACGCACACACACTGAAGCATTGTGCAGCAGGACACAGCGGGTATGGACTCCTGTTGTGGTTTCCGGTTGCCAAAGTAATGATGCCAGGTAATCTGGACCATGCCAAGTTTAATGGTAGCCAATTGCATACTAGTGTTTGGATGCCAGATTGCAAAAGGCCAACCCTGACTTGTAGTATAGCGCCACCTATTGAGCTGAGATTGCATCTTTTGTTTTTATTATTTAAGTTCACGATAACGCTGTACGGAATAATGTACTATTTGGACTACAGTGGAGGCTTACATGTTCATATTACTAACTTAACAAGCAACCAAATTCAACAGCAACAGCAACAGCTCAAAGTCGATCATAAACATGAAAAGTCGATCAAAGACGAAAGAAAATATTTCACTCATCTGTTTGAAAATCATCACAATGAAAAATAAATATGACCTGAGATGAAGGGGAGACATTTGTTTCTAATATTTCATGCAATGTTAATAATTCCATCCAATGGTCAACCTTAGCCTGCATGAGAAAAGCTTTGTGTGTGTGTGTGTGTGTGTGTGTGTGTGTGTGTGTGTGTGTGTGTGTGTGTGTGTGTGTGTGTGTGTTTGCCTGTCTGTGTCAGCTGTTCGAGGTCCCTGTCCGGGATTGGGACATATGCTTCATCAGACCCCCGTGGACACACACAGACACACATGCAGGCGTTTGCACCTCAAGGATGCCCATAATAATGGGGAAATATTAAAAGAAAAAAACTAAGGCTTACTGAGGCTAATGTACGTGTGTGTTTTGACCACATGACCTAGCGGTCTGTCAACAGTGGATGATTATAAACTAGATTTGAAAATTCGCTCTGGCTACATTTCAACCAGCCTTTTTTTGCATGTGACTCTCAACCACTCAATATGGATGATCAGCTCCAAAACATGAATGGTCTGTGACCTTGCCCACATAAATGTGCATAATGTTGATTTCTAATCCTACACAAACTTTGGCACAAAAAAATATTTTGCAACCTTTTATTACCATTAATTATGGAGGAAGCCAATAAAGATGTATATTTTACAACACTGTTAATATGAAAGAAATATGTCTTCTCATGAACTTAAACAAAGTCTTAACCTCATACAGCTCATGAACTCAAACATAATGCTCTGTATAATCTAACATTTTAATATGGAAACTTTGTTCTTCTTCTTAACTGTCCAACTACATTGTGTCCTGAATGCTCCTTTTGACCTCAGCCCTTCGTTGAACGTCTTCATCGATCTCTCAAGCCCTACCAGTCCATATATGGGCCTCTGGTGTGACACAGCAAAAATAATCAGAATCAGAAACCGTTTATTGCCAGGAATGTTTACACAAACGAGGAATTTAGTTAGGTGGAAGGTGCATACATTAGACATTAGACGAGACAAGACAAACAACAATCACAGATGACAGCAACAGTGCAATGATATTTAAATCAATTATAGATAAAGATAAAGTGCTCAGACAACAGTTAAAGTGACATGTGTGTTTAAGTTAAAGTTAAAGTTAAGTGTATGTTAGGTGGCATGAGTGTTTAAATATGAAGTGTGCAGTGGAGTGACCGGTGAGAAGAGAGAAAAGGAAGAAAAATGATCGGAAAGAATTGTCCGAAAAATAGTCCTGTGGTGATAGAATCAGTCAGTGGGGAACCCGGGCTCTGTTGATGAGCCCGCCTGCCGACGGGAAGAAACTGTTAGTGTGGCGTGAGGTCTTTCTCCTGATGGACCTCAACCTCCTGCCAGAGGGAAGGGACACGAACAGGTTGTGTCCAGGGTGAGAGGGGTCAGCTGCGATCTTTCTTGCTCGCTTCAGTGTCCTGGAAGTGAACAAGTCCTGGAGGGATGGCAAATTGTAGCCAATCACCCTCTCCGCAGAGCGGATGATGCGCTGCAGCCTGGCCTTGTCCTTGGCAGTGGCTGCAGCATGCCAGACGGTGATGGAGGAGCAGAGGATGGACTCAACGATGGCAGTGTAGAACTGCACCATCATTTTCTTTGGCAGGTAGAATTTCCTCAGCTGCCTCAGGAAGAACATCCTCTGCTGGGCCTTTTTTGTGATGGAGCTGATGTTCAGCTCCCACTTGAGGTCCTGGGAAACGGCACATCCTGGCCTTACAAGTCAATATAAGTACATTTTTCATGTTTATGACACTATTCCACAATAAATATTAGCATAAACCATAAGTATGACTCCAAGGGACTCGAGAGTAACTTGGGAGAGCATCCCGATTTGAGAAGATATGACTTTTCATATCGATAGCATTAAGCTACACAGGATTACCATACAGTTGTGGAATCCTTAGAGCCTACTGAATCCACCAATAACGCCAAATCCGGTGCGAAACCAATCTTTGCCAAGATACGCACAGCATTGTGCGTATCTTGTCCAGCAATATATTTTCTGTATTCTGTCCAGCAATATATTTTTTTATTGACTTACTTATGGCTGAAATATGATTACATGGCTAGAGTGAAGCGAGGACCGTTCAAAGACCAGGGAGGGAGTGGGGATTTTTTGTGTTGGCCGAGTTGACACGATCGCTCAAAAATCTTGAACTAAAATAATTATTAAAAACTTTGTACATATACGCCTAACATGTTACATTCATTAATATAGTTACGATAAGAAAAAATAACTTCTTTTTGGAAATATATATATATATATATACATTTTCCTTTTCTGTGTACTATCATAAACAAATATAGCACTAACACATATATGAACGTATTAGCTATGTTCACAAGGGTTTTCTGTATATTACAGCTTTTTAAATTATTCAAATAGACCTTGGGGTTGAGGAGATATTCAGTATTTAGTTGAATGCAAACCATTCGCAATTTTCACCATTAAATTGCTAGGGTTAAAGAGGTTTTAATAAGTACCCAATGTTGGTGGTAGAGGACATATTCATATATTCAAAAAGTTTAATAGTATATATCTTCAGTGACAAAGATTCCCCCACAGACAAGTTTGTGTCATTTGAAGTGAGATTTATGCCATCCTGTGAAACAGAACAGTATTCCCAATCAGTCATACTGCACTATTTGTTTACTTTTCACCCGTCTTCTCCCTTTGCTTTTTCCCTTTTTTCATCTCACTCCATTTAGTTTCCCCTTTCTCCTCTGTCTCACTATTCTTTACTTTATTCTATCGCCTCTTTGTGTTTGTCTTTCCATGTCCCATCCTCTCTCCTTACCTATCCTCTCTCCTTATTCCTATCTTTCTCCCTCTAAACTTCTCCGTACGAGTCCACATACCCAAACCAAATCAGCTGCTTATTCATGTTGCACTGAGGTATCACTTTATTTCTTTGCTATTATTGTTTTGTGAAGTCGCCTCAGTATGACTTGCCCCAGACAGCGCTATGCTGTCCCACCCTCATTATATTTTCACACTCCGCTACCCTAGGACACACACACACACACACACACACACACACACACACACACACACACACACACACACACACACACACAGTTATGTATGTGGGTTTTGTTTGTGCCAGCGCTGGTTCCTTGGTGTGTAAAAATGGAAATCCTATTTTTCTATAATAAAAAGCACTTTTTTTAAATTGTTCGGCCGTAGCCATTTAATGTATTCATGTTCTCCAAATGCTTTTTCTACAAAATTATATATATATATATATATATATATATATATATATATATATATATATATATATATATCAGAAGGATCGATATTAACTTATATAATGAAAAAAAAAAATAGACACAATAACACAACGCTACTGCAGATGTAAAGTCAAAGTCCATTGACACGGTTGTACAGTTTATCGGTGTGCTTCAGTTCTAGTAACAGGTCCATAACCCTCCGTGAGAAAGGCGTTGTCAGTAAATCCACCACCAAGTCTGTTTCTCCTCCTCCTTCAGCCATCGAGTATTAAAAAAACGACACCAAGCAAAAAACGTCATAACTCTTATGTTTCAGCCTGAACTCTTCTAATGCTGTGTTCACACCCAATGCGACGTGAATTATTCGCGCGAGTAGATTACATGCAAAGTCAATGCACAGGCACGACTTGTTGCGAAGACGCAACATTTTCGCCGGGCGTCAGCAAATCAGCGTTGAGAATCAGCGTTAAGAAGCTCCACCCGTCACCACCGCCGTCTTGCCGTTGCTGAATCAAACTGCTGCTGCTCCGCCTGAAGTAGTGCTGGTACCGTTGTGGGACTACGGATAATATTATGAACCCAGACATGATGGAGTTTGATGTTCCGACGTATGTGGAATTTACACAACCAGTAGAAAGCAGAACTAGTGGTTATTTCCATGGTGGATGAAGGAAACGGTATCCGTTTTACGGAGACAAGCCAGACGCAGTTCCTGGAGGAGTCGGTGAAATTCACCGAGCTGTGTGCGGCTACGGATGGTGTTATGAACCCAAACACGAGGGCGTTTGATGTTCCGACATTTTTGGGACTTCCACAACAAGTATAAAGCAGAACTAGTGGTTATTTATTCCATAGTCGATAAAAATCATGTCGCATTTGGTGTGAACGCAGCACATCCACTTCAAACCAGTGAGAGAAGCACTGATTGAAAAAAAGACAGAAATCTCCCATGTGAAATAAACAAAACTGTTCTAACTTTGGCACCAAATAGTTTGTTAATGTTGGATCTCGTCACATAAAAAGAGGCCTTAAGTGCATACAATTTAATTATGAGAAACTTTTATGGTAACTTAACTTCCAGACCCTGGCCGTAAAAGAACCAAGCTCTTCCAGAAATATACTGAACCACAATATAATTAATTGTGGATCCTGTTTAGCGAACATCAAATATTTTTCAATACGTGATCAGTTCGGTGGTTCAGTGCAAGCACAAAATAATGCTGACAAGCCAAACAGCGGATGAATAACAAACACTAAGTGATGGAGGATAAAGCGCAGGGATCAAAACTTCCAATCACAGCACAGTCATTGTAACCCCTTGTCCTCTTTGGAAATGAGATACTGCTCCAAAACCGGTAATCCCAGGCTCTAAACTCACAATCTTCGTGAAACGTCTGATAAATACACCAGGAAATGAATAAAAACTGAATGTAAAAATATGGAAATAAACTGCGGAGCAATGTGTCATCTTTGATATATGGTGGTGTAATGCCTATCCAAGGGGGATTTAAAAAAAAAGTGATGCATTAATGTAGAGCCCTGTGAGATGCTGAGTCGATCAACTGAGAGCTAATGTGTTTGTACTCATTTCTTCTTGTACAGAGACACAATGTACTGCCGTGTCTATGTTGAAATGCATGTGTGACCTAATGTGAAAACGCTGATGGATGTGTCTGTGTTTATATCAGTGTATGTGGATGCAATACAAATGCATTTCACAGGTCAATGAGTCTCGGGTTTACACACTGTTGGGTTGTTGACTTTATGAGCTGATTTGGATATTTTGGATTTCAGTTCGAAATGACACAGCTTTTCATTAGGTATCTGTTTTAAACAAGGTATGTTTGTTGTTGATTATAATTAAGTTAATCTTGTTCCTCTCTTTTTCTCCTCCCTTCCCCTCTGCTGTCTCTCTGTCATCTTTCTCTTTTAAACTATTGCTTTTTTCTTTTCCTCTTTTTCTCGTCATGTTTTCTGCTCGCCTCTCTTTGCCGTCCCTCCTCAGTGTCGGACAGCCGAGCCGGAGCAGCAGGAGTTGGACCATGGGGAGGGCCGGACTCCTCCCAGAGCCGTTTCTCCTCCTCCGTTCCCACCTACCTCCCCATCCAATGCCAGCTCAGTGGTGCAGACTCCGCCTTCTTTCTGCGGGAATCCAATCAGGATGTTATGCGAAATGGCAGCCTGTCATCGCGGACTGAGCCCTTCCTCCTCCACCAACTTGAACCCGCCGTTGCCGCCCCGCAATCCCTGCCGAGCGTCAATTGCAGCTACGGAAACCTGAGCATTGAGCAGCCAATCCCAGTGGAGCTGCTTCAGGGCCCACCACCGCATCTGCTGCTGACAACCAATCAGGTGACCCTGAACTGGAAGGTCAAAGGTCAAGTGGTGGTGCCCAAAGTTGGTTCAACACGCCCCTGGATACAGGTACTGGCAGTTCAATGTTTTAGTTTGAATATTAATTGATTTTACGCATAAATCTTCAAATGCAATTAAATAATGGTTTAAGCTTCACATATACTTAATATTCCAATCCCAGACATGAAGCATGACCAAACTGAAAGGCAACTAATAAGACAATTTAATCTATAAATGTAATATATCATGCAATCTTTATATGATCATTATTGCCTTTTTGAAGCTTACTCTTTGGCTGATAAGAAAGTGAGAGTTGTGGGAGTTAAGAGATGAAAGAATATAAAACGGTCAGGTGATAATTCCCCCTGTGGGTCCGTCACTACGAGCGACACCTTTCACATCACACACAGTAATGTTATCCTGTGTTGATGTAAATACACTGATTAGTGCTGCTTTCAAGGCTCATTATGCTTAAATATTTCTGCGCAAAAAAAAGAAAAAGCCAATTTTTTTGTGATTAATAATTTCAGTTGTCAAATCACAGTGTCAAAAAGAGATTGTTCTTTGTAATATCTTGACAAAGATCTTATTGGCTAGCTGTCCTTCTGCTAATTTATCCATTTTGACATTCTCATTGTTTGCACTTGTTTTGCCCTCAGGTACTGTTTTATCTGGTAGGCCGTCGTTGGGATGAGCCGGACCCGCCTCCTCAAGCCCTCCTCCCATGTGTCAGAGCCGTGGCCATCCGTGACACCAGTGAAGCAGCACCCTCGGCGGGCTGCCGGCTCTCGGGACCATCTGGCATCTGTGTTGTCCGTCTGGAGATTCCCCCAGCTTGGTTTACACCACCGCAAGTGAGAAAAAGACCTCCCGAAATGACTCTACCATCACTGGATGTGTATTACTCCATCATACCAGTGGAAGGGGCTGGTCAAGAGTGTCCCTCCATCGTTAATGAGCCATGGAGAGGACAGAGTGCAAACGTCGGGCCTCTCGGAGGCCTGGGCCTGGGCCTCAGCGGACAGTGGAGCCCCCTAGTGGATGGGGGTCTTCAAGACATGCTGAAAGCTGGTTCTGTGGTAATGACCATGGGCCCGGTTTCTGCCAAAGGAGAAAAATTGAGACTCGATGATAATGTGGAGGTTCTGGTGCCTCCCAGCCCGGTTCGGCTCGGCAGGACGGTGGCGTTCGGCGTCTACATGAAGACGGGTTCAAACACGGAACAGTTTACATTGAGGTGGGAACACAAATGCCTTCAAATAATTTATCTGGCTTCGATTTGATTTGGTATTCTATTCTCTTTTTGACTCATTTCCCTTTTTTTCCTCGGTTTCTCTCTTGTTCTGTTTCCTATCATCTTATTTCTTTCCTCCTCATCTGCTGTCTCATCTCTCACTGCCGCCTTCCGAGGTTGATGGCTGTCACCTTTGTGTACTCAGCCTCTTTCAGATGCCAGCAATGCAAATAACAACCTCATGAATATTCATGTTTGATCCAAGGATGGAGGAAAACACAGAGAATGTGAAGCGTTCGAGGGAAATGGTGACTGAGAGGGACTGAAGGGGGAATGAAAGAAGGCAGATCCTGGTTTCTCAAACTGAATGGTGGTACCCAAAATGCCTCTAAGGTGTGCTTTAAGAGGTCACCTACATGGTTTCCCACATAATCGGCGATGTGTTTTCATGCACTTGTATCTCAAGAAACAAATTTATTTCCGGTTTGCTGGCTGAAAATGAGTTTACGACCCCTGATCTAAGCTAAGCATGCATATCTGCATCCCATCTCCGCCTCATCATTTTACTGACTTTAGGGATTTCTGGCTGACAAATGACAGATTTATCATGTTTCACGATGCATTATTCTGTCCGGAGAACATTTCAGCACACAACACCTTGGCTGGAAATAGCATTACTATATCAATATACTCCTATGAGGTTAGAATTATGGAAGAAATCTTAGAAAGGAACTCTTAGCAACTTTGAATAAATGTTTCTGTATTTCAGTCTCACATTGGCACATGTCAACGTGGAACCAGGAAGAGGATATTGGATACTGCCTTTGTAGAATGTCTGATGAATAAAGTGTCTTAGCACCTAATTCTATTTGATGTAATTCATAATGTGTATTCACTTAATTTGGCTGGTTGGACATTTACTCGATCTAATGTGAAATTAGTTCCCTCAGCGGTCAAAACACAGCTAACAAGGGAATCGTTTAAGTATTGTCTGTTCATGCCCGAATAGTCCTGATGGCGTGGACAGACTGAAACTTGCCCGGCAAAATGTACTCCCGGCGAAAGAAGCAGTTGGTCATGTTGTTGTTACTCCGGCCTGAATGAGTCAGTGCCACAATAGAAAACCTTCTGTAATTCACATGAAATCATGTGTGATGCATTACTACGGATTTGCAGGGCGTTTACAACTGCTGCGTGCTTTTACTATTGCACACTTTTATTGCAGAACATCACATCTGCAAAGTAATTACAAAGCACAAACTCTTTCGAATGAAAATGAGTGCATATCTTTTGGGAGCAATACACTTGCTTTTCTGTAATTGATGAGCGATTTTATTCTGTTGCACCGCAGACAGGTTATTTTAAATGCCAGTATGCAAAATAAGTACATTATTTTAAACAGGACCACGGTTGTGTATTGGTTTTGTGCACAATCATTCCTGAGGTCATCTGAGGAAAGTGGAGAAAAAGAACAAGTGGCTAGACTGCACTACACCTAGTTGCATTGCCTGCTGACACACACACACACACACACACACACACACACACACACACACACACACACACACACACACACACACAGATTCTGCCATGGTCACACAGCGGGGAAAATAAATACTCCACCAACACCCTGCGCACACAATTTCTCTCTGCCATGTATACGCACACACACTTTTTACAAGCACACACAAAAGATACACTTTTATTGTCCGTGTCTTATCTGTGTGCATATTAAGCACACACACACACACACACCTACACACGCACACTTACAAACACACGTATAAGTGATGAGGTGGCCTCTTTGGTTCCCCCTACAAACAGTTTGTCTCTGTCTGTGTTGTACAACACCCCTGCTGTGTGTGTGTGTGTGTGTGTGTGTGTGTGTGTGTGTGTGTGTGTGTGTGTGTGTGTGTGTGTGTGTGTGTGTGTGTGTGTGTGTGTGTGTGTGAACTCCCCCCCTCTTTTTTCAGTTGCCGGGTGTCCACCTGTGTCCATTTTGAAGAATGGCCATTTAACAGAAATCTCTCAGCATGTATTCAGCTTATCTTCCTGTTTGTATCTGAGAGGTGTGTGTGTGTGTGTGTGTGTGTGTGTGTGTGTGTGTGTGCGTGTGTGTGCACGTGTGCATGTGCACATGCCCGTCCTACCTGCAGCTCTTGCCCTTTGCTCTCTAACATACGGCCCGTGGATAATCTCCCATGTTAGAAGCACAGTCAGACATGTGATAAAGCTAAGTGGATCTTATCCGTGTGTGTGTGTGTGTGTGTGTGTGTGTGTGTGTGTGTGTGTGTGTGTGTGTGTGTGTGTGTGTGTGTGTAATAAGCCTTAAGTGTGTTCCATCACACTGAGGGGATGTGATTATGATAAACTACTGAAGAGATGGAGGGACACAAAGAGAGGACGAGCAGAGAGACGGACAGAGAAAGGAAGTAAAGGGGAGAGGAAAAGGAGAGACTGTAACACAGACGAGTGAAGAAGGGAAGGGGAATGCTTCTTGCACTTGCATCTCTTCTTCGCTCTTCTGCTCTTCCAAAAGTTAAAGATGCAAGGATGGAGGACTCAAAGCCAAATTGGATTGGCTTGGAGTCTCGCGTCAGCAGACATGATTCTGTCACTTTATGATGAGACGACCCATCTGCTCAGCACTAACTGCAACTGTGTATGTCTGAGACATCCGCCATTGACCGAGCCCTCTTATTCCAATTGAGTCACATTTTGAGTTTGAGTCCCATCATCGACTTTGATCACCATCTTTGCTATTTGAAATGTTATCATTTAATTCCTTCTAAATCTGAAGCCCACCAAAGTTGTCTCCGGAAGAAATTCTCGGCCGAACACTGACCTTCATTTTGCACAATTGAAAGTTGAACTGAACAATGTTTTTTTAAATTAGCACTGCACTCCTTTTGTTATTCATTAATATATTTCCTTAGAGCCAGACAAGGAAATACGATTTTTTAATACATGTTATGTGTATGTATGTATTCATCTATTCATTCATTATCAAACCATTAGAAGTAGGCCAGTACAAAAGCTAGTGTCCTTCTGAAAAAGTTAATCATTTCTCACAGAAAAGGGTCAATGCTATATGAAACTACAGACAGATGACACATGTCGTCACCGTAAGGGTTTCTCTGGCGACCGAATGCACAGTGATTACGGTCTCCAGACATTATAGATTTAGTGCCAGAGTCACAGACTGTGACCAAATGAAAAGGATGCAAATAGACAATTAAACATGTTTACGGCTGAAAGAACACAGCTGACATATGAGACGTGTGCGAGATGAGTGTGTAATTGGTTTTTGACACTGGTACTCAAGCTTCGATATTAATAAAAATGGCAAGATAATGGGCCAAACTTAAATGGCTCCCCCGCTCTTTGTGCCTTAACCAAGATTAATTTTGGAAGGACAAGAGGAGATTATCAAAATGGAAAGACCTTATGGTTCATTAAGAACTACTCAAACGAAACAAAGTAAAAGGTGTTTTGTGCTGTTCGTGTAATTCAAGATTTACACTCGATTTATTTTTATTTTCTTTGTTTTTTAAGGAAAAAGGTTAATCGTCAAAGAGAGGCTATTTGTCCAGCTTGTTATATCATGATTAGGGTTACATCAGATTAGATGCAACTTCTCGATTATTAAACAGATCTCCATTGCAAGAATGCAATGTTTCCACTTTGCCATATGGGGAAGAATGTATATATATATATATATATATATATATATATATATATATATATATATATATATATATATGTATATTATTACTGCATGTCATATTTTCCACTAAAAAGATTGTATGCCGCAATGCCCTTGCCTCTCCTCCAAGATGGAATTCTAGTGGGTCACCCTAAAAGACAACAGGATAATGAGATCATGGCCACAAGTATCACATCAGTAAGAAAGAGAGAGGGGTGCAGACAGCAGGCAGCCGGACTGTGGCTTGTTTTGGGCCACGCAGACCTATGCTGTGGTGTTTATACTGGGATCTACGAAAAGCCAATGTCAAACAGTACGTCCACTGTCTCCAGTGTAATTTTCTACTTCTTCTACTTTGGTTCTGACTGTTCTGGTAACTACTCTTATATTCAGCCTCTTCCATAACGTATAATACATTAGGTTGGCATCCTGTGTGCCAAAGAAGTACATAACTACAACAACATGTCATTTATGAAGTGGTTTTGGGCTGATTCACTGCTCGATTCAGAGAACAATAGTGTGATTTAAGGAAATGGTACATTTTTAATGAAGTTTTCTTGGAAAATTGGAAACTCGCTAATGTTAGGGCTTCTTAATGTTATGATTCTGTTGATGGAGCCCCTGATTTGATCTTCATGTTTTGCTTCCCTTTTTTCAGCTCTATCATTGTATATATAAAAAAAAAAAACAGCTTGTTGGGCCGGACAATTAAAACCTAGTCTTCCCATCAAAGTAAATATACCTGTCAACCATTTTATGAAGGAAAGAAATGCAGCCCTAATTTGTAGTGTTTATATTTGTATGCCGTTTTCTGCTGGAATGGCCACAATATGGCATGAACTTCTTCTTCATCTCTCATTTGGCTAAACTGAACACCACCTTTTGTAACTTCAAAAGGTGGAAAAGAGGGCAACACTTGATGTTGAATTCATGCTGTGTGCAGCTCCAGTTCAGTGAGAATTCAACCAAAGCATTTAATGCGGTGTTTCAATCTGTGGAAACCTTTTCCAGAGAAGTTAGATGCTTGGAATCTATTTTTAGTTGAGCATTTCAGCATTTTTCAGCAGTGGGAATGTTGACAGACTGAGGGTCAAAGTGATTAGTATCTCCCTCATTAAAAAGATGTCATCTTGAACTTGGTGCTATCGTTGTTTAGTTAGTTAATAAGCAAGATGGCAAGAGGGTACATGCTGTGTGTGTGTGTGTGTGTGTGTGTGTGTGTGTGTGTGTGTGTGTGTGTGTGTGTGTGTGTGTGTGTGAGAGAGAGAGAGAGAGAGAGAGAGAGAGAGAGAGAGACTGCAGACATGGAGACAGTTTGAAACTCATTTTACTCTATTTTCTCTCAGTCTATCTGTTTTTATGTGACTTATTATTATAATAGCCATTTGTTTCAGTATTTGGCCTGCATTTATTGTCCACGTCATTCCTATGTGTGTGTGTGTGTGTGTGTGTGTGTGTGTGTGTGTGTGTGTGTGTGTGTGTGTGTGTGTGTGTGTGTGTCAAGGGATCCTAGGATCAGAGGGGAGATGTACTTCTAAGGACCAGCTAGTCCTCTCTGGTGGTTACACCCACACTCCTGTGTCACCACACAAACACAGACACACACACACACACACACACACACACACACACACACACACACACACACACACACACACACACACACACACACACACACACACACACGCCATATACCCAGGATGCCTTTACTCCACAAAGCTTCAACATCGATTTCACCTCAAATGCTTTTACACCACCAAGGAGGGAGAATCGATTGTTTTTGCGACTGTGTGTGTGTGTGTGTGTGTGTGTGTGTGTGTGTGTGTGTGTGTGTGTGTTTGTTTGGGAATGTATTCAACACTTCAGTAAGTAAATGCTTAGCATATTGTGCAGTTGTATTCCTGCACATGTGCTCTTCTGCTTTGGTACACATAATCACATTCATCTGTGTTTTACAATATGTGTTTGTGTTTTGGATACCGTGTGCAGGAATATGATGATGTTCTGTGTGCATTCTCTACTTCACATTGAGCCATCGTGTGTTATTGTCATTGTCTTTGTTGGTCTTTCTGGTTTAGTCCGTCCTCTTTCTCTCTATGTGTGTCAGTGTCCTTGTTTCTCTGCTGCTCTTTGAGTTGGACCTCTCCAACTGACAAATGTATTTTATACAATCTTTGGAAAGCCCAGGAGATAAAATGAGAATTAGACGTATTTCTCTCAGCCGGGACGAAAGCAATAAATAGTCTTCTGGGTTGATAAACACACAGACAACTTACAAACTGAATGGTATTCTATTCACCAAGTGACTGATAATGTTGGCTAAGTTGTTTTTGTTTTTTATTTGTTCCACTCTCACAGTATTTGGTCATTTTTATCTGAACATGAAAAACTTTGTTGTACTAAAAAAAACAGAAAACTCCAATAAGCTTTACGCTTTAAGCAGTTCTTTATGTGCTTCAATTTAGCATCAATCAAATAAATGTTTTCTCCCATAAGTACAACAAAGTAATGACACATACTGCAGCTGTCAGCGGTTTGAGCGTTTCTTGTTACTGTCATATATTGTTTGTTGAGTGATAATCTATTTCTAAACTTAGTTATTGTAGCAACTCTGAAGCTAATTGATGAGTATATCAAATTATACATGACAAGAAATAGGATACAGAAGAATGTTGACCTTCGGGCACCTACATGTGCCACTTACCCAAGAAGAAAGACTGTCTGGACTAACAAGGACTGCACTGAGAAAAATGCATCTAATCTATGTCTTTATCCAAGTCAGTGTCTCCCTGCCTTTGTCCTGTTCTGTGCATGCATCTCTCTGCATCATTATCTTCTTTTTTTGTATGGCTCCAACCGCCTTCCTCTGATTATTATATTCAGTAAAGGAAATCTGCCCTGGATCCTATTTTTCTCCGTCTTCTATTCTCTCGGAGTCTCTGCTTCCACAGAAGCAGACCGTGAAGTAGTCCCCATATCCATTAAATTGGACTCAACACCGCATTTACTTCTGCTCACATGTATACGAAAGTCTCTCGAGCACAGATTGCTCTTGCATCTCTCGTAAATGCCACTTACCTGTTGCTTTTATAATCTTCCATACTCTGTAAAGAATATGGTTGTATTCAAACCGTATGATGAAAAATGCAACACAACAGGGGTTGGAAAAGTAATTCTCCATACTGACGAGGTTCATCTTTTTCTTCTCCTCCTCCTCCTCCTCCTCTTCCTTCTCCGTCAAACCAATAACTAGTTCAAGATTAAACAAGGAAATCTTAGCCATTAGACAAGATTTCCTCAAAATAAATTGTGTGGTGGATGTTTCAGACAACACATTTTTGTAAAAGACATTAGTCTTAACTTTAAGGTCAAGGAAATAGTTTCTTTGTTTAAGATGTTCCCCTATTCTCTCTGCTCTCTAATAGCTGCAGTTGCTTGATCAAGGTTAATGTGCCATGAGGTGTAACAGTAAGAAACATAATGCTTCCCTGGGGAAAAATAAACCCAGCAGTATTCATTTTTGTCTTCATCACCTGGATTGCAAAGCAAGTTGTCGGTGTCCAGGGACAGAACGCAGGAATCCGGGGCTCTGGATGGTAATGTTGTTTTAGTGGAGGAATTAATTGGAGAGAGTCCGCTATAAGAGGCTGTAACATAACCACGTTTACATGCAACACATATTCCTTTTTTTGCCCTTATTGCAAAACAAGCAGTATTCCTAATGAGCTGTTTACATGGATAACGAAAATGCACATTCTACTAATACTCCCGTGTACATATAGCACAGCTGTACATATTCAGATTGACGTAATATGATCGCATGCCGAATCCTTATTACCAGGGCCAGTGAATTCCACGGCAACGTCATTCTCAACTGTGTTTTACATGGGTCCATATGACGTGAAAAAAATAAAATTCAAAGTTTTCCAGGTGGTGGACTTGTTTGACCATGCAAACACAGCCTCCCTCTTTCAATCCTACAAACACCTTCTTGAAAAGGTCGGAGGCCGTGTGTTGCATTGATGTACATTTTTTTATTGAAACAGATAATCCAAATACTCTGTATGTCCAAAGAATTCTCCTAAAACATGAATAATATTAAAAAATGCTCCATTTGAAATAATACCTAATGCAGTATATATATAGTATAATATCCAAATGGAAAAGAAGGTTCACATGAGCCATATTTGAAATGTCCTCATATTCTGAATAATAGTGGAATATAAGTGAGTAAAGGCCTCAGCAGGTGAGATACCGTAGTGGCCCCCTATACGCCTGTAGAGGTGCGCTCAATCCAAGACAATGCGATGTTGGACTATCAAAAGGAACATGACTCAGCCTGACAATTGAATGCATCATACCTGCATTGTAAAGGAGCTACTCTCTATACCTGCACAGTGTGAATTGTCTGATTCATTGTAATTCTTTCTCATACTATTACCCTTGTGAATCATAACATTCTCCATTATTACGTTATATGTGGGATTACCCAGAGACGTATTCAAATACACACACACACACACACACACACACACACACACACACACACACACACACACTGAGAAAATACGAAATATAGTGATACAAGCGTTATCAGTTAACGCAGACCCATGCACTCTTGCATACATATTAAAATAATCATTCACATGTTTGACAATAATGTAGATAAATAGATGTATTAATCTGTGAGTGTTGCAACATGTCTCCAGCAGCTGACACACTCAGATGATGTGTACAATTGCTCTGCTTTATTATTCAATAGCGTAATGCCTAATGCCCGACGCCAGTCTGTAACATTGTGAGGAAAAGAGAGTAGTAGTGTTCATACAGTTCAAATGAAGTTGGGATGGAGGATATAAAGTGACTGAGATGATGAGTGGAGGGTTACAATTTAAATTGTTTTGTGATTTTTTTTTTTATCCCCAGTACATTGAATTGTATTTTCATTGCATTTAAATCTACAATGCATGCTTGAAAATATATCAACAAAAATGGCAAACAAAGAGAATAAAACGTGGTACATGACAAAAAAGACAAAAGGGTACGCCCAAGTCCATTGATAATTTGTTTAATATTATACACATGAATGCTTTTACATGATTTAGTTCCTATTGTGGACAATAGCTCTTTTTCTTTATGTTGTGCTTACTTCTTAATGCATTGCCCCTTGTACAGCAGTGGAGAGCTCTGAAATATCACTGGACTGTTATAAGTAGGTTAATTAGTCAAATTGTTTTTAAAATTGTTTGTCAAAGACTTTAGTGTAGCTTATTTATTATTTAGTTAGAGGAAAACAATTTTAATTAGAGAAAAATAAACACACACACACACACACACACACACACACACACACACACACACACACACACACACACACCTACTCTCTTTCTCTATTTGACCCACGCAGTCACTGTGTCTCTGTTCATTTCCCTAATCCAGTCTGCGCTATCATTCTGTCTCCAGCATTCTTCCTCTACTTTCTCTCCTCCCTGCCCTTCACTTCCCCTGTCACCGTTTCCTTTCTTCCTTCTCCCTTCTCCTGCTTTCTCCCTCGCTCCATCTCAAATCTACCATGAATATTCATAAGAGTGTTATTTGCATTGCTGGCTCCTGAAAGAGGCTGAGTACACAAAGGTGACAGCCATCAACCTCGGGATAGTGCCAGTGTTTGTGTGTTTTTGGGGCTCTGCATGTGTGCGAGGGCGAGAAAAACACAGAAGGAGGGAGAAATGGTGGAGGAGAAGAATGGGGGATTGTTTGTACTTTGGCTGAATCTCTTGCCAAATGATTGACACTATCACAGAAATTATAATTAATAAGTCTCGGATTACTATGAGTATGTTTGAGCAAAATTAGGAGCATTTTTGCTTTTTGAACTCTGTTATTGAAATGACTGTGATCCACAGAACGTTATGAGCACACATTTTCATTTAGATGCCTCCGCACACGAGTTTCCCATCGTTCCCTGTTTTTGGACTCCTGGCACTCTTCTGTGTCTTTGTCTTCTTTTCTTTGTGCTCTTAATCACTCTTTGAGTCTCGGTCTGCCAACGCTATAGTTTGAAGATGCTTCAAATGCAAATGCCTGGCCGGGTCTTTGTGTTGCGTTTACTGTCCGTGCCTCTCCTTCCTGTTGAGGACAGAGGAGCCTCAACTAGAAACGGGACTCCTCTGTACTGCTCCTGCATTCCTCTGCGCTGAGGATGCACCAGTTGCTCTGAGAAGCATGTTTTAAACCATATGGTGTGTGTGTGTGTGTGTGTTTGGGCATTTACCTCTAGGTTACTCCTGGAGTTATAAAAAAGGAGTATGATATGAATCACTTTGTTATTATTCTAACAAGGCAGGGAGAACAGATGATATTTTTACTGACAGGGAGAAATCCCTTTTCCTGCAGCTTTCCACCATGGAACTCAAATAACATTTTTATTTACTTGACCTGGGACCCAAACTCATGAAAACATATTGTCTGTTTTATTATTCTGGAACCCACTTGAAATAGGCTACAGATGTTGCTCTTTTAAAAGTCCCAATGTGTACTGTGCAATGGCTGAAGTGCAGCTGCACATTGGCTTTGTTTCCACGGAGGGAATTTTTGGAATTGTGTGTAGCTGGTATGTTTAATACATTTATTATGTGATGGTACATTTGTCTGCTACAATACATTTCCTGTTTTTCTACTTTTAGAAATGATCCGAAACCAAAAGGTAATATTTCATTTTTGATTTCATGAAGGAACCTGTCTTTGCATTAAATATTGAAATTGACGGTAGGTGTACAGAGATAACTGTGGACGTGGTTTAAACAGCAAATGTCATGTGCAAATAATATTTATCAACAAAGCAATATTTGTGTCTTCAACGCATCAAATTGATTTAGTATTGAGATATACTTATTTATGAAATATATTTCCACATCCTCATGCTGTACTTTTTCCTCTCTGAACTGTCACTGAACTGAACCCACTGAACTCGGTGAAATTGAGCAACTAGATAATACATTTTCCATGAAACCTATGGCTGATAGACTACATACAGCATGGTGCATCTTAAATGGATAGATATTTACCGAAATGCAAAGTAAAACTTGTGTTTAGTTTTTTTCTTGTTTTTAAAATGCCAAAATTAACACATTCAACTGAAATCTACAAAATATCTGTTTCCATCGGAATTATTTGTTATTTTATTATTTATTACCTAATAACGCATTTGGGTACATCCCTAATGAACAAATAACTAATTTCCATAAAGCCAATCAAACACTTAATTCCTGTTTCGTCTGCAGTGGAGAGGAAAAGTGGCTATCTAAAGCTTCATAGAGGTAAATGCTGGGACTTCTCTCCTGTGTTATTATGAATACTAAAGGGCACCATGTGAAAGACATTGTGTTAGGAAACTAGTGATGCAGATTATGTTTTGTTATTGCCCAGCCAGGTTGCTGTCAAACATATTTAAATTGTTTTACTTAAATGCTTCGTTGGGCTTAATATGCTGTTAACTGGTCTGTGCAGGCTTCAATAGGTTTACAGTCGTCTAAGTATGTGCATCTGTGTTATGCAAGACAAAAACATGACTCTATTAGTGGACCTGTGGCCGGCAGGCCCTTTTGGTAGTCATCCATGACCAGCCTCTCCTCCTTTACATTTAACTCTCTCTATGAAGATGGGCTCTGCAGCTACACTTTGATCTCAACGTGGGATTCTTTGGGCTGAATCGTACATGGCCCTTCATTGTTGCAGAATGACACCATTCTTCTGAGACGTTCTGCTATAAGTAGCTTGTTTATCTGCTCAACACATTGTACAATTTTTTTTTTCTCCGTCCCATTTGCTGCCTTAGTTTATCCAAACTCGCAGTTCACAATATAGCTTCCTCTTTTAGTACATCTTCCTATTCAGTCTGCACTGCGGGGGGGTAGGGGGGGGTCACACTGCAGCCCCCAGGCAGATGAACAATACTGTTTCCTGTCTGTGTGTGTGTACAGTGCATGTGTGTGTGTGTGTGTGTGTGTGTGTGTGTGTCTTTGTCACTGGGCTCAATTTACATATTTATATCTTTCTGTCTGACACATTCTACGCTGTGGACACATGTAAACACACGTGAGACAATTACCAAGCTTGTCATGATCTCAGTAGTTGTTATTGTATTTGAGTGTACCAATTTTATTGGTCAACACTGGTCAACTTAAAATTACTTCCTTTTCTTTCCTATCTTTAAAACCAGAAAATCCAAGAACTATAACTGTGATACTTTTTGTTATCCATCTATATTTTTGTTCTATCTTTAAAGGATGGTTTCTCAGAAATCCAAGACACGTACTTCGGAAATTTAAAAAACAAGTTTAGACAATTTTCTCCTCACAGAATAATATGCTTGATCAAGTGTGACTGTCTCCCTCTCCCCTTCCACTCGCAATTCAGCTATTGAATGCTGTCACATTTACCCACTGAGCCAGAGAACACCATCAAAAGTGTATAGAATTTGGTTGCACACATATGATTGCTCACCCACCATGACAGTTATGTGTTGTTACTGAATGCGCAGGCCTAGCAAAACTTCTTTTATGTGTCTTTGTTGTATTAGGCATATGTTCCTCAAATCTCTCAACAAAAAAGAAGCTACAATATCAGGCAGAATATGCGATAGCAATGGCTGAGTGCTTAAAGTTCAGCTAATCTCTACTCAAGATTTCCTATCAAACCCGTCCAATGACGTGTTTGAGTTTGGCTCTGAGCTGTGAAATCTCAGAAAATACCCACCGGAAAATAAGGCTGTTATTGTTCATTCCAGACAAGCTGCATCCACTTAGATCAGTTACAGTTTGGTGGACCCTCAATAAAATTCATAAATCCTTCATGGAGTTCTTCAAGGATCTCACAAGAGTAGTGGTTATTTTCTCTTCTTTCTTTGGACTTCCCCTTGCTACTTTATTTAAGGTCACAGGGATATTCTGTCACAGGGCACCAATGCACTGAACCTTGAAATCTACCGGCCGCTTGTAATGTTGTGATCTTGGACATTCAAGCTTCCTCAGCTGTTCCGATCGTTCTCATGTCACTCTGGATAAGAGCATCACCCAATCGTGTGAAACTTTAATGATTGCGTTACTTATTAATGACGGAATTGAAGATCCCCTGAAGTCTTTTTTAGATATCAGAGTGTGTAAGTAATTGTTGAGAACACCAGCACTGTGTCTGATTGGATTCCCATGACTTATATTAGATATACTCCAATAATCATAATCACTTGGGATCAGATTAAAAAGACATCTTTGGCAATGTATTGTGTTTCCAAAGCTAAATCAGCTGCTGGCTAATTAAAATACAAGAAGGGCTTTAACCTCTGAACATTCCTGTAAAATTTGACGAAAAACGCCTATCCAGGTATACCTAAAGTAAATTGGAAGCTGTTCTTGAACTATTTGGAGTAAATGCATGGTCTTGGTCTCTTTTGAAAGGTAACAATCTGAAGCTTTTTTCCCTCAATAGTCAGAATCACTTTAAGTGCTGCTGACACTGAGTTATATGAGTTTGAACACACTAAAGTATAAGGTTTTTATTTACGTCTGAACATTTCTTTGTAAATAGATCCCTGTAGATGACTATAAATGGGACTTATGGACTGGAAAACACAATGGGACCATAGCCTGAAGCCTTTTTGTCTAAGTAAAAAGCAGATAACAATATCACAGAAAATGAATATTTTACACATGTTTTTCTAATGAAATGTCTAGGCGTTTTTTCATTTTGAGACTGAAAACATTCTGTTGATATATACACTATATACCTATTAAAAAGGCTTATAGTCTTGCAAACCTATAGATGTACTATTCATATGTACTACCAGTATTGCTGACAAAGAGAAAATGAAGTATAAATGCATGTTTATGCTAATTCAATGACATACTGAGGATCTATGAGCAGAAGTCTGTTCTGGTGAAGCTGAAGCCTGTTGGGATCATCTCCACCCCCTCTTGTTTAGTCCCGTTTTTTAGGCAATTTCATTGGCTGTACGAAACGCCTGTCATCTGAGCTGTACGACGTGACAGGCTTGAGCCACGTAAGAAAGTAGAGCCTGAGCCTGAACTTCAACGAAGCTCCTGGTTGGGTAATGTAGCCTGTCAGTCAGGACATGAAGCTCCTATTGGTTCAAGCTTAGATTTCGGCGGTCATTGTGGTGTCAAGTTTGTAGCTGTGCTCTCATGCGAACTTGATTTTTGTTTTGTTTTTCTTTCATATCTTCCAGCTGATATGAAATGATGCAAGTTGGTGGATATTTATGGATGCAATCACGTGTTTTGGACTAAATCTTTTATGGGATTTATTTTTATTGGACCTTTATGACGTAACAACGTCATTTTTGTTGGAATGTTATGGATTTATGGATCAATATGAGTCGTCATCGGTGAGTTGCCTGGATTTTGCTATCGTTTGTTTGTTTGTTGTTGTCTGACAAAAGTCTTGTTTGTAGCTGCTGTGGTGGTCTGACCTTGAAAGGGGTTACACAGCTGGAATCACAAGAATCATAGGTTTCCAGAAACATATGGCACTCGTACCGAACTATAAATAGGGGGTACAGTGTACACTAGAATGTACAGGAAAAGACGTCCGCGGGGGGGCAGAACGTTTTCCCTTGTACTGTCAACGTAATCAACTGCAAACCCTTTTCACTCAACCAATGCACTCCATTTAATCAGTGTACAGCTTTCTGTCAATGCATTTAATGTTGATTATTTTAATGTCTGTTCCTATTTGTATCTCTATTCATCATCAACATTATTGGAAGGCAGTGTGGCCATGAGGGGCAGTTCATTGTTGAACTTGAACTCAAATCTCATTTAGAGCAGATGCTTTCCATTGCTGGGGTATGGTATGAGTTCATGGCTGGCTCCATGGTTCGCGTTTGCTCGTTTATCAGTGCTAATTTGCCCGGCTAATCTCCCCATTAAGCTCAGTGAGAACATTAGCCTCGCAAATTAGCACCGATGAATGGGCTATGATTCATGTAAAATCTCCACTTCCATTTGCCTGTTTCATTTTTGTGTGTGTGTTTCCTTTCACCCTCTTCTTTATTTTTGAGCTCCCCCTTTGGGTCTTCCCTAACTTCTTGTTCTGACCTACTGCACAGCTTGCTCTATTATTGTTTTGTTTTTTAAAGCGCTCAAGAAGGAGGAATACATGAAGAGGGAAAAAAACATTGCCACCAGTTTGGGCCATGTGTAGGATTTATACATATACAATTATGACTGGATGTTTAACACCATTGTTGGTTGAGCTGCTTTTTGGAAAAACAAAGGAATCACCAATGTCTCAGGTCTATTTTCTACCACCCTTTCTTCTCCCAGTAAAACCCCTCTATTCCAATCTTAAAAGGACTTAACAAAAAATGTTCCAGTTGGCACACGTACGAACACACTCACAATGTGAGTCTTTCAAAGTAGTCTGTGAAATTTCGTTTGATCCCCTCCTTGTTTTTTGCTTCTGAAGGTATAGTCTCAATTCTGTTATATATTCCAATCCCTATAGAGGAAAGTCACATGCGCGCACAAACACGCACGCACACACACACACACACACACACACACACACACACACACACACACACACACACACACACTTGTGTATAAATGTGCCTGTATCTCAAGAACATGCAAATAGCACAGATCCATGTGAGTATACAAGGAAACAAAAGAATACACGCATGCATGTGTAAATGGTGGCTTCTCTAAAAGAACATTGCCCAGAGCTCTGAATACCTTCGACAGAAAGAGGAAAAAGAGAAAATTGTGAGATGGAAAAAAACGAGGAGGAAGGGGAAAAGGAGTGGGTGCGCAACATGCAAGAGAGGAACAGAAAAGGGAAGCTACAAAGTGAAAGCATTATACATCTCCTTCATTTCCCCATCTATATTACATCGGCTACTGACTGTTGGTCTTCCCTTCTCCCTTCGTCTTATTATTACTTTGCCCGCTTCATTTCTCATAATTCTATTTGTCTACTCTCTTTGTCTCCCTCTCGTTCCCCCACATTTCTTGCTGATTAGCATTTATTATGTGTGCTGTACAGTCAGCTAATTAATTAAAGTAGTCATCTTGTGATTAGTTGCTGCACATCCTCGTGGAAGGACTCATCTTTATCCACCCATGGAACATGATCCACAAAGAGATACTTTACACACACACACGCACGCAGGCACGCAGGCATGCACACACGCACGCACACACACACACGCACACAGTGTCACGAAAGCCAATCAGCGCTGAGATGCTCCACCTGTCATCACTGCCGTCCTGCCGTTGTTGTTTTGTGCGGTTATGCATAATATTATGAACCCAGACATGAGGGCGCTGTTCAGACGTCTGTGGAATATATATATATATATATATATATATATATATATATATATATATATATATATATATATAGTATATAAAGCAGAAATAGTGGTTATTTCCATGGTGGATGGCGGAAATGGTAGCTGTTTTTACGGAGCTAAGCCACACCCCTTTCCCTGCGCCAATGAAGCAAATGACACAAATAAACCACATATCCTTGAGCGAGTAAACTCCAGCAAGTAAAGTGTTGCAAATATTCGCTTCGCTTTTGGTGTGAATGTAGCATTAGTCCTCACTGGTCCAAAAACTGCACTTCAGAGTCTTCTGTCTGAGACTTGATTGGACAAAAGTGCTTGACTTTTAATCGTTCTGGCTACCAATGGTGTGTTTTCTATTGCAATAGGTTTCCTACAAATCGGTTTAAGTTCTTAGGATGTTTTTTAAAAAAGGGACAATTTAAGAAATGTAAAGGATCAATTTACCCAAAATCCCTATAGTTTTCACTTACTTACAGGGGCGTATCCATGCACATAGTTTGGGTTAAAGTGCCCCGAAAAAATGTACGTGTTTACAGCTTTGATTCCATGAGAACTGGCAAACTCCACCTGCTGTTGGGGATTATGTGATATTGTTTTGTCAAGATTCATAGTATTTATGTCAGGAAATCTTTGGCCACAAAGCAATCTCTCGCAAACCACTTCAGTCCATTGTGGAATTAAAGACATTACTCAAATTGCTTTTCAAAGTGCTAAGTACACAATTTACAATATTCAGTAAATAACTATCTACAGGCTTCAAAATAAAAATAACTGATAAATGATAAATGAAAGTCCTTTGACAATTGGTGCCACTGTTCTGTGTAGCATTGGATGTAGTAGTACATATTGGTTCTAGTTTCACCTCATGTTTATTTCAGAGCAAACGGTATTATGGGGTGCGACAACATTTCCAAATTAAGAGGAAAAACAGTAGAAAAAAGTCCGCTTGAGGCCAATGAATTTGCTACTTGGCTGATGCAAAGTCACTATATGCTTGATCTGTGCCAGCAGGAAGTAAAGGCCTGATATAATGTAAGGTAATTGCTTCAGGTCAGGGAGCTCAGACCAAAAAGAGTGCTGAAGCAGAGTCTTTGAAATCACTGCTGAGTGCAGTCTCACTAATGGTGTTTCAGAACTTGAGGTGCCTTCTTAGGTCAACCCTCAATCAAGGAGCCATAATTATCATCTTGAGTGTTCCTGAAACATCTCCCCCTCCTTGATAAAAAAACAAACATTACCACCCTCGATAGGTGAAATAGAAACAATGCATTGTATTGCTAATTAATTCACCTTTATATTTATATTTATATTATATTTATTAGAGTTAGATTTGGTTATTTCTTCTTTCAAAAGCTGCAAAGTCTCCTTTTCATGCCACATGCGCACACATACAGAAGCACATCCCCACATAAATGCCAAAATACAGCACACTTTAGTCCATTTCAACATTCAGAGTAAGTCTCACTACAAATGAACTCATTGGACATGTAGTATCCTGTTGGCATTTTTGTTAAACCAAGACCAGAAATTGCTGTGCTGTGTGTGTGTGTGTGTGTGTGTGTGTGTGTGTGTGTGTGTGTGTGTGTGTGTGTGTGTGTGTATGTGTGTGTATGTGTGTGTATGTGTGTGTGTGTGTGTGTGTATTTGTCTTTTATCAGACAGAGATTAAGATATAAAGGAAGAGAGAGTGAGAGAAACAGAGAAGTGAAGGACAGAGAGACAGTAATGAGCACTCCAGTGGAGAGTGATAAGAGAGACAGAGGGAGAGTTAGTCTGCATAATGAGTCCTCCAGCATGGAGGTGGCATGTGGAAGGGATGGAGGGAAAGGGAGAGGGAGGGAGGGATGAACGGGACGATTCCAGTGGAGAATAGAGAAAGCAACAGAGGCAGATTGGATCACAGAGAATGGTCCGTATAATGAGTTTTCCAGGGGACAGCTAGCAAGGTAGAAGACAAAATAATGCAAACCTCAATACTTTCAAAGGCACTGAAATGACTTCTCAGAGACAAAAACAGAACAATGTAGGATTACAGTAATAAAGTAATAAAGTAATACAAATATTTATATGCAAGTCACTTATTTGTATTGTCCTATTTTGGTCATGCAGTTTTGTTTGTATGTGAGGCTGAAATTATAGTGGGTTCCACAAAGCTACCCAGCTCTTCCTCAGTTTATATCAAAACAAACTACTGTCAGCATAAAATGCTTCACAGGCACCAGAGAATCGTCTTAATAAAAACCCACTGATAGCAGCAGGCAGATGTTAAAGCTTAAATGAACAGTGAACAGAGTGAATAATTGCTGTGTTTATTAGAGAAATGCAATATCAAATTGGTCATTGCTGTATATAATACTGCTAATTACTACCCACTGTGTTTGTTTCATTAGCAGTAAAAATAATTATAACCAACAGCAACTCTATATTTGAAAATCTCTGACTCCTTTGTTTTACTTTTTTGTCTTATTTGAAGATTTCATTGGATCTTTTTCCCTTGGGAGTTGCAGAAAGGGGGCTTTTCTCAGCACTTTTAGCTGTTTTGACTTCCATGCTCTCTTTCTAACTAGTCGTTACAAACCCTCAAATAGCAGCAGGTGGCGTAAAGGTTTTACAGCTGACTCAGGTGTGTCCTGTGCAGAAGATGGCAGTTTTATCGGTTCAGGTGCAACATAACAATAATGATACTAAATTGGCTGAGCTACTCCACAATCGTTCCTCGTGCCCCATGGTAACTGACAATGAAGAAACTGACAATGAATGTGCTCAAAGAAACCGATGGCCTGTACTAAATCTCACCAGGATTGTCTATTTTTTCTATTAAACTAAAAATGTATGACATCAGAATAGCTTGTAATATGTTATAACACTTCTAATCTTATTATTTAGGGATTTACTTGACCATCGTGTTCAATAGCGATTCATACCGAAGCCATGTGTCATTTTAGCAGTTTTACAAATTACAGATTCAGAAGTTTAGACCATGTAAAAAAAGAAATCTCCAATTGATAGCTAGGTAACTCTTTCAGAGTTTTGCTGAAGCTGTCGGGCTTGAGAGGCTTGTGAAAAGAGTTGAGTTACAATACGATGATTGTGTTAGTCTATAATTGCCTGCTACGTTAATACTAACCAGGAAAACAAATGTCTGACTTCTCTAATAGTTTCCACTTTGTACTCACATTGCAGTTGAGGCAACCCTTTGGGGTTGTTTTTAAGTGTAAACAGGACAGACTTCCAGGACGTCTGTCAGTATGTGTGACTGATGTGTGATTGACAGCAAACATGCATCGACACAAACTCACTTCCACACACACAGCCCCACACTCTGTTTTTCACATGCAATGTCAGTGTCAACAGATAGATGAGGCTAAGCTGCCAGGATCCCAGTGGTGCTTTAAGAATAAAACAATAGGGTACGATGCCATAACCTGCTGCGTGAGTGTGTGTCTGTGAGTTTGTTCCCAGAAGCTGTCATAGAATGAGCAGCAGTGGGTGGCATGAGTGGAGACCCGTCGCCAAAATATCTACAGACACGGATGGACTCCAATGGTTAAGATAGGAGGAGAGAAGACAGCAACAACAACAAATAATTATACTCTGCATGCATATGCATGCACGCACATAGATTTTGAATTATGTAAACTTGCCAAATTACTCAGGCTCCTCTTCTCTTCTCCTCAGCAGATAAAGTGGGATACACAGACACACACACACACACACACACACACACACACACACACACACACACACCACATACACACGTGCGAGTTTAGGCAGCCATCCTGCAGATGCATGCAGTGAGCCAAACAGATAGACAGCTGTCCAGTCATCAGCTTCCCAGCCAACCCGTCAGTCAGCTTGTCAGCCATGCAGTCATCCAAACAAACTCCTTATCCATCCATCTCACCAGTTATCTAACAAAGAATCCAGTCAACCAGTTAGACAGTCAGAGATACAGGCAACCATGTTCGTAGATATTCCTACAGCCGTAACCAGACCACCATTAGACACAGAAGGTATACAGGATTACAGAGTTTTTGCAACGGAGACATGGAAGGGATGAGAGTGACACCTATAGCATTCAATGCGGAGTAACAGAAGAGCCTCAGACAGATGAGAGATGGAGAGACGCAGGTAGGTGCTGCAGAGGAGGCACAACGGGAGAGTTTGATAGAAACATGGGGAAGAAAGTGTGAGCAAGATCAGAGGAAAGAGGAGGCGTTGTTGAAAGGAATTCAATGTGAGAAGTTGAGGCAGGAAAGATGGAAGTCAAGAAAACACAATAATTGCATACTAGAAAGACTACATTTGTACAATACCCTGGTGATTTGGCTAACTCAGACAGCTGATGTCTCATAGTGGCTTTGCCTTTGGATGTTGCACCCCTACTCACTGGAGTCGGGCTGGTAGGAAACTCTTTACAAGAGGATGGATTACAGCCACCAATGACTCTTCCAAACGGTCTCATTCCCAGGGTGTTGTTGTTTTGTCACGGCTTCTGATACCGACGCACAAGGCAGTCTGAATAAGATGCAGTCTGTTTTTTAAGTAACTCCAACGTAAACCCATCTATGGTAATATTAGAGTCTCAGAGCAACTGCTCTGGAAGTCAGGTGATGTAGGATAACGAGCAACACGACTTGAATTAATGTGAACCTATTGCTTTCAGTCTGAGGTCCTTGTTCATGCTCACATAAACACTCTGAAGTTTGAATTGAAAATAGGAGGCAACTGAGCATAACCCTCATATCAAACTTTATATTTGTGCTGCTTCTAATGTTTATTTTGAAGTCTCAGCATCCAGAGATGATGGTTATCAATTACCACACTTTCATTTTCAACAAAACACAGCCAAAATCAACAACAAAAGATTATTCAACAACTACTCTTCTCTGCTTTCTCTTCTGTGTACCTTTTGTCGCTCTGCTATACTTCTGCTGCTCTTTCTGGCTTTTCACACATCTCTTCCCACCTCTCCTCACCAGACATCTCTGCTATTGACAGGGGACAGGGGAGGAGAAGAGGAGGATAAGACCAGGCTCTATCCATCATGGCAAAACGAGGGGGTGGTAAGGGGGAGTTAGTGAGTCTGCTGATTGAAGACCAGTGACTGAAGCCGAGAACAAACCGGACAGGAGATAGGTTGTGGCAGTTTGACATGCAGTTTGTGAACAGTTAAGGCTCTCTGGTGACTTATAAAGGTTCAGCAGTGGCTTTTTCGAATTGATTTGTATATTTCTGGTGAGTCTTGCAAGCTCCCATTCATCATTTCCTCTGAGCACATTTATTTCCTAAACTTTAACCAACTGTCGTTAAACTCACCCCCATCACGGGGGGCTGTGCATGGCTCCTTGTTCATGATGGTTGAGCCACTACCTTGCATGGTAGCTCTGCCACAATGTGTGTGAGTGTGTGTGTAGGTGTGTGTGTGTCTGTGTGTGTGTGTGTGTGTGTGTGTGTGTGTGTGTGTGTGTGCAATAATAATTGAATGTAAAAATGTAAATTGTAGTCTATTTACTATTCCATAATCATAATCCTAAAGGCCAGTTCACGATAGCAGTTTTTGCAATCATAATAATTTTCTCCTTTCAGTACAGTTGTGCATGTTTTGCAATGCCTTCACCTCATTACATTGTATGACATTTGAAACTTTACATTAATTGCTTTCTAAAATTAATATTTCTAAATAAAGATCCTACTCGTTGTGGTTGTGAGTGGCAAGCAGTCAGGAAAACGCAGAAAACTATAATAGGTTGTTATGCATACACAACCAAGTTCAATTCTCTTGCTATTTGGACTGGTGGCAAACCAACATATTTATCTTTAACCCAGCCAGTCAATTGTGAACTCACAAGGATAAAATTGGACACTTTTAAATGGCGATTGGGACCTCTTTGTTTTATTAATCACACATGTGATGTGGCCTTGGTCTAAAGGTTTGTCTTGTTTGGACATTTTTAGACGCTGACAGTGTTTCTTTGCCTCAAATACATGTTTCCCTCAACTTTATTCACTTAACAAAACTGCTGAGCAAATACTTCAGCAGCACTCTTTTTCACACTTATTTACTTCCAAACATTCCCACCTGGGAGATGGTCAGTACAACATTAGTCCTCTGCTACTTTGCAGCTGGCAGACCTGGTGCCTCAGCATCACAGTTAAGGAGAAGGGACTTGTTTGACTTAGTTTCACTCACTTTCCTCTGCACAGATTGTCCTCCGCAGAGTCATCAAGCGCATGTGACCCTCCGGCAAGCCGCTCCGTTCGCTCACCATTAGGCTTCCACCACCTCTATTTGTCATCTTGATGTTAACTCCATATTCCAGTGTAGATGAGTCAGCCGTGGCAAATAAATTCAGAGAGTCCATTGAATGAGCTCCTTAAAGTCTACACGGCATGTTTTTGTTGAATGAGTTCCAAAGAGTTGACTGTCGAAGCGGAAACAAGCTTTCCGGCGGCGGCGGCGCGTTGAATTAGTGGACTTAGTCAGGCCAGGAGGGAGGAGAGGAGAGAGGCGGAGCTGTTATCATACTGCAGCACCTGGACCAAAGACAGACAGGACGGGACAGAGATGTCTGTCAAACCCACAAACACTGAGGCAGAGACACACACACACACACCCAGCAGTAGAACACACACCAATGCTGTGTCTAGTGTTTATCCATTTCTCTTCTGCTCTTAAAGGTCATCGTGTCTGCCCTGTCATATCCTTTTCTCTCTTAATTCATCTCTTTGTCACTTCTCCTCTCCCTGTCTTCTTCTGTCTCTCCTTCCCTGTAATTTCTTCCTGTTTGTCATACAGCATGTTACGCCTCCTAATTTGGTGCCTTGTCTACTCTCTCTGAGACTTGACGTCTTTCTCTTATGTCTGTGTCTATATAATTCATTTTCCAGTGCTTTGGAATGCCAGCTTTAAATACGTTGTTTTCTTTTGGACCAGAGGAACGTTTTCATCGTTCTAAATACCCATAGTTGTGTTGTTTCCACATGACAAGAACATGGAAGTATTGATGGACTTTTTTAGCTCCTATTTCAGAGTATAGGTACTCCTCCAGCACAAGAGGAGTGTACGGTGATTCGTCAAAGCTACACCGGCAACCGCCATTTTTAGAAACCTGTTGTGCTGAGTACACAGCAGACAATGCAAAGAAATAAAACACAGACAAATGGACGAACAGTGAGGTCTAAAAATGAAGAACAAAGAGCCACTCCTCAGTGTGCTAACCCAGTAGCACAAGGCACACTCACTGGACCGGCGAACCTGATTCGAACAGAAATCGCAGCATACTTTTGTGAAGCCTATTTTGCTTGTGTCTACATGATTGTAGCACGTAATATAGTTGTCTAAATACTCCTATATTAGTGAAAAATAAGAAGAAAAGAAGCACAGCATACGTTCGGTAGCAAATTTGCTGTTCACCGATCTCCTAGCTGGTGAGCAATGGCGGGTTCAGCGCTCCTATTAGTGGTGTGAATGCAAATATTAATAAAAGCTCTTTGCATATTGATCTCTGGGCAGTTCCACTCAGTGAGTCCCCCGAGCAGTTTTGTACAAAAACTCCTAATTCAGTTTGAACATTGACTGCTCTCATGTTCAACACAATAATGATATGTTGATTGTACATGCAGCACCAAGACAACCATAAAACCGTAAAATTCATTTTTGTCTTTGTAAATGGAATATAATCTTCACATATCAATTCACACTTTTTTGCTCCAAATTTTGCTCCCTCATTTCTCCATGTGGTTTCCATCTCATTGTCATTCCTCATAGCAATCTTTTTTTCTGTCATTACCTCACAATTCAAGCTATTTTTCTGCCAGCACATTTTTTTGATCCTCTCTCTCTTTCAAGTGACTAAATCACACATAGGCAAACACACACACACACACACACACACAGACACACACACACACACACACACACACACACACACACACACACACACACACACACACACACACACACACACACACACGCATTTCTTGTATAAAAGAAGCCATTATGAAAAGCACAATCGCGGCCGCATGCCAGACAGTGCTGTGTAGGTGTGTGTGTCTGTGTGTACACGCGTAAGCGTGATTCTACGTATTGTGAGTGTTACTGAAGCACAGAAGAAAATTAAGCATTTTAAAGTGTGCCTCTGCTGTGGTTTTTTTAATTGCGATGACAGTAATGGAACCCCGAGGTGCTGCATCTCTCCCTCTGCGGGCGACTGTTTTAACCTTTTAGCTCTGTTTAAGATTAGCAATACAACATTAGCATACTGAGATCTCCGGCCCCTCTCACATTTTCTCCGCTAAGTGGTTCTTGTGAAGGTTGAGCGTTTTCAGACGGAGCTAAAATGTTCTTACTCGCAATCTGGAATTATGATGTGCCACTTTAACCTGTAAAATTGTCTGATTTACTAACCAAGCCTTTAATTTGCTTGGCCATCATGTGGCTGCATCGAATAGAAGTAGCAGTTTGTAACTTTAACTGTAAAACTACTGTCAATAACCAACTTTGACTGTTTGCAAAACTTCCTCGTTGAGCAAGAACATTCTGACATTCAAGAACTGAAAAAAAACAGTGACTCAAAACAGATTCTCCTTTTCACAGGAGAACGTGGCTTTGATTTTCTGGCAATGAGGTTTTGAAATGCTTTTCTTCTTGGTGGTGAACATATTGAATGTTGAAGTTTGAAGTGCTCTTAAAAAAAGAAACCAAAGCTCTTCAGGTTTGCAACTTCATCACCATTATGAAGGTTATGTCTCTCTATTTTTCTTGACAATTAAGAGGAGACAAATGGATTCAAATAATGTGTTCTTTTCTCAATGCAGCAGTTAGATTGACTAAAATAGACTAAAATGTCAACAGGGTTGACTAAAACTAAATAGTTATAGTTTTCTCTGATGAGACTGGAATGCCCAGACTTTTAGCAACTAAAACTTGATGAAAGCAACATGATGAATAACTATGATACAACTAACTAAACAAAGCACATCAAGGTCACTTTCATTTCATTAAAACCCAGCTCTCCAGCCAGACTCAAAACAGACTGTTTGCTCTGTCTGTGTCTTGATGTGTGTGTAAAAGTGTCCTACATCCTCTTCACCTGTTAATGTTATTGTTTGTGTGAATGTGTGAGTTGTCCGCTTGACAAACTGATATGACGTGCCCTGTTGTTCCATTCACTCCCAGAAACACACCTCAGACTCCGGTGTCGTTCCTCTCATCGTTGATGGTTGGTTGATCAAACTTGTTGTTTGCTGGTTTTGTTGACATGTTTATTTGTTTCTTCTGTCGGCCTACCGGTACCTTGGTGACCATTGTTGGAGCCAAATGAGACCTGTGTTTTCTTGCTTCGCAAAAGTATGTCTTTTTGTGTGTGTGCCAGTGGATGTCAGCGTACTGTATGCATGTGTAAGTGTGAGCTGGCCAGTCGGAATCAGACAAGATTAGTGTGTGTGTGTGTGTGTGTGTGTGTGTGTGTGTGAGATTTGTAGACTTGACTTGAACTCCAATGGGATGCTTCGGTTGATTAATATCAATCAAATCCCACAGATACATTCTCCCATTGTCATCCCCTGAAGTACTTTTGGATCTCTTCATCTCATAATGAATAAAAGTCTGAAGTCTTGGACTTTCTGTTCAAATGAGCCAGAGCTTTATTGCACTTTTGAGGAAGCAGTTCTCTCTCTCTCTCTCTCACTCATGGAACTTGGTGGAACTTTCTTTTCTCAAAAACAAGTCTCTTGTTCACTATCTCGGCTGTGACTCGCTAAAGTTCCTCTTGATAACAGAGGCACAATCCTCTCTGCTAGTTTTAAGTTTCAGTAACAGATTGTTGGGTCAACAAATCTACGCTACAAAGAAAAAAGGTAAAACCTTTTTCGGCGAACATTAAATAATAGCAAATGTACGATAACTGTAATTATTTTATTACACAGTTCTTAAAGCTTAATCCATTGTTACAAACATGAATTTAAGATGAGCACAGCTGCTGTTCTGTATAGTAAGTAGGACTGTTGTGATGAAGCTGCATTTTCCATCAACACAAGCAAAGGTGTAGAGATCCGAAGCTTTCTTCACATGTTGAAGATGCTGTTCCAGACTAGAGAAAGGGGTCTTGCTTTGTGTTCGGCCAGGAGCATCAGAAGAAACGGAAATCGATTTGAAGGAACATTACATACATATCCAAGAATTTGACTCATTTTAAGGTTTTTGACTACCATCTGGTTTCATTGTTGCTTTTTTTTTCCTCTTTCTTTCTTTTCTATTCTCTCTTTTGGATTTCATCTATTGTGACAAAAACATTTTTACCTCTGAACCTTGAATACCAAAGCTGACTGGTGAGGCAATTGTGCTGCTTTCTGTCAGAGCTGCAGCAGTGGTCTTTTGCTATTGTTGCTGAACCGGTGAGGCCACATTCTGACTCTTCCACTTATTCCAGCCAAATATGCCCACACTGCTTTTCAACACCAGTCACCAGTAGGTTACCTTGAAGTGTTTCCAAATAACCTTAATCTAAGTTAAGAAAGTACAAAGTATTCAAACAAATATAAACAACACAAAGGTAAGCAGTACACTAACTGTCATCCCCCTCCGAATCCAAATAGTCCTGATACTGGAAAACAACACAAACAAACCGCATCATATTAATTATGTAGCAATAATGTACCAAGTGCATTGCAAGGGATTTCTTTTCATTTTTTAAATCTGGTGGTAAAAGTCCTCCTTTAGCGTTCCGCTCTCTGCCTGTGGTTGCTACACTGCTAATCTGGGACCTTAGCCCAGAGGACTAGCTTGGAGCTGCTACCACAGCCAACAACCCACCACCATTGTCTGTGTCTTTGTTTACACAGAAATATGTCGTTCTAATCCCATGTGTGGTGGGAAGTAAAGTGGGCGGTTTGATTCCATGTGTGAGGATTTTTATTTGAAAGCGATCCAGTAACCAAACATCAAGCAGTGCAGATTACATTATCGCCGTCCTGCTTCGAAATGTGTAAAGAGGTAGCAGTTGTAAAAGTCCCACGCTTTGCTGCATGCATGCTGGACTGCTACACATTGACTTCATCCAACGCCAGGAAAGATTGAGACTACAAAGAGAGGGTCAGTAACAGGTTGCTGTTAGTTTGGTAATACGATAAGTGCTTTGTGTGACAGCTGTAAAACATGCAAGAAAGAATGACTATACCTGCACTAATGTAGGACTGTGTGTTGACTCAGACTTTTATTAAGGTGCGTCAAGAGTAATCATTTATGAAATACAAACAACTACAGTTATGGAGCCCATTCACAGCTTTATGTCAATGACTCGTTTTTCATTTTCATGGCAGCGCCCTGAAGTCTCATTTAGTTTTGAACTCGTGCATTCATACTCAATCTGCAATGTTTTTTTAGACCTTCAATATACAATATTTTTGGAGGTTGTCCCGAACGTGAACAGACTTCCCCTGAGATATGCTCTCTATTACTGTAGATATTTGCCTCCATCCACATATCTCTCCATCCTTCCACCTATTAATTCATCCATTTTCTTTTCTGTTAAAGGTTGTGGGAGGCTGTGACCAATGCCACCTTGCACTGGGTGAACAGAATTCCAGTCTATCACAGAGCTAACACACCAATGATTCTGAGTCATCTAACTTTCATGTCTTTGGATTGTGGAAAGAAACCAGAGCACATGGAGGCAAAACATATATGTGTGGGCCAACAGATGCCAATTCCACTTAGAATGGCGGCAGGCGAATCTGAAATCTCAGCATACCTCAACACCATTCACTGAGTTCACTCTGTATTCACAACCTTTTTAACAAGCTGGTTGAAAAGTGTGTTTCATTGACAATGCTTGACAAACAAAACTTGTTGTCAGCCCTCAACCTGACTGACACTTAATTTGGTAACCTGGTCAAAGTGTTACAGAATGCATACGGACTACATATTTCAACGCTTCACTGAAACTCTAATTAAGTTAGAACTTTAGGCATGGTCAGTGGTTTTCATCCTACTCCTCCACAGCTGTGTTTGACAGCTGCCTTGGGACAAACGTCAGGAGTTACTGTACTAAAGCTGCATTGGCTTCCACAGGACAGAAAATCATCATATTCATTGTCATACTCCTCACCGTCATCATATCCACGGCTCTCTTGGCATAACACTGTGTCCTGGGCCATGCAACTTACATAGTGCATACATACATAATGGATATGGAGCTGATATTATACATTGTAATTAAGGAATGAATTAATCGTGTCACCCTTTGGTGACCAAGTAATTCCAACAGCAGTGGCAGGTTTCTGGCAACAAAAAACATTAAAGTACAAGTCAGAAAACTAGTTCTGAAGTCTGAAGTCTCAGCAGCTGGCTGGATGACAACCATCCAGAACAAACTTCTGCAGATTATGGTCTTTAGTACCATAGTGGACAGATGTAGTATGGATGCATGCGTAGAGGCTTCTATAATGGCTACCCCTGCAGGGCTGGTGGTGCAGAGGCCTGTTCAGTGGTGCAAAACAAAGACCAGGTCTGGAGCAGAAGGCAACTGATGGCATTGTCTTCACTCATTCATAATTAACACACACAAGGGGCCAACATATGTGTACAAAGGCATGTTGAAGTTCCCATTCATTGAGCAAAGAGGCATGCAGTGCAAGGGACTTCACATGTTTACCTAATGTACTGTACGCTGAATCAAACAAACACAAACAGACATTGCACACATATAACTGTTTTCCAGCAGTTTTCATCATTAATACAATAGTCATTTAGCGGTGGACTTATATAACTGGGGAGCCAGCTGCTCAGGGAGCAAGAGTGTCTGTGGAGAGGGACAGCAGTTGTATAGTGTGTGTGTGGTCATGTGGATGGATGGTTGGGGGATGGTCGCTTACTTTTTATTAGAAAAGCTTGATTTTGTTGTCAGACAAAATCTAAAACGCTAAATGGAAATACGGTTTTGCTAAAACAATTGGAAACATTTATGACGGTGGTACTTACAGTTGTCCAGTTTGATCAGTCTGTAGTAAACAGCTGAAATAATGAGATTTTGACAATACAGCTTGCTGTAGTAATGCCTTGCCGGGATAAACAAGAAAAGCAGAACGAGTGGATGAAAAAATATTTTGAGAGACGCGGTCAACGTGGGTTGACATGAGATTTTAACTGTCGGTTGTAATATCTATCAACAGCAGTATGCTAGCTACCTCTATCGTAATGGTTTATCTTGGTTTAGTTGCAACTACTAAGCTATGGAGAAAGTGACGTCATAGTTAAAAGGAAACAACGTGGGACAAACTGCGTTCTCCCCCAGCTGCTTTTATGCTCCATGACCTTCTCCCTCTGAATTGTTGTGCCGTCATGCTATTTGGCCATGCTATTTGTTCAACACTGACGAGGGTTATAATTCCCATGTCCGCCTGTCAGGAGGTGGTTGGAGTTAGGTCCCAAACGCCGACGATGTAAAGTTATTTAGCAACAGAAAGACAGGATCAAAAGGGTCACAAACATTGAGGCACAACTAGGAACCAAACGGCTAACACACAGTTTGATCAGACACTGGGACAGAAGACAAACATGGTTTAAATACAAGGGGAGGGTGAAGGTAACGAGGCACAGGTGGAAACAATGAGGGCAGGACTTCACAATCAAACAGGGGACAGGCACACGAGGAGGGAGGAGTCTGGAACAAGGACAGGTGAAGGGAATGTACAATCAGGGACAAGGCAGACAGCAGGAAGTGCGGGGACACAGAAGACACAAGAGACACGGACTACAAAATAAAACAGGAAACAACCCAACACCGTCACACTGCCAGCTGTCCTTGCGAGGCGAACGTAAACAAGTTTGTAATAAGGTATTTGAACACACAACAAAAGTAGCTTTTTCTGAGGGCAGTCTCAACCAAGGTAATGGAATAAAAGAGTCGTGCATGTTCAATGCCAATCATCAGTGCAGCTGCTCCAGAAAGAGGCCGCAGGGAAGTGTTTTGAATGATATTCCATTTGTGTTAGAAGAGAAGATGAGAGTGATCGAGAACATTTTACTGGAAAAAAAATATGAGGAAAGCTGTCTTTATAGGAAATAAAAAGCCAATGTAAAAGTGGGCAGAAGGACAACAAATGAAAGACAGAATGAAAAGACAACTAAGGAAGTGAATAAAAGGGAGAGATGCATCCAGAGTTAAAAAACAGAGAAAAAGATTCTGGGTAGAAAGATATAACAGGTGTTCTCACAGTGAGACGCATTTGACCTGTGACCAACATAACGGGGCTCTTTTACATCCTTCTTTCAAATGTCTAACAACAGTTTGTTATGACTTTCCAAATTTATAGCATCCCATCTGTCTCATCATATCTTAAAAAAACATCCCCACCTGTTCGTTCTAACAATTTGAAACCCTTGCCTTCCAGTCTGTCCATCACTCCATCTTAAAAAAATACATACACTCAAGGTCTCGATAAAGTAAATCGCCATAATTGCAAGATGTTTAAAGTATGAAAACTCAAGAAAAAGACGCCTGCTCCCACGAGGCAAAACATCAGCAATATTAACACAACAATATCTCTATCATAAAAGTATTAATGTATGCTTTTCTTTCATCATCATAAACTTAATATTTAAAATGACTTTTAACATTTTACAGGATTAACCATTCCCGAGAAGTATGCATCACAGGTTGAGAACTTCTTGTCACAGCACCAACTGTGCAACTTGTGAAGACCTTGTTACGAAAATAAGCACTTTCTCGACTTTTCAATTTGTTGACAGCTCATCACTTGTCGGGAAAGTAACCCTGTCTCTTCCCAGTGTTACGATCACAACAACAGATTGTTTTGCCTCCGCATCTCAAAAAGCAGGCAAACCACAAAACAAGATTTTAATGATTTGACAGTTGACTCATTTGAATGCCGCTCATGTCCAATGAAGGCAGCTTTCCCCCCCGAATGTGTTGAGGAATATGCAGGTGTTTGTTTGTTGTTGAACATCTGTCTGCACTTTGAATGACTCGCTGCCATTTTCCCTTTTCGGCGCTAGTGCTGTTTCCTACAGTCATGAATTATCAACGAGGGTTTTGATTCAAACAATATACATATTTGCAAACTTTAAAAAAAAAAAATGGATATTTTTAAAGGGAAATAATATTTTCCTGATTGTTATCTGTTGTTAAATAAAGATATCGCCTCCTCTGAGCCAACAATCTTGATTTAACAATCATCCTAACGAACAGATATTAATGCTTATTTTGGCTTCTACACCAGCAGGAATCCTCTAAAAAGTCGGTGTTCTACGGTGTCAGAAAGTGGCCCTCCACTTCCACGTAAGACACCTGGATGTGCGGGTTCAGTTTGGATAAGCTGCACCTCTACACAGTGTCTCTTATGCCGTGTTCACACCAAAACAGTTGCGAATTTTCGCAACGCCACTTCGCCTATATCGCGCCGCAGGTGAAAAATTCGCACTATGTGGTTAATCCGTTTCATCGCAACCATCGCTGGGGAAAGGGGGCGGGGCTTATTTCTGTGTCTTGAAAACATTTACTATTTCCTTCATCCACCAGGTAAATAACCACTAGTTCTGCTTTATACTTGTTCAGGAAGTCCCACACACGTCGGAACATCAACCGCCCCGGGTCTGGGTTCATAACATTATCCGTAGTCACACACAGCTCCGACTCCCCCAGGACGAGTGTCTGAATGAAGTCGTTTCCAGCGCTCCTTCAGCGGACCAGCAGTTTCATTCAGTAACGGCGGTGATGCCGGATGGAGCTTCTCAACACTGATTGGCTTTCGCAACTCGGCGTCGTGCGAATTATTCGCTGGAGTTGAAATATTTGAACGCCGGCGAAAAAGCGAAAAAGCGGAAAAGCGGAGTTGCGAATATTCGCAACGCCGTTTCGCCTCTATCGCGACGCCCGGCGAAAAATCCGCTTATTCGCAACCTGACGCGGCTGTGCATTGACTTAACATGTAATCTGGACGCGCGAATATTTCGCAACTGTTTTGGTGTGAACACGGCATTACAGTATCCTTCCAACCCGTCTTTCCCTAAAACATCTGTTCCAACAACAACTTTAGATGAACAATATGTCTTCTTTTACTTTTGTCTCTCAGACACATCTGCTGCTGTACATGCGGCAACGTTTTCTGACACATAGCGTATGGCGGGTCTGCTCTTTTGTTTTGAGAAGAATGCCTTTTAAAGTTTACGTTTCAGGCATTTTGCCACATTTTGTCACTTTCATCCTGAGCAACTTGGCAATGAATGGAACTGTAGAATACTTTTCAATTCCTTGAACTTTACAGGAAACCAACTGAGTGCAAAGCTCAGAGCTGTATGGATCACTGAGAACCTCAAATAATAGTATTTAAAAAAACGAACAAGCCCCTCAATATTTTTTTTCATTTATCTTGCATTACCATTCATACCATAGCTTTCTACTATTTTGAACTCAGTAGCTTGAGAGGAGTGAGGTGAACAAAAATCTGAGAAATTGAGTGCTTGAAAAACCAAAGGTCCTGAGGCTCTGGGCACTTAATGCCTGTGCCTTTGACCACCTCTGGGTACTCTAAGAGGACATTGGTAGATTTGCTTTTCAGGAACTCAAGACTTTATCTTCACCGTGACTGTACAGATTCCAGTTCTAGTTTTGGGCCGTAGAAACACCAAACATGGTTCCGCAAAAAGGTGAACCTAAAGTTTGTCATTTAGTTTAGTTTGACCAATAATGGCAATTTATTCCATCAGCAGATGGTGTAAGAGGTGAAAAATGTAGTGAAAGAGAAAACAAACATTCAAACAAACTCCAGCAAACGTGAAGTTGAAGTAAGAGCAATATCTTCGTTGAGACTTCAGAAAATTTGATCGTAATTTCATGAATTAGGGGTAAGGACTGGTATGAAAAAGAGCTCACAAATGGATTTTCTTCCGTTATGTGCTGTGTGAAGCTTGAGAGCTGCCTTTGGAAAAAGCACCAACCTCCTTGTATCGGTTGTGACCATGTGAACTCTATTTATAGAGATCAATCAAGGCCCTAGTTTTGTCCGTTTAATCTCCTATTTCAGAATGTGCCTGGTAAATGGTCAGCCCGCTGCCCTTTCAGCTCCTCCGCTGTGATGCTGAAAGATCAACTGGTTCTGAAAACGGTGACGATTACTACTCTAAGGTCTAAGTAGGTGTGGATTCAACGATCTTTCCCAAGGTTATTGTTCCTCTCCCTGTCTTTATTTCTAACCCTGCCTTCTCTGTCACTAACCATCACTCTCTCTCTCGCTCTCTGCTGAGTGTAACTATGTTCTTCTATCATCAAATTCTCCTCAAGGAAACCCGAGTTATCACGAGCACTGCAGTGATTTACACACACACACACACACACACACACACACACACACACACACACACAGTCATACATGTGACCTTGTGTCAGTGCTGATAGTGCCCCTGTATAAGAATGAGATAGCGGGTGTGTTGCGGTGAGTACGATTAGATGTATTCCAAGTAGAAACCAGAGGGAGATACAACATACATTTAGACTTCATCTCATGATTAGAGAACAATCACAGACTCTCCTTTACCTCATTGCATTGGGAGCACTAAAGGTTTTCAACGAGGCAAATAATGTGGAAAGAGTATTTAAAGGATATACGACTAGGTGTAAAGGGAATTAATTAGACTTAAGTGATTCTCCCTTTTAGCAGAACAATCATTTATCCTTTTCTTGCACATATTGCTTGCATTCCTGGGTCCCTATTCCTGGAGATAAAGACCAAGCTATAAATACGCAGAGCTTCATTTACATTCATCTCATTCCACTTCTTCATCCAGCTGTGCTCTCACTTTTGGGACTTTTTGGTGCTAAGTAAGGTAAATAAACATGCTAAATAAGGTAAATACACATTTAATCTATTTGGTCGACATACGAGGCAAATTAAGTGAGTTACTTGTACTCAAGTAGGCATTGAAAAGGCATTCTTAATGTGTGAATTTTTACTTTAATTGATTTCACAATTTTGGCTTATTTTTGTCGCGTCGCTTACCGTAATCATCCAGCAGCTAAAGATGGAGCAAAATCAGAATTTGTCTCGGAGAAAGAGCCACAATGCAGTAGATGTACAATCTGCGCGAGTAAGGTTAAAGAGACCCCCTTGGGCATAAAAGAATTGAAAAGAGACATCATCACAATGACAGAAGCATTTAAACGTACAATTGTGATTTTAAAAGAGCAAAGGGACACTTTATTGCAGTGTAGCTTTTTGGCAGATTGCCGTTTTCTACTTGGAAAACAAGTGTTGAAGTGCCTATAAACAAGGCACTGCTCCAGAAAAAAGAGGAAAATAAAATCAATGGTAATGCTCTGTGAGCTACTCCGAGGCCAACAGGAGCAGACTGTAGATGTGAATGTGTGTAATGTATGAGCGTAACTCCAGGAACGAGGGAGGAATAGACGGCCGGTTAATGTTCTTGCTGTAAATAAGGTTTTAAGTCTATTACAAATTCTTGCTTTGACAAGGCATTTTTTTATTTCAGAAGAAAATAATACAGCGACATCTGACAGCTACTGTAAAGCCACAGTTGTTTCTCTCCAGTAAGCTACTGTATCAGAGAAAACACTGTAAGTCATTGTAATCAACATGTACAGTCGTTTATCTGTGGTAAGCGGTAAATTACCGTGAAAATAAACACTTGATGGGTGGGATCATGGGGCCAAGCTTTATGACTCGCTCTCAATCTCACAGCTATATACAGTATGACACATTATACAGTAGTACAGTAGGTCACTCTTAGAATTTCATTGTACATTTACATCACAACTTATTAAGTCTTGAGGCTTATCACACACATATTGAGTTGCAGATCAGTCATCCATGTTCAATTTAGACCAGAATCATTGACCTGAAACGTAAAACAAATGTTGATAAAGATTGAGGAAGGCCAATGAGGCAAAGTGAAAGAGAGAGAGAGAGAGAGAGAGAGAGAGAGAGAGAGAGAGAGAGAGAGAGAGAGAGAGAGAGAGAGAGAACAGGGAGAAGTGTTGCTTGTCTTTCTGCATTACCTATAAATACAGACAGATAGAGAAAGAAAGACACACAGACACTTGTCAGGCTTCGTTGCTGTACACAGATCTGACAGAAGCAGCTTAGGGACGCAGCCTTGTCCATCATCCTGCTTGTTGACAGACATGCACAGACACAGGCACACCACAGTCCTGACAGATGCAACATGGGAAAACAGTGTTGCTGCGATTTCTTACGTGTGTGTAAAAGTGTGTGCAGGAGTGTGTGCGTGGTTATTATGTGTGTTCATCATCCAGGTGAGCAAAATCAATCTACCTTTTCCCAAAAGATGCATCTCTGAATTTTAGGGTTGAACTGACAACCACTGAAAGCTGTAGACTAACTCGATATTGAAAGCCACATTCTGTTTATAAATTAGCTCCTGATTTTGCCTCCGTCATAATGACAGCATGTTTTTGGGTTGTCCGCCTGTCCGTCCGGTTCATTTTCCTGAATGTGATATCTTTATGAACGCCTAGATGGAATTTCTTCAAATTTGCCACAAACGTCCATTTGGACTCAAGGATGAAGTGATAAGTATTTGGTAGTCAAAGGTCAAGGTCACAGCGACCTCACAAAACACGTTTTTGGCCACAATTCAATAATTCTACATATGACAATTTCAGACAAATGGAAAAAGAGAAAAAAAGAAGGAAGGGATGACAATTTGGACCGACGTGTGGAAACTGTCTGTTTTGGAGACGCACATAACAATTAAGTGATAACTCTAGTTCTATTGACTCAAACAACACTAGTTGTGACTTACAAGGATCTAAGATAGTTATCTCATTTTAATTTACTTTTTAGACTTTAAAAGAGCAGTGTAATACATCACTTCTCTTGTTAGCATTTGCAGTCAATAAGTCATAAAACCAAAAGAAAGAATGATTACATACTATACAGTACATTCTGTTTTTTAAAAATGTCCTCATATACTTACAACTAAATAATGTTTTATCGTGGTCTTACAAACTTGACAAACTATAGACAGATTGTTGACATGATTAAAGCACCAATGACTTAGCCAACCCACAATATCATATACATGTTTGACTTATTGCCCTATTAAAAATCTACATCAGCATACCCTTGAAATTCTGCAAATTCAACATTCACTCTCCTTCTAGCCACCTGAGGGAAATATCTGTCGCTGTAGCTCCTAGCTCCACCATTTTGACCAGCTAGTACACAGTTTGGTGCTGGGTAGGCAGCGCACAGGTGGTTTACCAGAGCTCTGCCTGCTGAAAACAACTGTCTGCTACGGCTATGGTGAGGTCAATGAGAGCATTCAGAGCTAACTCAAACAGTAAAGTGGCATTCTGTAATACCGAAACAATTTGAGTAGGCCTATCTGTGAGTGCACTACATAACTTTCACGCTACATGACACGCCCCTTGAAACAATCAAGGTTTGGTTAGGTTTAGGTGCCACAATTGCATGGTTTGGTTCACGAAAAAGAATAAGTATGTTAATACTGGAAGTCATCTCAGGTGGTGTGTCATGTAGTTAAGTGTAAACTGGGTCTGCCGTGTAGCCTGCTGATTGATCCTTCTCAAACAATTAGCTGAAAGACACTAAAATGGTCCACGTAGCCGAGGGGAGCTGCAGAGTCAAATGATAATTCTCTTGAGGTTCATTGCAACGACCAGCGCCTGTCACATTAAGCACAGGAGGTCGCTCGTCAGGAAAAAGGCAGGGTGTATAAAGCGTTTGATGAAACTACAAATGTTGTTCTGTGACAGTCTCCATTTGCTGCATGTTATTGTTTTGTCAACTCCGATCTAATTTGAACACCCTACAATTTCTCACCGAAAATAAGTATTTTCTGCCTGTTGTGACATATTTGTTGCAGTGTTTGGTTGTCACCCTTCAGATAATTTGTCAGTTGTAATCATTGGCAGTCCGTCTCAAAATGTTCAATGACAGGCCTCTACTATCCGTAATCGTGGTCGCTTTCGGCGAATGTTGCAATTTTACAGTTTTGGGCTGGTTTGGTTGCGGTGTCTGACTGCATCTGTAAATGTGTTGTGTATGAATGTTTAGATTGTATCTGCTGCTCAGAAAGTGCATTATTTGATATCAATTAACAAGAATGTGGATTGTGCTCTCTTTGACAGAGAAGTGCTGGAGAAGTTGTATTCATTTTTTGCCCCCCCGATTCTGTTTTATTTATGATTTGTCTTTTACACAACCGTCTTTCTCGAGTGAATGTTTCCCAGCCGCTGTTCAGGCATACGTTTCTGTTCTCCATTCCAGTCAGTCTGTCATTCACATTATATCTTCTGTATTTGGTGCTCCTCCTAACTCGCTTTGCTTCACGTACTTTTCTTAGCCACCGTCTGGGTGAAGTAAATTTCCTTTGAAGTGGATTATCTTAAATTCTGGCTCTGTTGAGGAGGAGGACCGAGTGAATGGGAGACAGAGGGAGAGAAGTGAGAGGTAGGGAGATAGAGGAGACAGAAAGAGAGAGGGATAAAGAGAAAATAACACAGCAAGCAGAAGAATTGCTATGTTTTTTTTATATTATTATTTTATGTAGCATTCAACTGTTAAATAATAAAAGAGGAGAACCGCCCATTATTTTTATGCTGCGTTGCTGCATACACACACTAATGCTATTTCGCTTAGGAACATAGACACACTAGACTCAAACAATGTGTACATTGGCTTACTTGCTCAAGCTCTCACTTCCTTTTCCCTCATTTTATTCTAACCGTAGCACATGGACAACACACAATTGGTCGACCAGGGAACATTTTCCGTTCCTTTAAAATTAAACCAAGACACATTTGTTCAGAGTGAAGTTTTCACAAGAGAGTCGTTCCCTTTGCGGCTAATACAAGCATCTTGTTTACACACACAGGTGCATCCATACATGTATACTCGCAAACATATGTACAGAAAGCATGTCAAGGGACAGGCATGGCATATTTGCTGGCAGCTTTTGGCAAGACATGAAGAGAGACAAACACAAGAAAGTATTAATGAGAAAGAGGACAAAAGAGGATTGGTAGTTTTTTTTCCTTCTGTGTGGAGGAAAAAGTTTTGTCTGTGTTGGTATTTGTTGTTTGCCAGACTGTTGTAAGTGTGTTAATAAGAAGAGCAGTAAACAAGCTTGTGTGCATTTGCGTGCATGCCTATGAAGTCTGTTAATAAACTGAGGGAGGGTCTTGTCAAAGTGATAAATAGAACAAAACACACCGGAACGGATTAGAGAAAGAGAGGGGGGAAGAGGGAGACAAAGAAAATAAAGAGATTAACCATAGAATGCCTTGAAATTGAAGGGTGGAGGAGGGGCAGAGGGAGGGATGAAGTAAGGTATATAGGGAAGGAAAAGAGGGAGGAAGGTAGGGATGGAAATCACTGAGGGATGGATGAAAGGCAGAAGAAAAGCTTTAGGAGGACGTGAGGAAAAGAGATGAAAGAGGAGACCTGGTAAGGAAAAGAAAGGAGAGAGAGTGACGAGGGAATGGTGAGGTAGGAGGAATAGAAACAAGGAGGACATCTGGACGGGAAGGATAGAGGCGATGGGAGAGAAGGGAAGGAGTATTGCGTCGAACAGGAATCCGAAACAAATATGGAAGTAAAGGGAGAGTTGAAGCCAAGAGAAACGGAGGAAGAAATCATCCAGATTAATGGAAAAAGAAGAGGCAGCGATGAATGGCTTTAATCTAATTGAAGAGAGAAGAAAGTAAACTGGAAAAGGGAGAGGATTAGGGATGGCAAAATGTGAGGGACAGTTAGGAGGTTTAATGTATATGTGCACTAAGGAAAGGAAGATAGGGTGAAGGTGAGAAAAGGAGTATCTGAAGAGGAAAAAGGAAAAGAAAGAGAGCAAAATTAACAGAACAATACATTGTACTGTTAGAAATTGGCCGTTTATTGTTCCCTTTCTCATCACCAAAGTCACATTTTGTGTATTAGATATAATCTCCAGCACAGCATACAGCCGATTCATCGTCCATGCAGCACTTACTTCCTTAAATGTTTACTTTCATAAGAGCTTCTCCTGTCACTCCTTTGTCTTTTCCCACCAAAACATACCGTGGGAGGCAGCACCATGCTGGGTGAATCGATTTAAAAAAGACATTTTATACAAAGAGTATGGCACATATCAGGGATTAAAGAAAATAAGCGAGAAAATCAGGGCAGGGAAAATCCAAGCAAACCAAATTCAATTTTTAGCGAATTCCCCCCCGACTGTCATTCACTGGGATGACTCTCCTTTTCTGTTCACGATGTGCTTGTGTGAACTGTAAAATTAACCTCACTTTCTCTTCTCTTCTCTTCGTTTCTCTCTTCATCCATCTTTGCAGGGTGTGGTTCCAGTCAGGCATTAACTTCCTGACTGTGAAACCCAGCAACCTCATGGCGTGGGAGATCAAACAGGAAATGGCACCGGGAAGCAGTTCGTTGGCAGTGATGTGTCAGAGAAGGGCGTCCTCCACAGCAGAGAGGTAGGGCTGAAGCTCTAATGTCTACTTCGGTCTCTTCCACCGCTTACTCTGTCAGCCGCTGACGAGCTCCGCCAAGGAGGTTATGTTTTCACTTTGTTTGTGAGCAGGATCAATGAAAAACTACTGGCTGGATTTTTATAAAAAAATATTTTTCGCTGTTGCCATCCGTGTGAGATGGCGCATGGCCTTGTGCTCCCTGATTGCCCTTCTAGTTCCTTCCTTTTGTGCATAATTTTTCCGCTTAACCCCCAAAAAATAGCGTCATCAAAAAAATACAGGGGTTGCATCAGACAATAATCCTATGGTATCCAGACAAAAGTGCACTATGTGTGTTTGAAATGTAAACGGTACCCCAACTCACCTACTGTCCTCAACCTCCCTGCACAAACCCTAACACATTATCAACAACAATGTCACAGCTCAAACAGTTAGCGAACAAAAACGAAGTGGGTGAACTCCTCAGGCTGCCTCCTTTTATTTTGGGCCCCACTCTGTTGATTGGCCAGCTTGAAGTCTGTGGAAACCAAGGGAGGACGGCTCGAGGGAAGAGAGCACACACACACAGGCGCCTTGCCCTGCCTGACATGTAACAATGCCTCATTTCCATATTTAACCATAACATTTCAGAAAACTGAAAATAATTGTCCAAATGTAAGCAGTCAAGTGTTTCATGGTGATATCTATTAGTCAAAGTGTTACACCTATTCACATGCAGTGTCGTGCAACATTTCAAAGGCTACTTTTCTCCACTTCAGTGGTGCTTACATATACCACACTTTCAGCTTTATTCCTATCTATATTCTGAAGGTTTATATTGGGAAGTTTGTTCATATATCATTCATAGCCTGATTCCTTTTATGGACATTTTATTCCTAAAAACATGGCGACATTTCTTTTTCTCCCACAGAAATATCCAAATTCCCTCTGTAAAAACACTTGACTCTAATATGTCAACAAAATGAAATTAAAATGTAGAACTTGATTTAATTCAATCTATTCTAGAAATGTATGCAAATTAGAACAACACAATAATCCCTCATTTCCATATTAAGACTGTAAAGTAAAAAATGTAAAAAAAATGTAATAATCGTCTTAATGTAAGTAATAAACTGGAGGAAACCCCATGGCAATATCTATTAGTTATTGTTTTTACCCATGGGGTGTTTCCTATAAATGATAGAACATCGACAGTGTAACACCAAAAGCAAAATGTATATATACTGTTTAGCTTTTATTATGGCCTTCAAACTGCAATCTCTAACCCATAAAAGTATATGTTTAGGTTTACATATTGAGGAGTACCGTATACACACCATGAGCATGCACTACACATACACACAGTGGGCTGAAAAGCAGCAGTGGAAAGCACTGACCCGTGTGTCACACTAAATTTGCCATTTACTTGGTAATTGCTCTGCACTTATGTGGTTGGTTATGTTAGTGTGTGTGTGTGTGTGTGTGTGTGTGTGTGTGTGTGTGTGTGTGTGTGTGTGTGTGTGTGTGTGTGTGTGCGTGGATTAGCGCTTGTGAGTTTAGCTTGTGTCAGGAGGGTAAAACCAGCGACAGCAGAGTAAATACTTCCTGTTTTTTATTGTGTTGCTAATGTGATGGATGATCTGCACTTGACCCCAGTGCATGAGTAAGAGGTTATTGTTGCATTGATACAAAAAATAACAAAGACAGAAGAAATGTGATAAATCTGGATGATTCACTAAAAGCCGGTAAAATCAACATTGCGAACAGAGACTGAGGTTAACTGGGTAGCAGAGGAATATTGATTCAAAGTGCACAAGGCAACGGTGCAAACGCCACGCAATGCATGTGTAAAAGGTAGAGGAACTGAAGTACATGAACTGAATAGCCTTGATCCAGGAAATACCAGTGGTTTGACTCACACACAAGCTCCGAGCTTACAGCTCAAAGCAAGCTCCGAGGACCACAGTCAAGAAATATATTCCTCCTCTGTGATTGACACATGAATATTATTGTTACACCTTCGAAGGAGAGATATATAGCCTTTTTTTTCTTGTGCATTTTTTTTTATAAATGTTGACTTTAAATGTTATTCTAAAAAGGATAAAGTAAATGGCATTTTGTGTTTATTTAATATAAGTATATAATTTAAACTAAACTGTGCTATTTTCAAGTGACTAAAAGGTGTCCTGCAGTAATGCTCACAGATTTAGTACATATTTTTTACCTTTTATCTCACACACCTACACACATTCACATACTTGAATCTGCCCAGTACAATCACGGTCTGATATGCTGGTAAAAATAATGCTATTACAGGCTATATAGTAAAACAAACAATTATGAATAATTATGAATTCTCCAAAGTAATACTAATGTGCCGTTGCAGTAAATGTTGTGTTTATGAGGTGACTCAAGTGCAGTCCAGACACACACACACACACACACACACAAACACAGCCATTGTTCAGAGTGGAAAATACTGAATGCTGATGTAACATGCCGGCCAGAGTTTTTCTGTTCGCGCATTGTGTTGGTGTCAGTTGGAAAGTGAGTTACCCCATGGCTGAATGGAAAACTGTTTAACCAGTAAACATGGATGAGTTCTGATCCTCTTTTCTTTCTCTCTCTCCCTCCCTCACCTCACCTGTCTCTCCATCCATCTCTTCCTTCAACCTTGTGTTGGAGTGACTGAAGTTCCTGCTTCACTTTCCCTCATCGCCCTCCTTCTCCCTCCTCTCTGCTTCTTGAGGACAGTGCTGATGAATGACTTCCCATTGCATGAAACTATTATAGCAGGACCCCAGCTCAATGAGCACCACTTAGCTAGCCGTTAGCCACGTCTAGCATTGACTGATGGACGGCATCAGCAGCAATGGATGACCCAAATGTGACACTGAGGGAAATAAAACTGATGACACAACAGCTTTAAGCTTTCTAATCAAGAGCATGAGACAAAAGTTTCCATCAGATGTTTTTTAGACTTTGGAGCTTGTCTTTGTACAGTATGGTAAAGGATGCATCGTAGTTTGTTTGGCGGGAGATCAAAATGGCGTCGGGAGTCATCCCTTTTAATTGCTAAGCCCAGCCTCCCCTTGTTACCCTGCAACACATCTCAAGCTTTCCATTCCCCTCCATACCTTACACGGTATGCAGTTTATTGAATGATAATGATGGGATATTTGCCATCCGAATTCATAGTTATTTTGTAAACAAAAGTAAAATTTCCGGCCCGCAGCCGTGATTTTCCCAGCTGTCACTGACAGTAACAACGTGCGAATGTATCTTGATTATTACAAAAGAAGTTGAATTAATTCCTTGTAAATGTCCTTTACTAGAACAGGCCTTGCCTAAAGTTACGGTTACTGAGCTATGATTGGACAGTTGCTGTTTGGTCGATGGGCTGAAGCAAAGGGTCGACCGGTGAACAGAAGCATATACTTGATGCTGTGCTTATTTCTTGGATGGATTGCTCATGGACTCTCCTGGTCCTCTTCAGCATGGCTGGTAAAAACCGGAGGCGTCGGATGAATTTTGGGATGTGCCAGACATTGTAGCCTCAAGGCAAGGAAGTTATTTTCCTGGCCTGTTGTCACTCATCAGGACGGTGTTGTTAAAGGTGTTCAGATGGATGATTCTAAGTGGCTGCTTATTTCCATTAGCTTTGGCACGTATCCAGGTGTGTTAGATTTTGTACAGGTTTTTTTTTATGTTTATGCCCTAAAGAAAACACTCATCAAGATGATGTCAGGGTAAACACAGAAAGTGATGCTTTAGAAACCAGATTATGATATGGCTATCTCTCAAAGACATGCAATGAGAAGCAATCGCACTCTTTCACATTTACATCCACTAACACACACACACACACACACACACACGCACACACACACACACACACTCCTGCCGTCTTCAAATTGATACCGCAAACAAAAAAGGTGCCACAAGCACAAATATATACAAGTGTTTGGATGTAAACGCGTGCATAAATGCACAGGCCTATACAGACATGGACAGAACACACACACACACACACACACACACACACACACACACACACACACACACACACACACACACACACACACACACACACAGCATACACAGATTGCCAGCGTACAACAGGCATCACAGGCTTTTATCAGCGATTGTGTAGGGGGATGGCTAATTAAAAGAGCTGATCTGTATTAATCTCTAATGAGATATTACTGGATGAGACATGGAACAGTGAGCGTGCTTTTTTTATGAATGAGAGGGTGGAATGATTACTTCCTCTGACAATGAATGTTGTGAATTGATTGCTGTTACATATTGTTGTTGTGTGATATAATTTGATCTGACATGATACGGTGTTCGGTGTATGCGTATAATAGGGCCTGTATGGTGAGTGGATGCAGTAATTAGAACCGAAGCGTAGGCTTCGCTGTGTGTGTGGGCGTGTTTTTCATGTGCGCCTATGCATGTGTTTATAGTTGTGTGTGTCTATGAGGTGGGTGTTGTCTTACATGCATCACACTTTTGTGTACATGTATGTAGGTTGACAGTTATCTGCGACCAAAAAAATTAACTAATTGTTGATTATGATGTTAATTGCCGCTCCACTATCACACATACCAGAGGACCTCAATTCTATTTTCATTGAAGCACCGTCACTTGCCCAGAAGTTTGGATCAAAACTCTTCAGCGCTCATTTTTTTCTCTATTGATTTTGGTTATGCAGTAATTATACATTATTTTGGTATTTCTCACTATTTGGCCATTCTGATATAACTTAGCTGTAATTACACAGCACTGTCACACTGTGTTATTCACACTCTGCTCAGTTCTGCCTCCCTGCCCTTCTGCCGCTGTTTACCAGTGCTCGGAAAAATACAATATAATGAGATGTTTGGATGTGCATGTGTGTGTCTCCTCTACCTCAGAAAATGGCATTGAAGTGCCCTCAAGCAAGATATGTCTTTGGTTGGAATTCATTTTGATTATCATTTCCAGTTGCTATTCATTCATCTTTCACTGCATGCTATTTTTGTATCATTTCAATATCATCTTATTATACAGTACATTATGTTTATTATTTTTAGTAAATATATTGGATGATATACTGTGTTCCATTTATAAAACTGTGCTGCTTATGTCGTAGCCTTGACCTTGTTGAGTTTTTAGTGTTGTTCCTGATGTTGTTAGTCATTTTCACAGCCTCTCAAGTTTTGTCTTGCTTTTCCCACTATGTTTACAGTTTTATTAGTTTGCATGTTGAATAAATTAAACCCAACAGGAAGTGGAACAGGCTCAGGAAGGCCGTATCGTTTTGTCTGGTGGGTAATATTAGGTAAAATGTGCCATAGTTTGAGTGTGGCGGATGATCCCAGAATGGGAGCAGTGCTCTATTTCATGATCGTGATTAGATCTATGGATTAACACTAATGGGCCTCGTTCGATAGCAGAACTGGGGTAATGCACTGCCCACACTCCATACAGGGACATGCTATTTATCTGCTTGTGTGCGTGTGGTTGTTTGTGTGTGTGTGTGTGTGTGTGTGTGTGTGTGTGTGTGTGTGTGTGTGTGTGTGTGTGTGTGTGTGTGTGTGTGTGTGAGAGAGTGCGTGTTAAACAGCATTTTCCAAGTTTTTCATCATCCTGATCCCTTTACTTGCAGAGGCAGGAACAGAAGCCATTTAATGATTTTACAGTAAATCCTGCAGAAGCTGAACTACCGTCAAATATAATATACTGTAAGTACTGTAGAAATAAATAAATTAGTTTAAAGAAAGCAATAAAGCATTTCTGTGCAACGTGTAAGAGGGTGAAACAAAATCTAAATTATAGTGGGAATTTTCCAGGAAAGCAGTTAAATTGTTGCACATTAGAGGTGATTGTTTCTGAATAGTTGAACAGTTCACACCGAGGCCCGTGTTCACAAAGCTGCATAGTTCAAAGAGTTGATTTTAGTGACGAAATTCTCAGAAAATTATTAAAACGTCCCATTAGAGTAAAGGGAAGATCCTGGTGTAGATAAAAGTTCTGCACATCTTCGCCCTTAAGATAGCTCCAAAGGTGAAGAACTGTTGGAAGTGGGGAGGACTTTTAAGATGCTTAAGAGTTTCTAAAGCAGAGGAGAAAATGATGGAACGACAAAGAGGTTGTGCATATACTCGCCAAATGCTGAAAGACAATAAGTTAATGAAATGATCCCATGAATGGATTATGGGACAATGGGCTCAGACATGTAGAAAGGCCCCTCATCCTGTCTAAATCGGAACAAGTCATCCAAACTTGAGTCTCAAAGAGTCTACTTTTCATCATTCGTTATCTCTTTGTGGCGGTCCTGTGTCAATTTTTCTTTAATTTGCATCTCTTTGTGGGAAGTCATTTGTTGCCTTTATCTGTATTTTTTAGGTTGTTTCGTGTTTATTTTCAATAGTTTTGTGTCAAATCGTCTAAACACAAATCAGTGCATCTACCCTAAGGACCAAACACGGTGACAGTGAGCTAATGCTTTTTCTTAATATGCTAGATTGTTTGATTCTCATTCTTACATGAACAATATTCTTAAATAGAAGGTGACAGTTGTTGAGCACTGTGTTGATGCATTTATTATCATCAATAGTGTTGCATTCGCTTTAATCTTGAACACTGCAGTTAAATCAAATACAACAAAGAAAAGGCGTTCAATCAAATTTGATTCTGGGTTTCTTTCCAAGCTGAAATGTAAGCGAAACTAACAGCTCCATGAGCGTCTTTTTCCCTACAAACCGGCAAGTCAGTGAATTAGGAAGCACGACTAAACTTACACTAATGTCCTGTTGATTAATAGCTGTTTACATCTTCCGGGTGCTGATGGAAATAATATTTAAAATCTAAGATTAGGGCAGAAAACAGCATATTTTGTCTACCTTCTACAGTATCATTGACAGATGGCTCATGCACCAACCACATATGTATTATAAGGCCACGGTAGATGAACTGTGCATGCTGCAATAAGAAATTCAAGATTCAAAGTAATCATGTACACATGCACAACGTTTACATATTCAGGAAAACGTGAATTCTTACCCATTTATGGAAATACCCCACTAAAAAGAAGATGCAACTGTTTTGTTCAGCATGCATCACTGCATAGCTTGCATACTGTAAGTAAGCTAACCCGAGTCATACATTTTCAGGAATGTATGATGTGTGTGTGTGTGTGTGTGTGTGTGTGTGTGTGTGTGTGTGTGTGTGTGTGTGCGTGTGTGTGTGCGCGCGTGTGTGTGTGTGTGTGTGTGTGTGTGTGTGTGTGTGTGCGTCTGCTTGTGTGGATGATGGTACCTTTGCCTTCTTTTAAATAAAAATAGTGAGGGACACAATCATAATGTTCCAGAGTTATTATATGATTTGCATTTGAAATACATTACTGTCGCCTGTGAAACGGAAATATATTTCAGTCCTGACATACACACACACACCCTCTGTCGAGTCAATCTTCTGTATGTATACTGCCAAAAATCCTTGGAGCCCGTACCCTTTTGAAGGATGCGTATACTTTAAAAGTAAGTACAAACACACACACACACACACGCACACACACGCACACGCACACGCACACACACACACACACAGGTGTGAGGATTATGTTTTTAATAATTGAGATTGTTTTAATTCACACAACAAGAGGGAGCAGGGCGTGGGGTTAAGTGTTTGGTTTTAGTTGTTTGTAAAGACAAACTAACCCAACAGGGAGCTTTTATTTCGAGTGCTGTCAGTCTCTATGGGATACACACACTCATACGCACACACACTCATGGACATGGGGCCGAGATGTCTCCAGTCTCTGTTGGCAGACATGAGGATTAAAACACAGCAACAGGGAGGAAAGATAGAAAAAGAGAGGGTTCTCTGCGAACCACATAGGAAGAAAGGGAGCGTTAAAGTGAGTGAGTCTGGACGGAGGTATGGAACAAGAAAAATGAGAGAGGAAGAAGCCCTGAGAGCCCGACAGTGGTGATGCTGGTGTTTGTCCCCTGAGAGGAAAGAAATTAGAATTCTCAAACATTTATATTCCATTTATTTCATTTCAGAATGTGTGTGTGTGTGTGTGTGTGTGTGAGATACATATTTATGTCATAAGCAGGCGGAGTCAATTTGTGTGTGTCCTTCTGTATGACACATTTCTCTGCCCCATCACTCTAACCAGGGCCAAAGTACTTGCCCTACTTTATCCTAAAGAAATTCCCCTGATGCCACGTAAGCACACACATGGACGCATACTTACACACACACACACACACACACACACACCATCATTGAATATCTCTCCTCGGGAATTCCTTTCACTGGGCGTGAACCCATAATGTGAATTTATTGTTACTTAAGCCGTGCAGAAAGTTTTGAGATATGTGTCTCTGAGATTTCTGCTACACTCCAATTCAATGGTCCCAGGTTTTTTGGGTGCATTCAAAGCACCTATAATGTCGTTGGCCTCTGGATACTCCACAGATTTCACTCTGAACAGTTTTTGAAGTTACAAATGACTTTGCTGATTCAAAACATGCATTCAGTATAAAGAGTAAAAGCAGAAAGTTACTCTAAACAAAAATGTGTAGACTACTATGACCACAAACTAAATTACATTCAACCCCATTGAAATGGGGTGGCAACAATTTCTTAAAAGTTGATCTTGAAAATTAAACCAACGCTATCTGCAAGGCCAGACACCAGTGGGGAAACTCGAGGAATTGTACATGGTGTATTGGTTCTTAACTGCACTGTACAAAAACTGGTTTTAGTCTCCATCAAATTTCCAAACCCAAATCCTGAACCTGCAAAGTTCCATCTCAATTGTCCAGGTGGAAAGATAAGTTGACTTTTCAATCTAATTAGTCTTAAATAATCTTGTCTCCCAGTTCCTAATACCCACCACCCCCTCCCCCGCCCCCTCCTCCTCATCCCAAGCTTCCAGTGTATTATAGAGTTTTTATCTACTGTATTTCAACACCTTCACCTCTGAGTATTGATTTGTCCCTGAATGAAATATAAAAAAAACCCAAGGATAATAGTCCAAGTACACACACACACACACACACACACACACACACACACACACACACACACACACACACACACACACACAAATACATAGAAAAGTCTATGGGGGTCCTTTAACGGAAGAGCCGAGGAAATGACCACCCCAATGATAATAGCCTGTGTTTATCGTCCTTCTTTCCTTCCCTCCTTCTTCTCTCTTCCCTTTATTGCACATGTCTCTAAAGGTGCCTTCATGTACACAATACTCACACAATATGTGTTATGGTTGCTTTATAGTGTATTAAACTGACTCCAATGACTTTCTTCCTCTCTATTCTCCAGCCAAACTCTCTTTTCCCTCATCGGTCCAGTTTCCCCTCTTTGCCCTCCCTCCCTGGATTGCTTGCAAAATGACTATATTTTTTATGGTCTGATTTTCTTTTTCAATTCCACTCAAGCATGTTTGGCTTGCATAAGGTCAACAATGCCATTCCAACTTTGCGTGTTTTGTCATCTCACATCTTGACCCTGAATAATAATTTGCTCCTGAACAAACATTTTGCCTTCTTTTTTTTAAGTTGGAGCTGGATTTGTGGCTGAGAGCTGTAAAGATGTTCAGGTTTTTCAGCTGATAAACATCAATCCCAGTTTTGGAATTGAGCGGTAATGTCAATATGGTGAGATAATATGGGTGAGCATGGAGAAGAAGAGGAGGAGGGGAGAGATAAGGGGGGAAAGAAAGAGGTATGTGCTGACCACAAAAGGATGGAAAATGCTAGAGGAGGAAAAGTAGAAATGGAAAGAAAAGAAGAGATGTAAGCAGGCTGAGAAGGGAAGGTGGAAGGTACTAAGGAAAGCTAATTTCTTGCAACTTTCTTTTTCTTTAACAAAAGAAAATGTATCCTTGATTATGATTGGTTGATCTTCGGTCCAAACCCCAGCGAATAAATGTCACTTTGTGGCGGCTGTGTTCATGCTGACACTGCAGGCAAACCAGCTACCTGTAAGTGAATAAACCTTCTGAAAATAAACCTGTCATCCTGCAAGACAATACGTTTGGGAACATGGCTCAACTGAATGAACTTGATTTAAGTCGTTGTAACTTCGGATCCATCAGCTTGTCTCCAAGGTGCGCCACGATTTACCTCCTCTGGAGTTCATGACGCCATCCAATTAAATAAGTTGACCCACGTGACATTCCTCTCAAAAGCACTATTTACTAAGTTTCTTAAGCTGAAGATTCCATTCAGAAGGCACAAAGTTAGAAGTGGCACCTCTTCAATGGATAGTCCTGTAATTCACCAGGTTATTACACGTGTTATGTAAGTGGAGGAAAACACTAGCTGTCAATTAAAGGAAAAAGGGCAAAAAGAAGCGCTTTGGGGTGTGATAAAGGCAGCATTTGTGTTCATTACGTGTGGTTTGGTGAGTGTTCATGTGATCCAACACTCTATCATAGCCCTGAGCGATGACCCGGGCTGGCTAATTAGGCCTCGCAGATATGAATGGGTTTTATGTGTACAGCCTCACCTAGCATCATTCTGTCACTCACTGAAATGACCCTGGCCACCTGAGCACACTCCATCACCAGGCCGGACTCATATGCAAACACGTATGCAAGCGTGAATGCAGGCAGGTGCACACACACACACACACACACACACACACACACACACACACACACACACACACACACACACACACACACACACACACATGCACTGGCTTCACACACATATTGAATTTATTGAATAAGCTGCATGGGATCCCAGAGTTCATCTTGACTGGAAAGTAAATCCACACACACACACGCACACACACACACACACACACACACACACATACACACGGTATCGGTCACATTTCATGCACGCACTCGTGACTAAACACACAAACACACCATGCAAACACACACACTGTACTTTTCTGAATGTTTTTGTAGGCCATGCTTTAAATAACCTTCCAATCCCATTGGCTTATTCCCCTTGCTCTAACACCCATTCCTCCCTCGCTCCCTCTCCCGCTCCTCACCCTCCATGCCCCTGTTAGACCCCCCTGGGAGCCTGCGTAGCGGGATGTGTGGCTAATTAAGGCGACCTACGCGAACCCCGCGTGTTCGAGTCCCTCTCCTTAGAGATGTACAGTGTCATAGAGCGAGCGGCAGAGCCCATGCATGTGTGTATGTGTTTGTGTGCGTGTGTTGGGGAAGAGGTGTCAAACGTTGGAGATATCCCAGTCCCTTTCTGCATTTCTCTTCTTTTTTTTCTTCTCTCTGTTTGCTCTCTTATTCCCATCCCTTCCCTCCCTGCGTCCCGCATGTCCTCCGTCTCTTCCTCACCACAAAACTTGTCCTCCTTTAGCGCTCTCTTTGCCTTCCTTTTCCAACCAGCTCCATTCTTTCATTCTGTCCTCCTGCTTTTGCCCTCCCACCCTCCTTAGGCGACAGCAACGCCAGGGTCCCATTGCTGCTGTTTAATTAATTCTTTTCATTGTGTAAATCAAAAACGGAGCTTGTGTCCTTGACTTGAGAGCTCTCGAGCATGCACGAACGGCACAAACAAACTGAGGGGGCCGAGCGCCTCCGTCTCCCAGGAGGAGGCTAAAAGGATCTGCAGAAAGAAGAAAAGGAAAAGAAAAAGAGAGGAAAAAGTTGCTCTACTTTGTAGACGGAAGATTGTCTTTCAACGGGAGGAAGGGGAGTAGTGGGTAAGGGGGGTGATAATAATAATATAACCCAACCGCCGGACAAGAAGTCAATACTGGCTGATTCGGCTAAACCCCGGAATATGTTTTTTACTTCTGATGCCAATGTTTTCTAAATGTTCACTTTCTAACAGCATCAATCATTTCAGAAAATGCCAAAGACTGAAATACAGTGATAATCCCAAGGCAAGTGTATTCATATAGCAGCACATTTCTAACCTGACCCACCAGATGGTTTGATACATAGAACCGTCTGAGAACCTGTCACTAGAAACAGTTTGGAAGAGGGCAGGCACCTTAAAAAAATACACTGTAGGTGATTGGATGATCCATCTGTCAATTAAACTCTTGCCAAAGTGAATATAGGAGACGGGGGAGGGAAAGACAATATGGTGCTGGGGACTCCAGTAAGCTCTTTGACACGCCATTCATAACCCTCTCTGACTAATAAGAACTTACATTTTGAGCAAATTGTATTGTTAATAATACAATAAAGACAGAATATAAAAGGAGTAAGAAGAGAAGTACTGATGTGCAGAAAACATTGGCTAAGAGTAGATCCATGACTTTGCTTTGGCTGAATGTTTTTCACTTTAATGGCCAGCTTATAGAGAAGGGGAGAGGAGCAGTGGGATGGAGGGGGAGGGAGAAACCAATTCTACGTCCTTTTCTTTCATGGCTCTGGAGAATGCTTTTTTTCTCTTGCAGTGAGCAAGAGGATGGGAGGAATGGCGACAGAGGGAGTAAAGGATGCCGAAAGAGGAAACGGGCAGCTGTTTACTTTTCATGGTTGTCAAAGAGAGACAGAGGGAGGCCATGATGGGGATTGGAGGGGGGTTGGGAGATTGAATGTTCTTCACCGTGAGGCTCTTGTGCATACATGCCTTTTTTACCACCAAGCTCAGCGTGAGGGCAGGATGGAGAAGGAATAGGAGACAAGAGTGCACTCTGGTTTTCTTTGGTGAATTCCTTTGAGAACTGGGAAGGGATCAGATTAAAGGTTGCATTCTTAAATCCATTTATTTAGTTATTCATTTGATGTAATGTTTCAGGAGACGACTTGCCACTCAAATGGCATCACAGCTTGGCAGCGCCACGTCCCCTGGGCTCTCTGTTGACTGAAGCTCCATGTTTCTGGTGGCAGTCTTGTTCATTCAAGGCCCCAATGACACAGTTCTCCTTTACATTTGTTCCAAATAAACTTAGTTTGCTCCTGATAAAAACACATCACTTCCTGTGTGCCAGTTTATTTTTTCCTGCAAAAAGTTATCCAATTTACCATGGCTTTATTTCTTCCAGAATGGCGACCGATGTTTACACCCATTACACCATTGGTAATGTTCATATAGAGACCGTCTTGGCGGTGCATCTTTATTTTAATACATTCTGCTGCAGTCATGGCTGCTATGACACGGTGAAAGCTGCAAACCTTATCTGAGTTCAACACAGTTTTAATTTCCGCAAGTACAGGTTTCACTAGTTTGATAAATTGCATTAATATCAAAATCATCACAAAATGTAAAAACTCATGCAGTCAAGCATTCATGGATCCAGTGTGCATGTCACTTGTCTTATGACCTGATCTTCTGACATTCATTTGATTCTTAATTGTATTTTGAGTAAGTGCGTTCTCCATCTTTTTAGTAGCTGTATGGCTGGAGCCAACACATTGTTCTGCTCTGACAGAAGCAAGAGCTTGCCTCAAATTTAATATTTTACCTCGACCCTCTTTTAGCGTTAAATTGCTGTTTAATTTATTTTCCAACATTGCAATACAATGTCCATTCATATCAACTAAATCTTGGTAGTTATTTTTTATGATTATGTTTATGTGCTCAAAGTACATGGTTTAAGAAGTCAGGGCATGTGTTTTTTCTTTTGTTTTTTAACTTTGCTTTAACAAATAACAACTTAACCTAAAACAAAAAAAACTGAAAAAAAAAATTCATTTGTGCATGGCAATAGTGTTGAACACCAGCTAGTCCTCCTCAAAGTCAATGTTCCCTTACACACATTTCTTCTTAAATTATTTTCTTGACCTCATGACTTTTGCATTGAGGTCAAGTAAAAGCAGACAGGAAATCAATAAGGACATAAAATTCAGTTCTGGCTTATTCCTCTCTTGAGGAATACCCCCGCCTATTTTTTTTATAATTTTGAGATTCAAGCCTCTGAGACCTGGAGCTCTAACCTCCAGTCTCCCGCTGCTCTGTCTTTTTCCACACGCAAGTTGCCACATCATCCTACCCGCAGTGAGAAACATCAGGTGTTTGACAATGAAAAAAAAAAAAAAAACTTTTCCACGTAGGTTTGTTTTTTTGCTTCCTGATGTGACTGAAAACCTTCCTTCTCTTCTCGCTGTCAGTAATGGGTTCCTCCTGTCAATAAAAGGTTCAACTGTGTTTCATAGCTGACAACAGCACCTGTCCTCACAACTGATGCTTCTCCATCTTTCTTTTTTCTCTTACTAAACCCTTCATCTTCCCATCACTCCTCGGTCTTTCTCTCCCTCTGTTCTTGTACTTGTTTTTTTCCTGCTTGGTTCCTGTTTTTCAACATTATTTTTCTTCTTCTGTTTATATGTGGCTCATTCTACCTCTCCTTCTCTCTCATTATCTATTTCCATCTCCGATTCAGTTCCTTAACAAGCTGCTTCCTGTCTGTCTGGCACAGCTGTTGATTACCTAATTACCTTGCCTTTCACGCACACACACACACACACACACACACACATACACACACACACACACACACACACACACACACACACACACACACACACACACACACACACACACACAATTACACACACATTAACACACAAATACACAAACCACCCCTCTCTGGCACACACAAAGAAAAAGATTGCTCGGGCTACAGCCATTGTTTGTAATCAATCATAAACGGAATGCATTTATATTGCGCTTTTTGAGTCTGCTGATGACTCAAAGCGCTTCACAACACATGCCAACATTCACCCTTTCACACACATTCATACACCGATGGCAGAGGCTACCAAGCAAGGTGCCAAACTGCCGGTTCAGTGTCTTGCTCAAGGACACTTTCTCTGGAGGATTGAACTAAGAACCTTCACACACCGTCTGTGTGACACTGTCAGTGACTCTTTTACGACAAAATAAACATGTCTTGCCAATGTTTAGCTAATCAATAGAGGGTACATTGACATATGTAAAGGACGAAGCCACGGTATGAAGAGTGGAATTATGTTATCGTTGTTTTTGGCCAGGAACATTTACATTTGCTCCAATATGTTTCACAGTTTAGCTCTTTATCCCCAGTGTTGATCTCCAAATGCTCTTTAATGCATGATAATGTTGAGGGGGAAAAGTTACCTTTTATTGTCAACATAGAAGAAGTGGTAATGTTCTGTTGTCTCCTCAAGACCAAGAGCAGCCTCTGGGTCCATTTCTTGATTTGTTTTGCTCAGAGAGTTTTGTTTTATAGTTTAATTTATTTGCATGAACAAATGGCAAGACCTGAAAAAAAGAAGATGTGCAATCTGTGCAGGTGAGACATAAAAACCCCAATTGGTGCTGCAAAATATCTCACCCCTGAAGGGAGAAATAGAAGACAACAACCAAGCACATAACATCAAACTAAACACAAGGGAGAATGGACAAACAGAATCTATAAATAGCACGCAAGGACAATAAAGCTTCGCCCTAGAGCTGAAAAAGTGATAGTAGTATAAGGGTTTGAGAGATGTGTGTGTTTTAGGCCTAATGTAAATTTAAAGAGAAAGAAAGGAAGAAAGTGTGTGTTGCTCTTCCTCCTTGGTGTGTGTGTGTGTGTGTGTGTGTGTGTGTGTGTGTGTGTGTGTGTGTGTGTGTGTGTGTGTGTGTGTGTGTGTGTGTGTGTGTGTGTGGTGATATGCCAACACTTATTCTGTGGTATTTTACTGGCATATTTCCCCATGTTTGCAAATATTGGTTTGAACTGGAACAATATGTAAGTGTTACGACAAATGTTTTTCAGATTAGATATTGACTAAAGCCAGGCCAATGACGCAAGTTTGTTCACAAGCCAACAAGTAAAATCCATTTCCGTCCCTCTATCTCTCGGTCTTCCCCTCACTTTTTCTTGCTTCCTTTTCGATCTCATTTCTCCGTCAGCCAAGTAATTAAATTCAAAGGTGCTGTTTTGGCATGAGAAAGAGTACTGAGTTGCTTATTGCCAAAGAAAACACAACAAATAGCGGATAAAATATCAACTATTAGATGAAATGACAACTCTGTCCCAATTTAGCCTTTCACGCCCTCCCTCTCTAGCACTATTGACTTTTCAACCTTTTTCTCTCGCTCCTCTCCTCCTGTTGGTATCAGTGGAAACTTATTTCTCTCTCTCTCTCTCTCGCTCTCCCTCGCTCTCCCTCCTCTCTTGATGATTAAAGGTTCTGATTATGTTTGCCAGGATACCCATTAGCTTGGACACATGCAAAGGCCTCTGACCTCCTTTCCATTACACGCAGACACGTTCACAGTTCGAGTTTGGTTCCCAACATAACCCACAAACATACTCAGAGACCCACATTTAGGCATGCTTCCACACACTTACACCGTTACACACACTAATGCCCTTGAGACTAATTATCAGTCAGGTGTGTCTTCTTATATTTATTTGGGCCAGTGAGGTGCTAACAAGCATTCCGCTTCCTCTTTTCTCGATTTTGCCATCTGTCTGCTTTTTTCATTCTCTACTTACTCCTGTCACACCATTTTCCTCTCTCTCTCTCTCTCTCTCTCTCTCTTTCTCTCTCTCTGTCTCTCTCTCGCTGTCTTCTTCCTTCTCTACCAGACATTGCTGAGGCAGGGGTTTTGCAGGTTGTGTTTCGTGTCAGATCCAGTGAAAAACTGCCAGAGACAAGGGGGTTAAAAAGAAGTGCTATGCTGCATTAAAATCAGACAGGTGTGGTTTGGTAGACGACTGCTGCAAGTTTTATTCAAGGCAAATGGTCTCAGCAGCCTTATAGTAGTCTCAGTGATGTAGTGCCAAACTAAACGGTGCATGGACTATGACCTCCAGTTGGTGACAAATAACCGCCAAAAGTCCAAAAATAAACAGAACTCAAAGAGCTAAGCACATCACAATGCTTAACACCAAAGACTATATAAGTAAATGGACGACGCGTCTCCACTTCTTACCACTGTGCAAAAGTGAAGCCAAAATATCCCTCTGCCATCGTGCTCTTTACCACCCGAGCCAATCATATGATGTCTGCTTCACTACATTCATGATCAAATTTTTTACAGACTCCTGTGATCATTAAATATCATCTGCGTGTGGATTTAATGTCAGTGGAGATGTTGCTAAGCTAGCGAGTGACACCGTCAGTGACTGTCAACCATCCAACCCTGTCTCCTAAACATTACGTTCCCCCAGAACTAATACGCATTCCCAATTACGTTTGATCAGAAACGTATCTCCTCCCTGATTAGGTTTGTGTTTGACGTATTACACATACGTTTATAATCGTGTGTTTGTGTTATTGTTTTCTTGCTTTATTTAAGCATATTTTAATTTTCAAACTCTGCGGAGAAAAAAGAAAAGAGGGGCGGGGTGAGGCCAGTGACAGCCGGCCGGCCCGGGCCGGGCGCCGGCCGCACCGGGAGCCCGAGAGTCGGCCGCACCGGGAGGACCGGAGCACCGGCCGCACCGGGGCTCGGTGTTCAGACGCTTGGCGCCGCCGTCGGTAACAGCCTCCTTCGCGCCGGCTCCGGTCTTCTCTGAGTCGGGTTGTTTGTGAATGCAGCCCAAAGTGTGTGATAAACTCCATCTAGTGCTGTAAACCACTGCGATCATCAGCAGACACTCGGATCTCTGTGGTCACATTAAGTGCAGAATCCTCCGTGAAAAATATTCAAACGGGCGGAAGGAGTCACGGGACCCAACATCCGGTTTTCAAAATACTAGCTGATATGAATGTGTTCAGAACATTTCTGACCACATCCAAACATCTTAACTGTAACAGTACGTTGTGTTTGACTTATTACAATATTTTTGTAAGACCAGTACAGTCTGACGGCGGCGCCAAGCGTCTGAACACTGAGCCCCGGTGCGGCCGGTGCTCCGGTGCCGCCGGTCCCCCCGGTGCTCGCCTCCCGGTGCGGCCGACTCTCAGGCTCCCAGTGCGGCCGGCGCCCGGACTGGGCCGGCCGGCTGTCACTGGCCTCACCCCGCCCCTCTTTTCTTTTTTCTCCGCAGAGTTTAAAAATTAAAATATGCTTAAATAAAGCAAGAAAACAATAACACAAACACACGATTATAAACGTATTTGTAATACGTCAAACACAAACATAAAAACAATAAAACTAAAATACGCGTATAATCAACATACGTGTTTAATCAACATATACGTGTATAATCAACGTATGTGTAATATGTCAAACACAAACCTAATCAGGGAGGAGATACGTTTCTGATCAAACGTAATTGGGAATGCACATTAGTTCTGGGGGAACGTAATTTTTAGGAGACAGGGTTGAACCATCAGGCCTATAAGACCTTTGAGTTGGTCCGTCATGGCGAGTTGTCATGTTGTCCATTCCTATATACACTCTACGGTTGGCAGAATGAAGTTCATTAATGAAGTTAATGTCCTTAACATGTAATCTTCTATTCGAGTCACGTTTCCCAGGCTCAATGGAATGACGTGCAAATGTTAAACATTTTAATCAACTTGATTTCTTAACTGTATAGAAACAAATTGTCAGTTAATAATGCAATCATTTCAATAACTGTTTTTTCCAGCCACCTAGTTACACAACCTTTTATTTCTGCTTTGTATCGACATTTATACATGCATACTTCCTTTCGTTTTCAAACAGATGTATTAGCTGTGCCTGCATGTTAGTGTGCATATGTTTTTATTCAGTATGTGTGAAGATGTGAAACCATGTTAACAGCCTAAATAAGAGAGGTCGGTCAAAGTTGACCCCGAGCCATCTTTCTGCTTGGCCTCTTCTGTCTCGTAACACATGTGCAAACTTACACTCCATAACACATACAGTACATTTGTACTCACATGCAGTCAGATGCCAAGACATATGTACAAGCTTGTATAGACTTAACTGTCTCCGCAGTGACCTCACATGCATGCATGATGGGTAAGCGTGCCTCGTGAGCGGAGGCAGTTCTACAGCACCAGAATGAACTATCTGTCACTGTTCACCTCTCTACTCCTTCATCACCGCTGCTATACTCTAAACCACATGCAAATGTGTTTTATAATGGCCCATTGTTGCATCTGCTGTACAAGGTCTGTACAGTAGCTGTAACTGCTGGAAGCCATCATTATATTATTCCTGATGTGGAAGGTTAGTAATCCTGATTCTGACTCTTGTGAGTATAATCAAGGTAAGCCTCCAGGGAATTTGTAAGTCTATGCAATGACCCCTTAAGTGACCTGAGTGTGTGTGTGTGTGTGTGTGTGTGTGTGTGTGTGTGTGTGTGCATGCGTGCGTGTGCGTGTGTGACCTGAGCTAGCTGGCAGAGGACCAAAGTGTGGCCGAAAGTTCGCCCCCTCAGGCTAAACATTTCTTCCGCTCTGATTAGCACATTAGCATGACCCAACAAATGGCCAGGGACATTAGCATGGGAGCTAACAAATAGGGCATTGACCGGGGCTTTTGGTGACATTGTATGCTAGTTCATTGTTAATCGATGGAATGCTAAATAGAGGTAAGTGGCTGATAATGTGCTTTTAGGGAGAGCATGGTGGGAGGGTGGAGGATGCTAGTGTGTCAGAGAGGAGAGGAAGAGTTTTAACTAGAATATGACCTCAGGGCAGAGGACAGTGACCAAATAGAGGAGGTAGTTAAATAAAACATAAACGTTTTGTGTACCAAAAAACACACACACTCCTTATGCATATGTTTTTTTTTTCCAATAACAAATTTATGTTTTTTTCATTTCATTTTCATTTCAGCTCCTTTTCTCATAATCAGTGTACTTTGATGCTAATCTGCTCATTTGCCATGCAAATGAGCAGTTTCTAAAAGTTTCCGTGTCTTTGCCACGAACACCAATAAGCTTTTTCTTCTTGGAGTGTTTTTAGAGACAGAAAGAAAACTTCTACAAGATCAGAGGGTGTAGCGAGAAAGAAAACAATGGCGTCGCTGCTCTTATTCTGACACAGTTTAAGGCCTCCGTGATGAAAAGGGGATTTACGTTGAGACTTTTAATCCGTCGTGCTGATGTGTGTTGGGTTGCAATGCCCTCGAGCAAGGCACACGCCCTGGATTAAACGCATGTGATCCTCACTGACAATCTTTCTCTCTCCTCCTTTTTTTACGTGCGCATACAGTAAGTGTGTATGCGGGGAGAAACGCATGTACTAGTAGATGACGCGTGCACTCACACACACACACACACACACACACATGCAGACAGTCAGACTTATGCACAAGCACGCACTTGTTCCACCTTTATACTTTGATTTAAAGGTTCATGGAAGATTTATCCTCCTACATTTTCTTTGTCTCACACAAACACACACAGACACACACTTGTTCACCCTTTGAAACCTGTACTTAGAAGTTCATGGGAGATTAATTCTCCTACTTTTTTCCTTTCACATACAGCAGTGCTTCCCTCTCAACTTCTCTGTCGCCTTGTTAAGTCTCCTATCACACAAATACCCACACGGATAATAATGCATCCAGTATGTGCACAAGGATTCACACTTACTGGTTGGTTTTACCAATTTTTCAGATCAATGAGATCACAGTTCACACTCCTTTCTGTCCCGTTGAAACAAAAAGTTGTTGTTTGTTGCTTGAAAAATAAAACAAACTGCAGTTTGACCATGATTTTGCTGTGGTGTTGCATTTATAAACCTCTCAGCATTATTCGTGGTTATAGTGTATGTTTAAGTCACCAAAACAAGACAAAAACCTTTCATTCTACCTTACAATATCCAATTATCTCTAGATGCTTTCATCAGGAAAATGTTTTGGCAGTGTCAGAACTTCGGCAGCCATATCGATCTTTAGATTGCCTCTGGGGCTCTAAAAGGTTTGAATCACTCACAGTGTTTGCTGTGGTGGGTTTTTAATATTTTGGAGGTCGTAAAACGCTATAGAGAGGCCAGTGTGGACCAATCATCAGCTTTCATCACTGTATTGGAGAGTGCTGAGGTGTATTTTTGGGGAGGGAAGGAACTGTACTGCAAGAACACATTTAAGGCCCTCGTTCCTGCTGTTGAAATGTAGGTAACGTTCTTAAAAAGGGTTCCTGCTGTGAAAACTTGCTTTATATGACACACTTATCCGCAAAGAAACCAGACAGAAAAAGGTAAAGACAAGCACGAAGACATACATATTTAGTCCACAGGAAAACACATGTATTTGATCTGTGTTTTCCTCTCTGGGCCTTCTGTCTTGTCCGAATGTCTGACTCTCCTCTCTCTACCTCTTATTATCGCCTCTTGCTCTCTCACTACAACCAAGTCCCTGTTTCTCTCTTTCGCCACCTCCTCTTGGCTCTCATTTCTCTCTCCTCCCCTCTTTCTTACACACACATACAGATTTGCAAAGAGCTCTCTGTTCCTTCTCCTAATTTTCCCTTCTTCCCTCTCACTCCCGCTACCCCCGCACTGCGCTCTCCTTACTCTCGCTTCTCTCTCGCTGTCTTCCTGCCTGCCCTCATTTTTCATCAGTAACTAATGGTGCTGGACTCACCACTTAGGCTCAGCAGAAGTGTGTGCATTTGTTTCTTGAAAAAACGTTTTTTTCCCCCCATAATGAATAAAGCTCTTACGGTCGCTAAGCTTCAAACTGGCGACTCAGTGAAGATGCCACTTCTAAATGCTCCGCACAAGCTCGAAATCAAAGTTTTTTTTTCTTTTAAATTAAATCGGGTGAAAAAGATCAGATTGCTGCACAATCAGAATCAGAAACCGTTTATTTGCCAGGAATGTTTACACAAACGAGGAATTTTTCTAGGCGGAAGGTGCATACATTAGACATGAGACGAGACAAACAACAATCAACAATCAACGACAACAACAGTGCAATGGGTATTAAATTAAGTATAAGATAAAGTGCTCAGACAAACAGATAACGTTAATGTACGTGTATGTTAAAGTGACGATCCGGAAAGTATAAAGATGCGGCTCCTGATTAATCAAGACATTCAGGAGGTTAAATGCAGGTAAAACACTATCATCCCCCTTTGAAAACATTCAACAAGCAAGGCGCTTAGCTTCTCCAGACTGTGGTTGTTCTGAGAGCTTATGCTGCATACATGTGTGAAAGTTGATTCTTGCTCAGTCAACAATCCCAAAGTAAAGAACGTTTTAAAAGAAAAGACTGTGCTGCTGCTTTCACTCCTACTAATTCTTCAGAAGTCAGGAGGAAGTGAGGTATTGATGGACGACAAATCTGCTTCCAACTTGCACTTTCCCTCAGTGTGTGTGTGTGTGTGTGTCTGTGTGTGTGTGTGTGTGTGTGTGTGTGTGCGTGTGTGTGTGTGTGTGTGTGTGTGTGTGTGTGTGTGTGTGTGGCATTGATCTCCTATAAGAAAGCAGCTCCTATAAATTCAATCAGTCCTATCCATTCTCCGGTTGTTGACTTTTAGCTGCCCGGCTCCCACCTTGAGAGGCACGGCTACTTTTATGGAGATAGGCCATTCATTTTCTTCTCCCTGCCTCTTCATTCTTCTTTTTCACCCGCACGTTGACTTTTCATTTTCTGTCTGCCTCAGTGTGTCTGTGATTTGTTATTTATCTTTTCTCATGTGGTAGCTTGCAATTCCCAACTCCAACGACGTCTCTCGTCTCCTTCAACCTCAATGACACCAAGAGAAACCTCTGGCAATCGCTCTGTTGCGTTTACTTTGAGGCGCGACTCAGTGAGGAGCCATTTGTACGAATAGTTAGTGAAGGATTAAATAGACAGATGGCTAATATTGTATTCCGGGGAAGGAAATTAAAAAGTATTTCACAATTATAAAGAAAATATACAAAAAGCTTAGAAAACAACAGTGCCATCTACAGCATGATATCACTATCACTATAGTTATAGTGCATCAAACACTGATAGCACAGTATAAACGCGGGTACCCCACGTTTCATCTTTTTGCCTCCATGGCATGGCAGACACACATGTATGCCATGATGACGAGGAGAATCTGTCTGCAATCTTCATCATTTTTAAATGCAAAAAAAATAATTACGTTTGCCTGATAATATTGTTTATCTGTATGCATCCACTGGCCTGGTTTTAACCTTCAACCGTTGTCCAGGGAAACTTGGCTGAGCCCACATGCCTGTCTGAGCTACAGCCAGCATAATATTTACACACTTATACAGACACATGTGAGCTGCTTCTGCAACCAGTCAACAACTGCTGGATACGTTGTCTTTGGGCAGCTGCTTTGTGTAAGGGCACTGCACTGGTACTGTGGATGCTGGTTATGGTGGATGACAGGAAATATGTAATGCACTTGGCCATGGTGCCACAAACTGGATCAGAGTTTAATCTTGGGAGGGCACTGCGTCCTGGTTTTCTCTGCTTTCAGGCAGTCCAAACTACATCCAAAAGAACATTTAAGGTCTGTGCAGTACCAGAGAGCTCTTCCTCCCTTATGGCAGACCTCATGGCAATGCTTAAGTTTAGGAACCTGAAAGCTGGAGGATGAATATGTCGAACTCCTGAATGTTTTGGGGCTGAGGGAAGTACAGTGGGAGAAGATCTGGGTATTTGTTTTGAAATGCCATTGGCGCCAATGTGTTTGCCTGGAAGCATTAAGGAGTTTTGGTATTCACAGCTGCTCCTTTTTCCATCTGTTATGTGTGTGTGTGTGTGTGTAAGCTGCTAAAATTGTGAATCTGACTTAGTCGTCTTCTGTGCGAAGCCCAAAAGAAGCCCAAAACCTCTTCACTGTCACTCTCCCCTCTCTCTGTGTCTCTCACTGTCTCCTCCATAAAGTGACCTGTCTGCCCGCCGCTCTAATCGACAGTAAGTGTTCTAATGCCAGAGGTGTCAACACACACGAAGTGTCCCAGCATTTACTTGCCAGTTGACTCCAAGAGCCGCGTGTAGGAGTATGCGTGTCTGTGTATTAGTGTGTGGACAGAGACCTTTCTGAAAGCCGGGCTCTACCTTATACAGGACAGACAATGTTGGCAGGAGCCGTCATAGGAAATGCAATAATGCAAACACACAAAAAGGCACACATGATGCGGTGTTCGGAGGTTTTGCATAACCCCTTTCTCTTGAATCCTTTATGTAATTTGTATTTCCCCTTTCACCCGCAACTCCTTTTCCCTTTTGTTCCTTTCTCCTTTCTCCTTCCCCTCCCTGACCCAGGTAGTTTGATTGACAGGGTCACTGGTGTGAGCAGGGGAACTGAACCCTGCAGGCTCGTTTCACACTGTGGCCAGACCACTTACCATCTGACATCGGGGGCTTCTGGCGTCTCACAGACACACACACAAACTGGAACGTGAACAGACCCACGGACTGCATGCTTGCACATGTGCCCACACATGCATAGAAACCCTCAACTGCACACACACACACACACACACACACACACACACACACACACACACACACACACACACACACACACACACACACACATAAGTGACTGCGGAAAGTCGTTCAGCTCCTCTAAAGCTGCCATTGTTGCAGAGTGACAGACGGAAATTTAACCCAGTGTCCTTGATGGGAAGCGGAGGTACAGCAGTGCTCCGTCTTTCTCTCTCTTTCTATCCATCTATCTTTCTGGCCCCTACTGCTCTCCCAACTCCTATTCAACCTTTCTCTGCTGCTATCACTCTTCCTTTTCCATCTTTCTCCCTGAATCCAACACACATGCACACACACACACTCGCACACGGACCATCTCACCCCACCTCCCTCCGAGCTGTCAGGGAGAGGAGGCGGAGAGGCAAAGAGCCTGGCCTTCTGGGAGTTGGTGTTTTATTTTTTTATTTTATAAGGCCTGAGTGGGCCATTGGTCTGCATGGCTGACAGGCCGGATTTGATACTTGGCCTTATTCAGTCAGTCTGTCAGCTCCGCCCAGCCCAGCACATCATGACACGGCTCAGATGCCCCTGTGTATATTATTAGTGGCTAAATATATACGCAAGGCACAATCCCAAATGACGATTCATTGGAGGGAGGAAGGGATGTGTGTAATTGTGAAGGGGAGGGCGTCAGGCTTTGTCTGTTGGAAAGTAGACCTCTAAAGGCCTCTGTGAGGTGTGTCAGTACATCTTAAATTAGCATGAACTTTTACTGAATGTCCTGTAACAGTCTTTATGGGGCTCCTCTGTCTTTGCAGTCAGAAACACATACACACTTAAAGAGAGACTAAACCCACATGACCATAACCATGTATAATGAGCCTTCTGAGAAATCGCTTAGCCGTATGTATTTCACACCGCTTACGGATTATGTGGAGAACTTACAACTAAAAAGTAGCTCTAGTAGTAGTAGTAGTGATACAATACAGGAAAGCAAGTGCGTTGATATGGGTGGATACTGTACATTTACCTTGAAGTTCCAGGAAATTACCTGTTGTGAATGTTGTTTATTCTATTGTATATAATAGCGAAAACCAGGTGTTACTAATTAACATCTGCTCTGTTCGATTCAAGTGTTCCAGTGAGCCTCGACGATGAGCCAGCAGCACAAAGGACTCTGAAGCAGCTAATTGAAATTCAGCCATCATTAATAGTGCAATATACAGGATTCAGAGCATTCCTTCAGCAGCAAACACATATTTGCTATGTAAAGATATAGTGAATTAAAAAGTCTACCTGAAAAAAATAATCGAGTGTGTATCCCCCATGTTGAGAGCTGTTGAGAAGCAATAGAAATGCGTACCATCCTGAATATTGCACCTTATAATTTATACCTGTGGTTTTATTGTGCCAAAATAAACAACTGTAAAAGGACTGTTGATAAACCCTCAGCCAAAATGTTGTGCTGGCCTCAACTTTAAAGATCTGCACACACCTAGTCGGGAGTATTCAAGGACTGTGGCTGATTAGACTTCTACTTAGTTGAGGAAATGCTGGAAATTACAGGATGTCACTAAACTCCATGCACACAAGCTGCTGTTAGAGCGGTCACCGCTCCCTACTTATTAAAATAATGAACAGAGTAAGACTTCTGCTTTTGCTTCTGGTGGGATTGACTTCTTATTAGAGGACTTATTAGAGGGTTAGAGGACTTATGTCTCAACAGGATTTGGAGAAACTTGTCCATGCATTTATCTTCAGTAGACTTGACCTCACTAAGACCAGGAAAGTGGATCACATCACTCCTGTGCTCTTTGCACTGGCTTCTTGTCCAACAAAGAATTGACTTTCAAATCCTGCTTTAATTGAACCAGATTCAAGGATATCAATCAATTTCTGCATCTCACTGCAGTGCAACTTTTATTCTATTTTTTGACTGTTTTAAAATGAATGTTCCTAATTGTTTTAAAATCTTGTTTCCTTCTGAATTATGTTTTGATGCGTTTAATGGTTTTATGTGAAGCACTTTGAATCGCCTTGTTGTTGAAATGTGCTATACAAATACACTTGCCTTGCCTTATATTGTTTATATTGTATGAGCAAAGAAGGGAGGACCCTATTGGCTGCAGCACCAGTAAGGACATTGATAGAGAGAAATGACAGTACAGTGACTTGTGCAATGCTGTTGTTTGTCTGCGAGCCACTTAAAAATTGCAAGACACCAAACCAAAGGTTGTTTAAGTAAAAACACAGAGAAAAGTAAGATTTACTAAGTTCATTTATACGTTTCACTAGACCAGAGACATCTGTTTTATTTGTACCTTTTTATACAAATCTAATCTGTGTTGTTTGTTGCCCTGTAAAGCAGCTTTAGGAGCTTTGATGGGGTCCCAGTCTCCTTTGAGCATCTCCTAATTCGCTACTTTTGACTCTCCTTTTACCCTTCTTCCCCACTCCCTATCCCTGCATCTTCTTAACATATTTTAATAGTAAAGTCTGATAGCAGTGGGCTGGTCTTTTAACTGTGCTCTTCTCCTGCCCTCTCTGCTCACTTTTCTCCTCTAACCAGTGTTTTCCACTCTATTTGTTGTGATAAATGACTGTTAGATGTGATTTCCCCAAGATCATTTCTCTCTCAGGGCCACACACCATAATTAGACGGCATGATTAATAATTCATTCTTTCTCTTTTTTTCTCCTTCAGAGTCTCTGTCTGAGTCTGTATGTGTGTATGTGAGTATGTGTGTGTGTTGGGGAGGGTGCAGAAATCTATCATACAATATAAACCCAGCGATTGAGTCATTTTCCATTCTGATGCCAAAACAATAAAAACGTTATGATAAAAACAATGAAAATGAGTTCAGCGCAGAGACAAAGAGCTTACCCGCCAGTGTGCCACAAAGAAGACATATCTAAAGTAATGACAACACAAAGGAGTTCCCCCAAAGACACGGACACACACCAGTGTGAGTTTCTGAGAGGGAGTGTGTGTCTCTTCATCACCTCGCCTCCAGATAATTGATTTAATTCTTCAACCAAAAAAAGATTAAAACATGTAACACAAGTGCAATACTATAGGAGAAAATGAGTATGAGTATAAGTGTGTGTGTGTGTGTGTGTGTGTGTGTGTGTGTGTGTGTGTGTGTGTGTGTGTGTAATGTAATGCCCTCAAAACTGTCTGCGTCTATTTACAACATTAACAACCATGATTAACATTCCATTCCTAGAAAGGAGTCTCCTACAGGGAGATGAGTGGGATGAGTGGGGAAAAAAATGTAATCCATTTTAATACACATTTGTATGTAAATTCAGGTTTTTGTAATCAGAACCAACGTGTTAAAACAATTTTGTTAAATGTGCCCATTTACAACACTTCCAATTTTCTTCTCTGTATTTTTACTTCAAATTAACCTGAAATGTACAGAATAGATTATAACCATTCTGCTTAATTTGTTTATTTAAAAAATATATACCTAAAAATATAAAGAGCTTTTCTTACACTACTTTTCTTACACTTTTTTGTAAATAAAATGTCTTAACAAGTGGACATATTGTGTCTCGTCGATGGGCCTTTATGGGCCTTGAGCCCCCTGGTCTACACCGTATCCCTGCTATAGCATTCAAGCAGAGGACTGCAAGCCAGTCAGTGCAACACAACACACAAACTTTAGCTACTTACTCCTCTGTTTTATTGTGATGTGTTTCATTAAAGAACATCAAGAGTCTTTACTATTTTTATTTCTCAAAAATTCCACACATCTGGTTATAATACAATGGCAAAATATTTCTTCTTCCTCCTTTCTTTTGTTTTTGTCGTTATCGTACCATTTGTTATGTTGACTGGTGTAAGAGTTTCTTCTTTGTTTCACTTCCCTCTCTCGGCCCTCGCCATTTCTTTTATGTTCTTTGTTGTTTACTTTTTGCAACACTGTAACATCAGCTTGACTAATTGATGTCTTTACATCTCCCCAGTACATATGCAATAAATTAAATTCTTTATTTCCACAATCAGATTGGTATATATTTCTTATCCAGAGTGCAGGGAATATAATAAGTAAACATAACTGGTTGTTAAACTGTAGGGAATCCACTGGAGGAAAGTTTGTACTGTAGTCACGACCATGTTTGATTTGGGATCATTACAAACGATTAAAAAAATGAGACTTTATGCAGACTATTTTGCATATGCCACGGTTAATGCTCACTGTGGGAATTGAGCCCTATTCAAGCAAAAAGCCACAAGATGCAGATTGCTTAAAACCCTCTTGGCTCTGCTACCTCATTGTAAATCACAGTGTGGAGTGGATTAGTGCTTTTTATAAAACACACCAATGTGCTAAAAGGTCTACATTTCTATTTTGTTTCCGCAGTAAGTAGCAGCTACATGGTGTGCAACTCGGGGCTAGCAGGAATCCCCCAGTAACGATTTTAGTTTTAAGCGACAGTAATTAAATGTTACCACGATGACGGGTATTGCTTTGCTTTTGTTGTACAACTCTCCCCTCCCCCCCCCCCCCCCCACACACACACACACACACACACACCAAACAGAACAGAAACCCAGAAACTGCTCCAGGGATCTGTTTTTTAGGTGAGCACGACCTCTGACCTCCCCAGATGGGGTAAATGAAAAAATAGGCATCAAATCAAAACACGACACACTCGAGCAGAAACACCGTGATCATAGTTTGGAGGTGTAATGGTCTGGATCCTTGCTCACCATGCTACAAATAGCCTGGCATTATATATTTTTCCCTCCAACATTTCTCTGCCATTGCTCAAATAAATTAAAGGAAAAAAAATATAATTTTGGTCCCGGCAGGGCCAAGTAGCCCATACCTCATAAGGCGTGTCTTCGCCTCCCCGGACAAATATCATAAAAGCACAGAAATATTGGAGAAGATGGAGAAAAGCAGAGATGGATGTGATACCAGCGCTGCATTAAATCAATATCTGATTACAGACACGGAGGAAAGGTTAGAGAGTGTGTCTGTCTGTGTGAGTGAGAACAAAACGGAGCACGACGGGTCATTAAGTGGGGATGGAGGTTAGGGTGACGCCGTCAAATGTTACACGCGTGAGTGCACCCGCACGGCTTTAAGCGCCTTTCAATGCGTACGAGCGCGTGTGTGTTTGTGATGTCGGTGGCTGTCACTCTGCTTTTGCACCAGATTTTTCACGCAGCGCCCACAAATTGATACTGTGGGACTTTGTGTGTGTGTTTCTGAGATTGGCAAAGGGGGAGTTAAGCGCAATAGGAACCAATAAAGTGTAAATCACAGCAGACATGGTGTGCAGCCAGGAGATTTCTGTCTGCTTAGGTTTTGTTTTTGTTTGTTTTTTAAGGCAGCTTTGTAAGAAATAGAAAGACTCTAAACATGCCAGGGAAAAGTTTTTTTGGGTAATTATAACAAAGACTTGTAGGTGAGCTCCAAAATCCAAAATCTGTTTTCACTTTTGTTTTTCAGAGACCAGGACCTAGTTCTGTCTCTCTAACAACAAACCAAGCCAAATGTTTGAGAAAACAAACCCAGAAGCCCTGCAGCCTCTTTTCCATCTTTTAAAAGACTGTCTTGTTTTTTACGCAGCACATGTAGTCTTCAAATGGTAGCTTGATGATTACATGAAATGAAAAGAGGACTGGAATTGTCAGCGAACAAAAAAACAATAATTATAGGTTGATTGAAAGAAAAAGTGTATACATAGTTTTTGCGGTCCATAATACTCCATTGATTTGTTTTCTCTCTCACGTTTCCCTTTTTGATTTTGGCTCCACCTGCAGTTTAAGGTTTCTTCGTCTTGTTGAACAAATGTTAGTCCTAACATCTGAATGTGCATGTGAGCTTATATAACTCATCAGGGCCATACTTTAAAGCTCAGCGAGGACCGAGTTACACTTTGTTGTGAAATCCTTTTAAAGATACCGAGCGACAATCTGTCAAATGATCAGAGTTGAAGCTGCTTGCTTTTAGGAAAGAGGGGTTGTGTGAGGTAACTGAGTGGGAGGAGATGTGTCGGACTTAATGAGATCTTCAGAGATATGTGGAAATGAACGCCGGGAATGCACTTGTTAGCAGCTCATCATCCGTATCTCATCAAGATGATAATTCATATCTTGTTATTTTGCAGCAATTAGACAAACCAGAGCAGTCCTAATGGAGTCTGATGCCGAGAACCTTGAATTCCCTCTCTGCGTATTGTTCTGTCGTTCACTTGCATGTCTCTCATTCTCTCTGTCATGTTTCTTCTAGTCTCACTTGTCTCTCTCTTCCTCTTTCCATCTTATCTCTTCCCGTCTGCCTTATCGTCTTTTTGTTTGTCTCTGGATATCTCTCTCTCTCTCTCCCTCTCTCTAACTCTCTCTCTAACTCTCCTCTCTCAGATTTGCCAACTCTCTTTTGTTTTTTTTGATTTTCTCTCAGAGGCTTTCATGTGTTTGAAAGTTAAACATGAGACAAAGAGCAATGGAGGGGAAGATCATTCATTATTGTCATCTAACAATCACTGAAACAGCCACATTTGTGTTTTGTATACTGAGATATACCTTCAATCAGTTATGTATTAAAGTAGTGGTAAATGGCAACCACCATTGATCAAAACCAAACTATGTTTTCATTAATTCCATAGAACCTCTTTGAGTGACTACAATTAATTGAAAAGGAGGGAAAACCAAATAAAATCTATATGAGTCTATGTGCATATTTTATTTTTGTATATATATGTTTGTTTACATTTTACTAATTTGTATTTTAATTCAATATATTTGTCACAAACTGATATTATAATTGTTTTATCCAGTTCATGAAAACATTTATATTTTACATACAAGCACACTGTGACTGGCACTGATCAAAATGTCGAAGTAAGAGTCTTGCACAGACCATTATGATTCATCCCAGTCTCTGGCATGCCTTTGGTGTTGAATGGAAGGCTCATGTCAACCGCAACAGCTTTCTGTTTTACTCAAAGTAAGGCCCGAAAGCTGATGCTGGTTGATAAGCTGGTTTGCAGTATACTTCTTACATAAGATATTTGAGCGAGCCACATTCAAGATCAAGATGCGAGTAATTACAACTGAATGCCAGCTCCATCTTGGAGCTCTGCAGGCTTGGCTAAATGTCCCCCTCTCTTGTTTTCTCTAACCGTCTCTGCTGTGTGCCCCAAAAAAACAAAGCATTAAATCTATAAAAAAATAAATACAAAAAAGACAAAAAAAAAACATGATCCCTGGGAGACCATCTAAGTATGTATACACAGACACACACAGGTGGAGACGCACCCTCGTGTCCCTTTGCTGAGCCCGTCTTAAAAGCATTTGCATGTTGCATATTGGTGTAAGTCCGGGTGGGGGTTCTGGGTCTGTCCCCTTGTGTGTACTTGATGGGAAGAACGAGTGCGTGTCACTGTTGTTAAAAAGAGGAAATAGGGAGTGTGTGAGTAGTTTTTTCTTTAAAGTGGATTGGAAACGTAGATTGTATGTTAGAGAGAGAGGAGACTATTTGGTCGTCCAGGTAGGGGCCAGGTACAGTTTACAAGAAAGAGAGAAAAAGAATAAGACATGATGTTCAACTGTGTGTGTGTTTGTGCGTGCGTGCGTGTGTGTGTGTGTGTGTCAGTTTATAGGTGCTTAATAGGGGGTCTGTGTATATTGGAGAAAGGCCTATTTGCAATCAGACAACCACTATGCCAGGAAATAGCCCATTATTTACCTCCCCGCCATCATTGTTTCTGTGTGCGAGAGGGAGACGGTGAGTTAGGAAGGTTATGGTCATGTGGTCTTATGGTGGAGAAATGGATATTGGATCAGCGGCTTACCGGGGTTGAGGGGGAGTAAAGGACAAAAAAATCAGTGAATGGAGCCAGAGCGTAGGTTAATTATGGTGGAGAAGTACCACAGCCTAAGTTGTCGTTTCCTTTCAATAACCATAATAATACCTGATGCAAGACACTCAAATAGCTTCACAGTAGGCTGAAACATGAAGCATTAATATGTCAGTATTTCAAACATACTGTCATAACCCTATGAAATATGCAAAATGTAGACCACTTCGACTTCTAATACTGCTTTACGCTAAGTCCTGCCTCTCAAATGAAGACTGGCCAATCATAGCGTAGCAGCTTCGACCAACTGTGTGATGGTTTTCAGATTTCCTTTTTTTCACGCTGCTTTTGTGGATTTCAAGCTAGTCCTGGTTAATGTCATAGTGATATTCGTTACCTGGAGAGGTTGGGCGGAGAGTTTCTAAAACACTGGCATCAGCAGGGTTCATTAAGCACATCATTAACTAGCACTACTACCAAGTTGAGTTCGGAGTTAGCTTTACTTCTGGCCGCACCCGATACTAACAAAAGCAGGGGAATGCCGGGCTCCTGGCGCAGCACTACCATCAAACCGAGGGAGCGAAGGAAGGGATGTGTTCCTCCTCGGGATTGAGGGGTGATGCGGTCCAAAAGTGGGTCGTCATCTCCTTCGTCAAGGGGAGGATCCAGAATACAAGGTCCAAGGCACTTCAGGGGATGACAAAAACCTGTTCTGTATAACAACATGACGGGGGCGGAGAGAGCGAGAGAGAGAGAGGAGGGGTGTAACTATCAAGGCCACTGTGTCAGTGTCATTGTGCGTGTGTGTCTCTCTCGGTGCTATTGATCTGTCCTCTCACATCCTCTTAACTCTCACCTTGGTGTGTCACATGTATACGTTTTAATGAATAGTGCGGGACAAGGATGTGGCGTGTGCAGATGTGTTCACAAGTTACACACTTCAAATGAAAGCTTTAATGTAACGGTTCAAAATCAAACGGTTCATCTTGTATGGCTGTGTGTGCGTACGTAAGATGGGGTATGTGTGTGTGTGTGTGTGTGTGTGTGTGTGTGTGTGTGTGTGTGTGCATGTGCGTGTGCGTGCCTCCTTCCTTTGATATTGCAAACTCATTCCCCCAGAGTCCCCTCTGTCAGTGACAACCTGACTATCTGGACAGCCTGGACACACTCACACAAGCTCTATCTCTCTCTCTCTCACACACACACACACACACACACACACACACACACACACACACACAGATATACTTGTCTTCCAGCCCTGTCCTTTACAAAAAGTGTAAATAAAAGTATTTTCTGTCGTAAAAACAGTAACGATTCATATTCATGTCAGTTTGCTCAAACGGTGGCAATAATGCTGAAGGGAAGCGTGGAACAACAAGCTATTATCTTTTTTTAAATTAAATGTTATTACATTTTCATTGGCTGTACTGTTGCACTGAGCGTGTACGGGTGTAGATTAGAGCTGCAGCCAATTTGGTCTCTGTTTATGCAAGCCGTAACTATCTGTGTGATACCACAGAGTGTGTATTCGGTTCGGTGTGGCATGGATGTGCATGCCTCTGTTTGTGTATATTAGATAGTTTGCACCGAAATATAGGTAATAAAGAGATTGTGAGTGTGTCATTTTATTATATGACTTGTTAACAATTTCTTCTGTATATTTACTCAGTGTGTGTTTTAGTTACTCCGTGGGGGCCACAACTGTAATTGAAACATTGGTAGGGTTGGACTTACAAATAGACGATGTGTATCTATATGAAAATGCATTTTCATGTCTCTGAAGAGCTTATTTGCAGATGCGTTGATGTGAATAAGAGTGCAGAAGGATGTAAAAGCTTCTGCATGTTTTTGGATTCAGTTTAGTCTTGAGAATCACCAGTAACTGCAATGTTAATTCATTAAGGCTGGATTAAATGAAAATGAAATTACACATTTAATTCAATCTTTCCTTAACACAGTTATGTAATAAACGTATTGAATTAATGATCCACCATAATCAATTCATGACATTTTTATCACTGGAATTTCATAAATACAATAATCTCATTATTGAACAAACCAGTCATGTTGCCCCACACGTTCTTGATAAACTTGATATTTTTTTTAATAAATTAAACTTCATGCTTTTTCATCTGATATTGCATTCGATTGGATTAAAGATGCATTCATGTTTAGTTACTTACATATTCATATGTGAATATATGACATAAAAAGATATATGAAAGAAACATGGCTAACTACTTAAAAAAAGTAGATCAACAGTTAAAAAAAGGACTAAGTGAAATAGCACGACTGAAAACCTTCAGCGAAGGTTACCTTGCATTGAAAACACACAGCTGTTCTTTTACATGCTGCATCAACTAGATCAGTCTTTAAAAATGTAGTACTTTATTTTCTTTTAATGTGACTTCCTAAAATACCAACGGATTCTCTGTCATCTTTCTTTTACAATTCCTTTGACATTAAAGGTTTGGTAACCGATGGCCACCCAGACCTGACAGCTGGTCAGTGGAGGCTAAACCAAGTTAAAAAGACTCAGTGTGTGTGTGTGTGTGTGTGTGTGTGTGTGTGTGTGTGTGTGTGTGTGTGTGTGTGTGTGTGTGTGTGTGTGTGTGTGTGTGTGTGTGTGTGTTGGATGGATGGATGGTTGCTTGTGTGCAACCAAGTGCACATTGAGGTGTTGCATTTAAGTGTGAATGGCTGATGGACTGCCAGGTTGAGGTGAAATACACACAGAAATGCCCACCGATATGCGCTCTTCTCTCTCTCTCTCACACACACACACACACACACACACACACACACACACACACACACACACACACACACACAGTTTGGGGTTGTCTTAAGCCAAACTGACAGGGGTTGTCTACGTTGGTGCGTTGCATCTCTGCGTCCAGCTGTCACACACGCTCTCGCGCTCTCTCTCACATACACACACATACAAACACATTGAAGGTGAAGGTGTGTGATGGCTGTGACAGTGTTGTCGGCCTGTGGTTCCGCCTGGCGTCGTCTTGCCTTTTCTTCTGTCTCTCTCTGTCTTGCCGTTTGTAGCAAACACTTTTCTGACAGCCGTGAGTGTGTGTGGTGTTTGTGTGTGTGTGTGTGTGTGTGTGTGTCTGTGTGTATGTGTGTGTGTGTGTGTGTGTGTGTGTGTGTGTGTGTGTGTGTGTGTGTGTGTGTGTGTGTGTGTGTGTGATCGTGTGAGTGTGTGAGGGAGAGAAAGAAAGTGTGTTACTACCTCTGTTTCCATGTGGTGCTTTTTTATCTTTGTCTCTTTGTCTATCTATCCTTTACCTCTATTTGGTGGTTGTCTCATATCAAATGTTTCTCTACAAAACCCCTTGTGCCTCTCCTTTGTGTATTTCTCTCACACACACACACACACACACACACACACACACACACACACACACACACACCGGCTGTCAGCCACTGGCTGTGCGGGTGCTGAGGGGAAATGCTGTAAGTGACAACTTCCTCTGAGCTAAAAGAGAAAAAAAATGCCTTTGCCTTCTTTCTAGTCCTCCTCCCTCTTCCATTCTTTCTTTCCTGCCTTGTATTCTCCCAGGGGATGTTTCCTCTCGCCTTGCCAGCGGTGGATTTCTGTTGGTGTGTGTGTGTGTGTGTGTGTGTGTGTGTGTGTGTGTGTGTGTGTGTGTGTTTGTTCTCTATTGTCCTTTGAATTTCCCCTGAGACCACCACTTTCCTACAGTACACTTTGATAAGACAACCTGTCCTCCCTGCACTTGCTACATCGTGCGAGCGTGTATGTGTGTGTTTTTTGCAACTTTGAGGGTGACTCAAAGGGAGAGATTTTCCTTTAGCTATTACCTGCTTCTCCTGGGGAGGAAAACCCAACGAGGGGTCAGCGGCCGGGCGAATTACTGAGGAGCCACACTGAGCTGAACTCCTCTGAGAACAATACAAGTTTTTGGGAAAAGTGGAACTCTCAATAAATATCTTGATCAACTACCATGCTCACATTTATATTAAATGTAATTTATACTCACTGATGAATACTGCAACACTTAAAAAATCTGACTCTAAAGGGAACACATGAGCCAAATCTGTCTCATTCCCAAGAAAGTAAACCTAATCAGTTTCAGATCAGATGCTCTAATAATAATAACAATAATAATTGTGTGAGTGAAAAGGATACTTTGTGCACTGACCCAGGGGGCAGCACACACACACACACACACACACACACACACACACACACACACACACACACACACACACACGCACGCACGCACGCACACACACACACACACACGCACACATTTTCTCTCTCTCTCTCTCTCTCTCTCTCTCTCTCTCTTTCTCTATGAGACAAAGACACAGCAATAGAGTTCAGCCTGTGTAAAGAAGTTCAAACTAGTTTTATAATGAGCCGAACACCGGACTGGACCGATACACCAAATGTCTTCCACTAGGTATCACACTTGACCCAGCAGCTTGACACTAAAATGAGAATAGCTGATCCACCTTAAAGGTCAGCCCACCTTAAGTGAGCCTTGGCCAAGGTTGTTGCAAACTTCTCTGTCTTTCTCGCTCTACTCGGTAATGTTACGGGCCGCTGGGCTTGCAATACACAAGCTGGTGGAAACCCGTCTTGTTGTAAAATGTTAAATGTTTCCAAGTTCAACCGTCTGAGTGAGTCCCTTAATTTAAATATGTAACTGTGAGATTGTACTTTGTTTTGAGTGTTAAAGTGTTTACCGCCAGTATAGCATGTTAGAGTGCTATCATTGGGTAATTAGCACTAAACACAGAGTAAGAAGTTCAACATTTGACCTGATATTAAATACATGGCTGTACCAAATTTCATCCTATTCTATCCAATAGTTTTTGAGAGATTTCCCTCAAAACCACACGTCGACCTAGTGGTCGTGTCACGGGATGACAAAATGAATCCTCTGGGGGCAATGGGTGTCTGTATAACGATTCATGGCAATCCAGTCAAGATTTGTTGATATTTAAATCTGAGTTATGTGGCCCACACAATCCAGAAAAACTGATGGAAAAATGGAAAAACAGACATGCAAGTGAAAATACAGTAAAACAGAAAGGTGACTAAGAATGAGTGAAGAACAAATTCATTTAGGCTGCAAACAATATTTTTTTTTATCTCCGTTGACCCAGCCTGGAAACTAAATCATTTAATTGATGGCTAAATAGATAAACAGAGAAATAAATTGTCAATCATCTCTCTTAATCAGCTCTGAGACTCCATCAGGGCCAAACCAGTTACACACAAGCGTAAGAAGTCAGTCCAGCCTGCACGTCTCACCAGACACCTTCTGCTGCCAGAAGTGTATCTTTTCATCTGGGTTTATAGGCTAAGCCAGGCCAGCCGCTGTCGACAGAGAAACATTCACTATCAAAAAGATGCCAATCCGTCTCTCTGGCTGTGTATCAAATCTATATAAATTATCTAGCATCACAGGTGAATCAGTCATAAAGTCCACCTTCAGATTCATACTTTCAAAGAGTTGCTTTTCAAAAGGGTGTTGTAATTTATGCTGTGGTGTAACCACTTTCCTATGCCATGTTCTTTTGCCTTAGGCAGAGTTATCTAAACCTACCCAGAATACCTTTCTACAACCCCCCCAAAACACAGGTTTATGCCTATTGTGTTGCATTTGTAAGTAAGCACGTGGGATATAGCATTCCAATTTCATTCAAACTCACATTTGAATGAATATGACTCATATTCAAAACACTACATGAGCTGAATGGTATCTTCAGAAAAGTATGATTCACTGTTCATGTCTGCATGTTTAAGTCTGCATCAATAGTTCCCTACACAATTGTTAAACTGTCCATTTACACAAAATTGAATTACATCCACCCATTCTCTTTCTCTCCTGCGCTGTTCTCCTGTAATTCCTGTTTCTTGATCATGCCCGTGCCAATTTAATAGGATTTAATTGAATTCCCTTCTAAATAAACATGCATGTTCCCCACCGACGGTAACCCTCCAGGTCTGAAAAGTCAGGCAACATCAGAGTGCCTTACACTTGCATTATTTTTAATGGCCATTAGGGGGTGACTCCTCTGGTCACAAAATTAGTCTGATTGTATGGAAGTCTATAAGAAAATAACCCTACTTCTCAATCACCATTGTAAACATGAGTCTATGGTCTCAGTTGCTAGTTTTAAGTCTCCAACAATGCAGAGTGATTTTCATTCATCAAATAATGTTCTATTCAGAGAAAAATAGACCATAAAGCAGGGTATGGATTAGGGCGTGGCTACCTTATGATTCAAAGACCGCTATCACAGCAGTGTCTGGACTGGGATTTGTCCCCTGCATGTGTCTTTGAACTTTATCCATTTCACAGTGTGATTTAAGTTCATGCAAGTTATTTTGAACCTTTTTGGTCGCCTAAAAATGTCTTATTCAGTGTTCGGTTGCAACAGCCGAAAAACGATATTGCCACGGCCGAAATGCAGGACTTTAAGGCTTCAAAACAGCAGTCCACAAACCAATGCAGGAAGTCATGGTTACTTTGTACTTTGTTCACTTCTTTTACAGTCTATAGTTAAACAAAGCCAGTCATTGTCCAAACTGTAAGTCCCCGTGTTGAGGGTGGCGGGGTTGAAAAACAAGATCAGATGACACATGTTCATCCACTCAGACCGACACAACAAAAACCTGCATCACTTTGTCAGCAACAGGGATAATAGCTGAAGGTCAGTATCGCCTGAAGGAAAAAAAACACTCAGAGACAGTGAGAAAGTGTCAACTTCTGCACTGATTTTGTTTGGTTGGTTTTGAGTGTTGCTGAACAATATTCTAATGTGTGTGTGAGAGTATGTGTGTAGGCGAGCAGGTATACACTAGAGGACGGTGTAATATTGTTTTGGAGCCTTGTGGTTGGGACGGAGCTAACACCTGAATGAACCTGTCACTGCAGACACATTGCTTTTTCAGCTCCAGCGATTACACTGCACCCAAACACACTCAACGTTTTCTGGGTGGTTCTTTGTAAGGGTGTGCGTGAGCATGTGTGTGCGTGTTGAGATGTGTAGCTTGTGCATTGCCTGTGTGCATGTGTCTGAGTGTGAGCGAGACACGGACAGAGAGTGAGAGTGACAGAGCATTGTGTCTCACCATGTATGTGTCTAAACCTCTGCTGTATTTTTGGTTTCCCCCTGGAAAATATGAAATAGTGCTGCTTCTACAGTGTCCTTGAAACAACAAGTCATATAGATGGATACGCACACACATGGGGCATGGTGGACCTCACCAAAAAATGAAAAATTATCATTACATTTCACTTTTTTCTTTTCTTTTTTTTCTCTTTGCAACTCTGCAACTTCACATGGAAACTACTTCACTCTTAAGTGTGTCCTTCAGAAAGCCACGTATGACGATTTATCAGACAGATGGCTGTCATTGCTCAGGATTGCTTGAGAGGATGGTTGGACTGACAAAAACAGAGAGTGACGCTTGTTGTAAAAATATAACCTAAACCGATATAACCTCTACCGATTAATTGCCATCAACAAAGGCTGCTTTTACGTTGCATAGTTATTGTAGTTACCAATGTTGTCTCTCTGGAAGTTCTGATGTATCCAAGGTGGTGTTTGATAATATAATCATAATAAGTTCCTCAAGGTTAAAAAAGTATATATATATATATATATATATATATATATATATATATATATATATATATATAGGCCACACGACAGCCAAAGCCTTCTATTTCAGGTAATTTTACCCACATGTATTGGATCAGGTGCTACATTCTCAATGCAATCTTTTAAATCTCAAAGTTTTTAATTTAGAAAATCTATTGCCAGTAGATGAAAAGTATTGCAATATTTATATATTTGTAGCATTACAAACTGAGTGTCTGTGGAGACAATCCAGCTAAATTTGAGGTCGTTCACATGTTGCATCTAAAAACCCTGTGGAAAACGCCAACTGTGTCTCATTCATCTCTTCAACCAAGATGCTTGGGAGGTTGCACTCCTGCCTTCACTAAGCGAGCACAACGTGCACAATTTGATGACGTTGACAAACAGAGTTGTGTTGAACTCACAGTTAGTCTCACTGACTGAACTGAACAAAGTTAAAACAAAGATGAAGGGATTTTCAGCAGTGTTTCAACTGACTTTTGTGACGCCTTTGGACGGAAAGGATGAAGCAAGTAAAGTAGTCCATGGAACAGATTGTAAAGCTCTGGATAGCCCTGCACTAAAAGGATGAATGTCTCTTCCACACTTTCATAAATCACTAAACACATCTTATTAAAGTCTATTATGGCTCTTACACATATATTTACTGGAGACTGATATTTACAAAAGAAAGAAAAAGTATCTCCCGCTTGTGATTGGTTGCTCCTCTTCACGTGACATGCGTGTGCACGCTGCAGTGTTCCAGCGGTCTAACTTATTCCATCTTGGGACCAAGCCTAACCAACGCTTGTGCACCTCGAAGGCATCGGTCTCGCTTTTTGAGCACACCTTCCCGTGTCCCATGATATGAAGACCTAAACATGGTTTCACATCCACCCCATATTTATTTCACATTGTATCATATAATTTGTGTTTCTGTTCATGTTCTGCAGCACATAACAGACATAATAACATCACCGAAACAAATAAACAACGAAACAAGATGGACAAACATAAACAGACATCACAAAGGGTAAGATTTAAAAAGAATGGATTTAGGAGGAGTGAGTAAGGTGTTAAATCAGTGGATACAGGTATTTTATTCCATCAGAGAGTGTTTATTTACCTGTTTGAAATGTGTAATAGAGGTTATATGTGATATGGGATCTCATTCCAGATTTAAGTGTACGTATGGGGAAAAAATATTTCTGACCATAGTTGCTTTTGTAAGGCGGTAATGGAATAAGTGCATGCAAAATTGATCTAGTGATGTATTCCTGACTTGTTGTGTCTTGGAAGTAGAGCAGTAAGTGGTGGAGCAGAGTTATTGTGCTGGATCTGAGAGTAAAGTTTAATGGCTGGATGATGTGTGTAGTAGTTAGATAGATATGAGGAGAGCATCATTATCACAAAGGTGGAAAGTTGAAATGAGCCGAGCTTGCTTAGCAGGGCGTGATGATTTGCTGTATTAAAGGTTTTATGAAAATCAGTGAAATGCCTCTAGCAACATGACCTGTGTTGAGTAAAGTACGAAAATAATCATAATGCAGACCTGCTTGTTTGGATAGAACGCACAGCATATTGGGAGTCACTGAAGAAGTTAGTGCTTTCAAGACGGTTGTTTAATTGGTGGGAGGACTTTTCTTCCAATAATTTTGTCATTTAAAAAGGATATTGCCCTGTGAGTTTAAAACAAAAGTTGGATCCTCAGATTAAAAAATGGGGATGATTTGAGATGCTTTCCAGGCGGAGTGGAAGATAGAGAGCCTCATACAGAGATTGATCAGATAGTGGAGAGGAGGCATAAAGCTGTCAGCATGAGACTTAAGAAAATGCATATTTAAATCATACATATCACAAGCGCGAGAATGTTTCAAAGAGTTCAAAAGTATCAGACAGTTCATTCTGTGTGATCTCGGAGAAAGAACCTTGGTGGATGTAGAAGAAGAAGAAAGAGAGAGCACCAAATAACTAGTTCTTGAACAGACGTAACAAAATAATCATTGAAAGCACATGCCATCTTTTCACTTCAGTCAGAGTGCCTTGTTTTTTTTACCGTGTCTTTTCTGTGTCTTTTTCAGTGTGATGTTTTAGATTTGGGCAGTTGGAATAATTCGTTTTGTAAATACACAGCCTTAGCCTTGTGTAGTTTAGGAGTAGTATTTGTTTCTGAGCTCTATTAAATGTCTTTAATTGTTGCAGAATTTCAGAGTTCATTTCTTGTAGTTTTTAGTCAGCCATGAGTATTAATGTAGTTTTTGCGTATTATTTGAACTCATAGAACTCAGCTAGAATTTCTTCTGGGTTTTGAAATGACAGTTCAATGCGCCAATCAATATCTTTCATTTTTGCTTCAAACTGAAGTAGTAGTTTCCATTTTACATGTTTATAACACAATTCAACCATAAATATGAACATAAACCAACAATATGACTCGAGGAGACTCAAAAGTGACTTGAGAGAGCTCCCCAAGTTATGGAAATATCACTTTCATATTCTTAGCTTGATGCCACACATGATTTATTTCTGGAAAGCGTACGACCTACAGAATCCGCCAATACCGCCAAATCCTTTGTGAGACAAAAAATATGACTTATTGATGGATGAAACGATGCTCCTCTATTGTGGAACCAGAGGCTTCCAAGGTCCAGGAAGAAAGTTAGAGCATTTTTGCTCTCAGCGGACCTAAACCTACGGTACACGCAATGTGCACTAAATTAATTACTAAAAATATTTAACTTTACTTAATAAAAGTCAAACTTTGCAGAGATACTGTTAACACATAGTGCTATTTTATTGCAGAAATAGGGGCTTAACTGGGGTTAAAAAATGTCTCAGGTTTTTTGGCAGTTTTCCTAAGAGCGTGTGTAAGCGAGTGAGCTGATATTGTGATGTGAATTACTCTCGTCGTTTACAGGGTCGTCTTGTAAATATAAGGTCAAGGACTGAAGTGCTAGTGTTACCAATTATAGCTGGCTCCTTGATTAATTGATAGATACCACACTTTATTGCAGTAGCTTTCAGTGGTTCTGAGCTGACATTCCAGTCCAGATTGATTTCACTTCATCTAACAAGGTCCTTCGTTTTTACTGATTTTACGACATCAGTAAGCTGCGATAAATAAAGACTTGCACTGACATTTGGGGGGTTATGTGACAGTAATTGCATGTTGACATGTACAATTTACAACCAATTGCAACATCTCAGTTACAATTGATGTTATTGAGTGTGTATATTTCTGACTCGCATAAAAGGCCACTCCACTTCCAGTTTTACCATTGCATTCTCTAGATGGTACATTTCTATTGAGAGAAAAGAATCAGGAATAGTAGGCGTTAACCGTGATTCAGAAACTGCCATTATATGTCATCTCGCTTGTGTACATTGTTTTTGCTTTTATTGTTTGTTTTTACCATATAAAGTGCCTATAGTGCCTTTTAACCTTTCCGGGTCTTGAAGGGCGCCGGCATGCTTGACGATGTTTACGTTTTGTAAATATTAATAGTTCTGCGAAAAAACGGCACAGAAATAAGAATCCTCTGTTGTTACATCCGCCAGAGTCTGGCGTTTCCACTCCCTTGCTCTGTGTGCTCCTAGGTGACTCTCACAGGAGCTCACAGCCTTTCACCGTGATTTGTCAATGCAGGTGTCGGTCGACATTTCGTGTGAAACTACCCAAGGACCTACCCACCCACCTACGCTGCAAAAAGACACTGGCTTTCAGTTAGATTGACAACACACTACCCACCTAAAAAACAGTGTTTTCTTTCAGTGAACTAAAAAACAACACTGGCCACAGAGAGAGGCAACTGCGCTCAGATCTGCTGTTCAGTTTTACTCTGCATGACTTGACACACGACCATGTGCTGGTAAAGAGTACATAGTACATACATACAGAGTACATATGTTGGTCTTGTTCTGAAAACTGTTTTGAAAAAACAAAACTGAAACTGAAACATGCACATTGTGTTAACATTGTAAATAGTTTGTTTTTCTTTTTAGTACTTATTTAGTTTGAAAACAAAAACTCTTCTAATCTTCATGTTTTCATTTGCACACACCCCATGCAGCTTGGTTTGTATAGTATGTCATTCCTCAGTCTCATTTTATCTCATTTCCTCTCATTTTGATGAAAGTAGTGACAGACAACATTTCTACCCAAAAAACGATAATACAAAATTTGGAATTAGACATTTATTTAGATGTATCTACCATTTTATTCATATATTCCACTGCTTTTGTGAACCTAATACCTTTGGTAAACCAATTTCCATTACCAAAACAGTTCGTCCACATGAGTGAAGGTATGTTTTCACAAGAGATATGAAAAATTTCAAAAATCAAGCTTAAATTTTTCAGCTTTAGGGCCATATTATCGCTTTACACATGACAATGGTGCCTCATATAGACAGTTGAGATTATTTTGCAATTTTTGATGTAACACATGTAACATAAGGCAAGTGCCTTATACTATGATGTCAGGTTGGGTTTGGTAACAGAAAGAGAGAAGCAGAAACATGGGGAGAGATAGATGAAAGAAAAGCAAGTATGATGGAAGGATCTGGAAGAGGTCAAGGGGAGCTGACACCCATCAGTTTTTTCCATCTGTGTAACACATCGCTCACCCCATCTGCTTAGACACACTCACACTCACACACACACACACACACACACACACACCAATATGATGGTTAAAGGTCATGACAAAGCCAATTGCTGAGGGTCTGTGATATTTGATGTGTGTGTGTGTGTGTGTGTGTGTGTGTGTGTGTGTGTGTGTGTGTGTGTGTGTGTGTGTGTGTGTGTGTGTGTGTCCGTTAAAGCGTTGACTCAAAAATCAATTTGCTTCTTTTTTTTTAATTCATGTCCCACTGGCCGCTGGACATGTGTGTGTTACAGAATGTCAGTGGCAGGGAACCAAAACAATAAAGTCGGACGTTCAGTCAGCGATATTTTCAGTTGCTTTTCAGTATCTAAATTATTTAAAGCATCTCTCTTGACACTGAAACGGTCGACTTTGGTCTGTGATGAATTTGTATCTGCAAAACCCCACCCAGGAGACCATGTGTGTTGCTCTCACTGGGAACTGTGAGTTGGTATATTTCACTGCTATCTTGACCGCGGAAGACATATTGTCTCATTTCAGAAAGCGTTTTTTATTTCAGACCCGCTGTGTTTCTTTTGCTCTGTGTGCGACAGATAAAAGTACAACAAACATTGTCTTAGATTTTGTGTCTTTTGGTCATCCATTGGCCACAACCCTGACTTCCAAATACAGCCCCGACATCGTTGTCTAGAAGAAGATGCAAAGACTTTCTGTGGGGACAAATGATACAATGGTGTGTGATTCACACAAGCAGCAGATAGGAAGCAGTCTGACAGGCAGCGAGGAAAAGCGGGTAATGACTGTAAAGCTGTGAGGGCATGATGTGCAGCATGAATCCAAGTTGTCAAAATGACAAAATGACAAATGTCTGTGTGTAAGAATCAGAATAGAGAGGTAGAAATAAAGAAAGGTTTTCCTTTTTTTTAGATGGAAAGTTTAAATTGAATCTGAAAGTAATTATCTGGAGATGATATTAACAGATTATTTTGATAATAACTGATAGATCCGTGTAATGATGTAAAGATTGATAATCTCTCCTGGAATCACTCTCACACAGTGGCTTTGGAGGCAGATTTCTTCCTTTTTTAGACGCCAGGCTTCTATGTCCCTTGTTTTCAGTCTTCATGCTAAGCTAAACTAAACTAAAGTAGATAGAGAACCTGCATCAAAAACATTGTGTGCAATGCTACTAGTCTGTGGTAAGAGCACATCTTCTTAGCATCATAAACAGAATGCTATTATCACACACACTCGCCAACATAAGGAGAGAGGCACATGAATGCATATTATACAGGCGTTTCCTCTTCACGGGAAGCATGAAGCAGAATGGCTCCTATCCTTTAGGTTGTAAAATGTATCATTATTTTTGGATGGCAGTATTTGACTCCTCATATCTCTCCCACACACACTTACAGAAACACACGCACACACATGCGCACGCGGATTGCGTTTTCATCTACTTTCATCTCAAGGCAGAAGCACATCATATCACCGCCATCACCGAGATCCTCGCCATCATCGCCTTTATTATCATCATAATCACATCTTCACAAGTCGCAGTAGATGCTTGGCGAAGATGTAAACAACTGATTTTTTTTCTCAGCTCCAAATATTGTGCAGGCAATGTATTGCTTCACTGATTACTCAGATACTCTGGACTTGTGTTACCAAAAATGAATCCTTCCCTTAAAGTGAGGTTTCTTTCTCCGAAAGGCAACCTGACATTATCTGTGACAGAGCCTTGTTCTATCACGAGTAAGTGGATATAAAAGTTGCGTTGACCTAAATGAGACCTGAGAGTGATTTTCTTTGGTCACCATGGCCAATACTGCTATGTTTTTACAATTCACTTTTCGAGCATTATGTATCTTCTTAAAATGTCACCAGTACTAATGTCTGCCTAGGATTTTCTTTGGAAATGAGGCATCGTTGCAAGAAATATAGTAAATGTGAAAGATTTAAATAAAACATATTTTTCTCTGTGTCTGCAGGTTGGAAAGTCCATCATATGAAGTGATGCAGCTGGAATTTGAGGTGGATAACGTGATCAACCTGGTGCCGACCCAGACTCTACACTGGAACGTCGAGTACATAACTGGCACGCAGACGTCTTCCAGGCAAACAGAGAAAGTCTCACACCTCTACATCAGCAATGCTGACATACAGGGAATCGTACCACTAGCTCAGGTAAGAGATGACTTGATAGATGAACACAGATACAGAATTTAATTGAATTACAGATATCTGTGAGTATACATGTTGACATACCCAGCAGCACACATTTCTTATGCTGGACTAGATTTGTCCCTCCATTTCCCTCCTCCTAACCTTCCTGCTGACACCTCCAGCTCATCCCCTTCCTTCAGGTTGATCAAAGCTCTAAAGGTCAGCTTGTTCACCCCCTGCTGTTGCTACAAGCCTTCTGGTCACACACACACACACACACACACACACACACACACACACACACACACACACACACACACACACACACACACACACACAACCAAGCAGGTAGTCTACATTACTACATTACACCTACACCGTGTATGTGACATGCTGGCAGGTGTCAATCCGGGTGAAACTGAAGCGCAGTTGGGCTCTTTAGGTCTCGATAGGCGCCATTCCATTTAGACAAGGAACTTAATTGTCTTGTTTGAGTCAAGACTTCAGTATAACTTGAAGAAAACAAAGTTATTATGTGCATACTTGGAAGATAGAAGGAAATAAATTACACCTCAATAATGCAACTCTGAGAAAGTGAATGGAAAAGATCAATACACTTTTTGATTCATTCTTATTCCCTCTCTTTCCAATCTGTACATTTCTCATTATTCATCCTTCCTGGCAAATCATGGTCACAAGCCGTCTCAATCATATTCAAAACTGTAATAATTTTTGTTAGCTATTTAGTCAAATAAAATAAAATATTTTGTATTGTTTATTTTACTGTGTGTATTATTGGCATCAAATAGTCAAAACTGAGTTAAATCCAACAAAGCGTTGTCTGGAAGAGAGAGCAAACCTATACATGGAAATTATGACTTTGGACTTTTTATCAGACAGGGTAATGGGAAGGAAAAGATTGCATCATCTGTAACATTTCTCATCATCAACACCATTACTTCTTACATTCACAGATCAAAACAGACACATCCCATAACAGACATCGTTGCTCTGGCTACAGCAACCAAGAACCTCAGGCTAAAAAGTGAGGAGGAGGACGAGGAGGAGGAGGATGATTTTCAAAATACTCCCAGTTCCATTACCACTGAGGTAGAGCTAATCTGGCCATATAGCCCTCCTTCAAACAACAAAGCCCTAGTGAGAAAACCCAATTTGGTTCAGGGCTTTTGCAACCCCTGTCTCTTTCACGCACTATAAAAGCAAGCTTGAAAGCATCATTTCAAATAGCATTGCTGTTAGGATTTTGCTAGCTTTTAATTTTTTTTATAAAGGGCAGTGTGAATGGAGCTCTGGGTGAGTAATGTTACATCTCACACCCCTGTATACTTTAATACAGAAGCATAAAATAGAAAAAAATGTAGTTAAAAATCTGGGATTTAAGTAGATTTTTTAAAAGTATTTACATTTGAGCCTTGAGTTTTGTAGGCATCAATTTAAAATGTGTCTGTTTATGTCACTAATTACCACTAACTTGACAAAAAAAGGTCTTGAAATACTCTTTAATTATTCTTTTTCTTATTATTATTTTTCGATTATATTTTGTATAACACACACTTCATTGTTTGTTTTTGTTCCCGCTAAAATGAGAATACATTTGATCCCCTTGTGGGTTCAAATAGGACAAAATAAACATGGAGTGGCTGATTATGTGTTTGGTAACCACTAGTCTGACTCCTCCCCTCCAACTCCCTATTTTGCAGTTGCAGCATCGCTGCATCCTGTGCTTAGCGCTGCCCAAGACTATCATGGTTAGTTTAAAGAAATACAAACAAGCCAGAGTTTTTTTGATGAAATGATAACTTGTGGAGCCAGACCGCTGACACAGCAGTGTGTAGATCTTTATTTAGAATGTATTTATTTATGGTTTATTTAATAGGGGTAGATCCAATATACATGGACAAAACAAACACAGCTATCCAATGGAAGTATTATAGTGTTTATAGTGGATGCCAGTTTGCAACCACCCAGATAGGTCTAGCTATGCAAGACTAAGTAACCACAGGCCTCCATAACAGCTTCAATGCTTCTTAGATTAGAAGTCTCTTGAACTCTGCTCGAGGGATGAACACCATTATTCTCATAGTTTGAGACCCAGTAACTCTGAAGGCCCTCGCATTATTCATTATGTTCGTACTGATCAAATCCCTGAGCGTCCACTACCGTCTGGGATAGAAGGTATTTGAATCTTATCAGCCAATTAAATAGCTGTTTCAGTTGTTCTCACTTTCATCATTTTAATGCTTCAGAAGAGAAAAACTGCACCTGCTAGAACATTGTTATAGTTAAATGTCACAGTGTTAAACTAGTTGTGGATTGAAACAATTTACATTTATAGAAAATACATTTGTTTCTTAAGTATGTTAGAATAAGTTAACTTGTACACAAACAAATGCACATATACTTGTATACATACACCTCACCCAGTTTAATTCACTCTCTCTCTCTCTCTCTCTCTCTCTCCGTCTCTTTATTGACCCTCTCTTTTGGGTAAAAGCATCAAAATGGCTGCTATCACAAGCCATTGGGGCCTCCTGATTTGTTTATCAAAACTGCTGACCAGGTATTTGATTGCGAGTTGGTTGTTTGAGGTGTCTGTCGCAGAGAGGGTCACTGAGATGAAAGCGGCAACGTTTTTCGGTCATCGGAGGAAGGAATCACATTTTGAGCTAGAATCTTCAAAGTGAGCCGGATGTAAAAGCTTTTCACAAAGTCTTGCATCCTCCTTCCGAAACAATTCCACATCTGAGGAATGGAACACAAGTATAATATCGCAAGTACAACTATGTGACACATTGTGGGATCTTTACAACTTTTACATTCTTAAACAACCAAAAAAACTTCCCACATAACTGCATCAGGAGCACTCAGCACTGGCTTTAAACATAATTTCTTTGTCTGATCTGTCTGGGTGATTCAACTCCACCTCAGAAATCTTCTACCATCTCCCAAATCAAAAGTCAGCTTATCAGCAATACCAATGTGGTAATGCAGTGAGTTCTCTCTTTACAAGGCAATGATGAAAAGCAGAACACTGCCTGTCATTATCAAGCTCTCTCCGACATGTTCCTCCTAATTCCGCCTATCCATTAAGGTTCTGGTCTCTTGGCTGAGTGGGGAAGAAAGAGGACCCTTTTCAGGAAACAAGGGATTATTAGGAGTAATTTGTCTCCTGCGGGGGCTGAAAAATTGGTTCCATCTTTTAGACAGGAGTGGGGAGGTGAGGAGAGGAGAAAGAGTTAGGGAGAGTGGGGGAGAAGAGACAAAAAGAGAGCCAGAGAGAGATGGAAACAGAGTTAGACTGACAGATATACACAGATAGAAATGAGATTTGAGAGAGGAAGATTTTTATTAAAACCATTAATTTATCTAAAAATAATGTTTGGCTTTGTAATCTACTGTAATTTGTAGCCCCCCCAACCAAATAAATACAATGATATACATTATTTCATTGTACCAGATGTCCTATGCTGTGCCACTGCTTCCTCAAACAAACCAAATCACAATAATTCACAACTCCCTTGCTGCAGCAAACTGGATTGTAGTAAACTGTGGATAATAGTAATATATATATATATATATATATATATATATATATATATATATATATATATATATATATATAATATTATATTGCTTAAAGGGAACAGTAGGGTGGAGCAAACTGTTGGTGAAGTGAAAATGTGGACTTGCAGTCAATACTTTGGCAACCCACATAGGCAGCCGGTCGTTGAACTGAATTGATGTCTTTCAAACATGGTGGCTTGGTGAGAAACTTTCATTTTATTTATCCCAGCCAGTCCTCTCAAATTTGATTCTGAAAACCTTTGAGGGAGAAAGGCTGTAAACTTGATTAATTTTTAAGCAACGCTATAAACAGTTTAAGTACACAATATTCATAGTTAAGAGGCAGTTAAATCACACCCTTTGCTTCACACAATATACAACTCTGACAAATCCACTGTTGGTTCTTAATGCAATTGCTTTGTCCTACCCCAACTGTGTTGCACAGTCTGTGAATTGTATCTTCCGACTGTATTCCCATTCACTGGGGCTATCACAGTCTGCTTGAAAGAGCCTACCGATTATGTTAACATGTCACGAGATGAGATATGACAATAACACATTTCTATTGGCACAGTTGCTTATCTTAATGGAGGCGTATACTGTAAAGTGGTAGAGACAGAAATGTACATTTATAAAAAAAAAGTTGCACTTGGTTTGTCACTAGGCAGCAGATGAATACATGTCCATATGTGATCTTACTATGTGTAAAAATCCACTATTTACATTCTGCAAATGATCATTCCACATTTAGTTTTTCCCATTGGGTTATTTAGAATTGGCAAGTCTTGAGATCTGTTTGGCCTAATGCTGCTAAAAAAACCCATTTAAAATAATAATAATAATGGCTGTAGTAGTAGCAGTGACACTGGTATATACAGAACATGTATAGTTTCTTAACTGATCTAAATAAACACTGTTAACTGTGTGTACAGAACAGTATGTAAACACCACAGGGTTGTTATCAGTGTGTGGTTGTAGTCGAAGAGTTTGTGCTGCATACTAGCATAAAGCACAATGCAGCATAGCACAGTAGTGGTGCGACTGCTGATGTTTCAGCACCAAGGACAGCGTCTCAGTGCTCGCGAGGTGGATTCAGAATCCGAATGGGACCCAGTTTTGTGTCATGAATGTGGTTATTATTTGTGAAAATGAAAAGGCCTGCCCTTAGTTCCATCTATACATCTCTGACTTTACCTGCTTTACAAGAAGCCAATCTCTGTGATAATGACAAAACGTGAGAGGAAATAATAAAGATAAATGGACAGAGAAAGAGAGACAAAACAATTCGTCATGTTAGACAAAATAAAAACAGAATAACAAGGGAGGTCAGAAATGGACCTGCTATACTTCCGTTGCTCTTAGAGGCATTTTAGCGGCTGATAAATTGGAACAGTAATAATGTTGTGTTATGTTCCCGAGCGCCATTACATACCTCTACCGGAAATCAGGGTGTTGCACAACCACAAACGTGAGGAAGAGAGAGAGAAAAAAATATGTACTATATCTGTGAAATCAGCATGATTTGAATACGTTAAATTAAAATGTACTCATCTTTCACATGTTAGCGGTAAAGTGTTCTCCGAGACCGATGTCTGAAGTTGTAATTGATTGACACAGAAGGAGAGATGAAAATGAACAACATGTTGACATCCTTGTTGAAACGTTACCTGTGCCCTTTTGTAATAATGCCTTTACATTACAGTGTGTTTGCTCTCATGTGTGTGTGAGTGTGTCTGTGTGTGTGTGTGCGTGTGTGTGTGTGTGTGTGTGTGTGTGTGTGTGTGTGTGTGTGTGTGTGTGTGTGCAGCCCTCTTAGTAGAGCAGTTACCCTAAGTGGCTTCTTAATTTACCACTTCTGATTGGTTCTCTTTTAAAGGAAATCAGTAAGTAGGAAGAGAAAACTCAGTAGTCAATAATCTGTTGATGAAAGCTGACACACATGCACACACAGAGTTTTCAAACTCAATTATAGACTTACCATTTTCACGGTCTGTGTGTCTATTAGAAGCAGCCTATTTTCATTTTCTCCCTCCCCAGTATTTTTTTCTTTATCTGTATGTCTGTAGCTATTGTTTTCTCAATTTCCCTATTTTTCCTCTCTCTGTTTGTGTGTGTGTGTGTGTGTGTGTGTGTGTGTGTGTGTGTGTGTGTGTGTGTGTGTGTGTGTGCGTGTGCGTGTGTGCGCCAGCAGTGGCTTAAAAGCCTGTGATTGCTAATTTACACTAACATTAAGCAACACACTGTGGAATCAATATTACAAACACACTCCCCAGGTTCTCTCCGTTTATTTTAACTCACACACTCCTTGGTATGGTTGCCGGTAATTTTGTTTGAACCCCAGAGATTTTCTCTAGTGACTCATAAAATCACCAAATTATAATTACGGGGTGGGAGGAGAAAGCAGAATAGTAAATCTTTTCAAGACCATTATTAAATCATGGTAGTATTATTTGTGTTGTTTTTCACAATATTCATTAAAAGCAATTCCTGACATGTTTAGGGGTTCCTCTGTCAGATATGTTAACTAGTTCAACCCGGTAATCCTATTAACTTCTAGTACTGCTGTTTTATTGACTACTGTAAGCCTGTTCCAGCAAGTCTTGTTTTTCTTCACCGATGCCCGCCCCCCGTACTTCAGTTACAGTATGTTCTTGTTACTAGCCTTCAACCAGCCAATTAATCAACACACATGACATATTCCATGTATGCGTGACAGTGTATGCATTTGGGTCACTGAGAACTCGCGTGTCCTGGGCTCCAGTTTCATTTCCATATCGAGCAGATCTAGCTCGCTCCAATCAGTCAAAAAGAATAGGAGAAATAGAAAGGGGTGGAAGAGAGAGAGGGAGCAATGTTTAAAGCTAGAACTGCAAGTGTGGTGGTGAAGTAATAAAATGACAAAACATATAAGGCTAGAGGAAGACACTGCTCTTACTTTCTAAGATGCATGAAAAGTGAATGAACCAAGTACGATAAAGGCACAAGGCCCTGGGCAACGTATGTTGAAAGGAAGATTTGCTCCTCTTCAAACATTTGCCTGATATAATGCAAATGTCTGTCACTTATTGTTATCCATCATTGCAAAGCATCTCCATGCTTTGCAGCCATAACAGTAATGTCAGAACAAAACTACATTTCCGACTTCCCAAAAAAAAACATTGCAAAGAAGAATGTTGGTATAGGCAAAAAGAGATAAATATATGAATGTCTGCATCAATCAAGTCATGCTATTGCACTACTACTGTTTCTTTTCGGAGTCAAGTGAGCAAAGTCATGACCTCAGTAAAAATTACCGGCAATTACAAGTACTCCCTAGTAAACAATGTACTTTTCGCTCATATTATGCAACCAAATGCAGTGTAGGTGAGGGATGAGTCATCATGGGCCAAAGGCCAATGTTTTGTTAACCCACCCAAACACTACCGTTGATTACATCAAAGAGAGGAAGGAGAAACTAAAAAGTGGAATCACCCACTGCGGTTTGTTGTTGGAAACCCACATAAAACCCACGGAAATTAAGAGTCAGATGAGTTATGGAGGGAGACAAAAAAAATAGATTCGTTGATTTGACTTTTGCTTTGTTCATGAACCAAATCAGAAGCTGAGGACAACCTCCTTCATGCTCAGTTACATCTAATCCCACCCGGGAGCTGCTTAGTCCAACCATAATGTCCTCATGGGCCACTAAAGCAGTGGAGGACTGAACGCTGGGCTCAAGTATACATCAGCAACGATGTAAAAGGCAGAGCACAGTCTTGCTACCAGGGCGACAGCTTGGAGTTAAAACTGGCAACCGTCTCGCTATAAAACAAATTAAATTCGGTCTACTGCTGTTGTTGCTCAAATTAATAAATTCATGAAAGTGAGAAGGCATCATCGAGAGACAAAAAACACAGTCAAGCACAGAGGGGGAAGGATACAGATGGTAAGGTATAGATTTATATTCTACACAGTTTGCACACTCTCCTTCCCATGCAATTAGCTGAGTTAGCTAAGTAGAAGTAAGAGAAGTGGGCGGAAACCAACCGACAGGCTGATGAGGTGGCTGAGCAAGAGAAGAGGAGAAAGATAAATTAGTTTAGGTCCAAACAGTTGGGTTGAGGGAAAGAGGGGTGACGAGAGAGGGACAATGGGGGACGGGGGGGAAGAGGAAAAAAAATAGACAGAAAAAGAAGGGAGGGGTTTGACTAATTGATAGAAGTGAAATAAGGATGACAAAGAGAGAGAAGGACGGCGATTTTAAGAGAGGGTAGAGAAATAGATCGCACGAGAGTGAGGAAATTAGACAAGCTTAAAATGGTAGAAGTGGGCGTAGAAGGGAGAGAGAGGGAGAGCGCTAGAGAGAGAGAGGAGGACCCAGTGGACGTGCGGAGCACCATGTAATAGTCCCTGGGAAGTCCTGGGCACCACAGAGGAAGAAAGAAAAGAGTGAGAGAGGGAGAAAGAGGACAAGAGAGAGAGGAGACGAGAGCAGGGCAGGTCTAATGCAATTAGGGGTCTGGAAATTGAAAGTACAATTTTCCCCGGGATCCTTTGCAAGAGTGGTTTGTGTGTGTGAGGGAGAGGGGCTGTTAGCATTCATATCTACCTAATGTCTTCATCCCTACTCCCTCCTGTTTTATCTCTTCGTCTCTCCCTCTCTCAATTTACCTTCTTAAAACGACTCCCTCCTCTCTCCCTTCTCCTCCATCTCCTTTGCATTGTTGCGTTTCATACATTTGTAAAGAGGGGATCAAAATGTCAGCTGCTTTTCACATTTCCATTATGTATTTCAAACATTTAGGTTTTTTTCAGAAGATAAAAAATATATTAAACAGTCTCAATAACACAAAATAATAAAAGACTAAGTCTTTGTGCGACAACAAATAATTAAATTACCAGCTGCTTTGATGAATATGGATCTAATAACTATGATGTGATCTGTTCAAATAAAGTTACAGGTTATTCATATTTAGACACATGCATATAAATAAATGTGTGATAGCTTTCTATCAAATTATTTTCATAAAAAGTTCTGCTTATATTTACCTCATTATAAACTTTGCACACAAACTTATTTATGTAATTACAAAGTTTAGTTTCCTTGCTTGATATTTACGTAGATTAGATGTAATTATGTTGATATGGTGACAGAAATATTAAGTAATTGCATTTCTAAAAAACAGAATCAAGCATTTGACATTATTACGTTGTGCCACATGTTGATCTCACTATTCAAAGGTAATTCAATGTCAAAAGCCATCAAATACACAATCTTATTCCCAAGCAAAAAGTCAAGACAGTAGACAAAGACATATACAATAAAATCATACATACCTACTTATACGGATACATATGAATACAAATATATATATATATATATATATATATATATATATATATATATATATATATATATATATATATATATATAAATATATATATATATATATATATATATATATATATATATATATATATATTTATATATATATATATATATATATATATATATATATATTTATATATATATATATATATATATATATATATATATATATGTGTGTATACATCAGTATACATAGACATACACATAGACACATTGTAGGCATTCACAAACACACAATCATATATTTTCCTGGTTAGTCTGTGTTTCAGGAAAGGCTTAAAACAACACCAGTCTCTCCGGCTAATTATACCTGCTCTAATAAGCTCTTTGCATAATTATCACTGGCAAACTAAACGCTGTCCCCAAGAAGACTTATCCTTTTGACCCCATTAGCACCTGTGTGTGCATAACGTGCGTTTGTGACGGGAACACAAGCGTTAAGAGAGCATGCAAGGGAGCCTCAGCCCGTAGAGTCAACCTTTGCTTTCCGTGCTGGCAGTGAGACAGGGAAAAAAAGTAGGTTAGGCATGTGCTAATTGCCCCAGCAACAGGGCAATTTTCTCCCAGATAGCCACATACGCTTGTTAGCATCTCCTTAGCGGCTGCAATCAGTGTTGTGACAGACAGACAGGTGGGACAGCAAGACATTGGCTGAGGTTTAGAATGCGGAGCCAGTGAAAATCTTTCCTTTTGACTGACAGACTTTGATCAACAGTATATTCAACATAGCAGCCATTCAAATGATGCCCATACCCAGGTTGGTCTTAAAATGAGCGTAGAAGTCCCAACCCCACTGTAAAACCCTCTGCGTCAGTATTAGACGATCAGAGAAACTGGTGTAGAATAAAGAGCAAGGAAGTCCACTGAGGAAGGAGGTCAGACTGGAGGGTTAGGAATAACAAACACAGACTTTCCTCACGTCAATGCAATGGTTGTTTCCAGCCGCCAAAGGAGCCATTCAACCATCATTTACAAAATAGCTATGAGGGAAGTTGCCAAAGCATCAATGCACTTTTTGACAAATATTCTGCCTGAAGTTCACACAACTGCACACATTCACCTCATATAATCAAAGTCTCTCACTGTTGTCCACCCACCAGCTGGGAGTTTATTGCCTTGACGTTATCAATTGGACATGTTTCATCGCACAGTGTGTGGTTGAATTAGTCACACGAGGATCAACAGTACCTTCCAAAACGCCCTCCAATCCACGCCTGCTCTCAGCTCTTATCAGTCCTGTACACCTCCACATATTAGATGCTGTGCCTAGTTCATGCAATTTTGCCAAATAAACACTGACGTATAAAGCAAAGAAGTGGCATTGCAAGGCAAGTTTATTTGTATAGCACATTTCCACAATAAGGCGATTCAAGGTGCTTCACGTAAAACCATTAAAAGCATCAAAGCAGAGAGAACAGGATTTAAAACAGTTAATAAAACATTAAAATAGTCAAAAAGCTAAATAAAATAAAAATTGAATAAAAGTTGCAGTGCAGTTTAAGAAATAAAATGCAGTAGTGAGATGCAGCAATTGAATCTGGATCAATTGCAGTGAAATGTTGTATAGGAGTGTAATATGTGTTCACACATAAGACAATGATAAAAATGATAGTATGAAATAGCCCTAGAACACAAACATTAAAAATAGTCACACTATCACTAACGTCGGGTGAATTTCACCCAATATAATGTACGTGATAAAATATACTTCTCATTGAAATATATTCAAATACAACAATACAAGGCAAGTTGAAGTACTCTTCTTTTATTTTTACCTTATAGAACTTCTCATAAAACAATAAACAGGTATCACGGGGGAGAGCCTCAAAAAAGGCTCAAAATCCGGTGAAAAATTAGGGAATCGTCAATAAAAAATGATTACAAAATAAATAAAGGAGCTATGAACTTGTTATTTGGTCCACATGTTCCCGGGACGACAAGCAGTGGTTTCCAACTCAAAGTTCTGTATTCAGATTATTGTTAGCAAAAGGTAAACTTAATTCAAACAAATAGCACTTCGTTTTTCTCATGGTATATTGTCTTTAACATAATCTAAAACTCTCTTTCTTCTCCACTCCTGTCCTATTATGTTATATGTGATATGCATGGCATTGGTTCCCAGACCGGTCAAAAAAGACTTTCTCTATATTACTGAATACAGATTTAGCTGTAGAGAAAACATTCCATGACACATTTTTAAGGCCACAACTTAAATCTGCAATATGTTCACAAAACCTTTTTCTTAGACTCCTTGTGCAACCAGAAATTCAAAGTAGTTCATGCACGATTTGTATTTACGTATTCTTGAAATGATTTTTAAGAAATGGTTATGAAAGTCTTAAAATAACTCTCCCAATGAAAAAGTGGAATTTTGGCTCAAGCTTAGTTAGAAATAATCAGTCTGAAGTCTTATAGATCACAAGAAACATGTTAGCGTTTGGCCAAAGCCTGAATTAATTGCTCTGTCTAACAAATAGATTGGATGCTATCCCACACAAACATATACATACACACAGTCACAAACACACAATCATGCACTTACAAGTATTTAAAAAAAAGAAAACCCGCATAGGCACACACTCAAACATGCACACGCCCACACACAACTGTGTTGCAGCCAAATAAATGAGCCGGCACTCCTCAGGCCTAATAGTCTGGCTGTAATTAACATTGTCATAGTGATAATAGCCATTTATCCCTGACATATCACACACACACACACACACACACACACACACACACACACACACACAGTCCAAAACCTCTATCTTGTCTAGGCAGCTCGCCCAGCTGTCACCTCCCTCATCTGTCTCCCTCTTCCTCCCACCTCCCCTCCTTTTTCTCCTCCTCCTCTTCAGTATTTAGACCTCATGATCCTTCTTTTCCAGTTTTCACATCCCCCCCCTCTTCTCCTGTCTCCTTTTCCTCTGTTCTTTTGTCTCTCTTCACTCCATCACCTCCCTTCTTTTCTCTCACTTCCTTTTCAAATAGTCGAACCCCCATTCTTCTTCTCGTCATCATCTTTCTATTTCTTTCTTCAACCTTTCTCTCACTCAGTCTGTTTCTGTCTCACATTGCAACTTGGTCTTTTTTAACTTGCTGTGTTCACACTGTCGCAGAGTACAGTCAGCCGAAACCTGTATGTGTCTTTTGTGCGAGATTTCCCCCCTCATTGATTTCAAAGACCGACCGTTTTGGTAGAGAAAGTGTGGACCCAAAAGAGCTTTAAAACGACTGGCCAGGTATGCTAAAAGGCTACTTCCTGGTACATCCTAAAGACTACGTTTGGCAACAAGCATGGCAGTTTTGAATCGGGTAAAGAAAGACAACCAGCACACAGCAGAACATCCACAGCAGGGAATCAGAGAAGCCGTTTCCAGCCGGGTAAAAGGTGAACAGATAATGGGTGCAGACACAGAAAGACAGGCGTCCTGGGAAAGAGTCATTTATAGATCACATTTATTGAGGTCAGCTGACTAGAAGAAATGTTATACATGCACACACACACACACACACACACACACACACACACACACACACACACACACACACACACACATAGGCCAGAAGTACACACATGCACACACCTACTATATAGACATGCATTATTGTTGTGGACTGATGTCGGACACTGTACGCGTTGGACCGCCCCGATCCGAGCCCCTAATAACTGAGCTACTGCTGCTCATAATTATCAACAGCTGATAGAAGGTTGAACCTCACTGGGCCGGTGACTAGTGGGCGGATGAGGGATGGTAGAATCTAGAAAGACTACAGAAAACTCACTGAGATGAGACAGAGAGTCCCGGACTGTTTCTTCTGGGGGGTGGAGGGGTTCTGTCAGAGGTTGACGAATGAGAAGAGGGAGACGAATCAGTGGACACCATGATGAAAAACAAACCAGATGATGTCAAGGCTTCCGGTTTTGTCTTTAATCTACGCTAAAGCAGTAACCAAGCATGAATGTGCTGCCTTTTAGTGATATAGCATTGTAGTGAACAGCGTAGTGAATGCCTCCAATTGCCAATCACGCTCTGTGTTCATTTCCATTTATTTAGAAAGTACACCCAAATGCAGGGTTATCAGCCATTGTTCCTCACAGTCTCAACAACAATTTGCTCTTTGCATTCATCACCACCCTCATGCGTCCATATTTCTCCTCCCCTGACGTTTACCCTCTAATATTCGCCCTCTTGAGGTTGGCAACCAATCAAAACACAAATGACAACCTGTGACCATGACAGTCTCCAGTTCTAGGAGAAAAAGTTCCCACACCTCAGATTTGGCTTAGCTGCTGTTTCAATCCCCTGCCTGACTTCCCATCCATTTACACT